>NW_026781888.1:1135000-1587500 GCF_031769215.1 Ylistrum balloti
ATCGAGTTCATCGTTGGGGGCTCCATCAGTCATCTGTTCACCTATGAGGAGCAAACCACCATCATTAATTCTATCAGAACTGAGGTGACGCAAGCAGGACTCACATACACACGAGATACAGCCTGGAACTTCTTCTTACAGTAAGCCATTGTGATCTAGTAATGTAAATTAGGTCAATGTGATCTAGTTTTTAACAATATTAGGTCACCAAAGTTTTTTTTATACAGGGTATACTGCAAAGCTGTTAAGTAATAAATCTACCAATTATAATCTTCTAGTAGCTACTGTTGACAGGGATCTGAGTGATTATTGGAGTCAGACTGTCTTTCTGTTTGGTAATAATGAATTTTACCAGAGTCTTTTCCATGGACAGGATGTCTCTTCTCTAGCGTAAGATTTGACAGGGTCAGCTCAGGCTTGCCAGATGCTGGCCTTCAAAATTTTTATATAAGGTTAAGATGTCCCTGTCCAAGGAGCATACCAAGGTTTATTTTTCTCACACACTTACAACTGATAGAGTAAGATATGGGTAGTTTCTGTTGTCAACGCATCATCTGTAATTGTACATAATACAAACATGTGTGTCAGAATTGCTGACAACATCTATTTGTGATATAGTTATCTCACATAAATGGTAATCGTGTGTGCCAGCTGTTCTTTTCCAACCACGTAGCTGGATGTATTATTAGTATAATATTGAGTACAACTTAAGACATAGCTTGGGGCTATATTGTAAAAACTCTCAAACTTGTATTAATTCCTAATTATTCTTTCATATTTTTGACAAAATGTTAAGGAATTATACCTCTTTTTCTTTATAAAATCAAGCAAATTGGTATACTCTAGAGGTATTCTAACAGTTACTGAGGGAATTCTTCTATACATGTTAGTTGTATGTGTTGAATTTTTTTCGTGTTACAGAACTGTGAGGAACAACTTTCGCATCTGCCTGATCTCTAGTGACAGCGGTAAAATGTTTCAGCGACGGTGTAGAGAGTACCCAGCATTCACCAAGAATGTCAACTTTATATGGCTTCCCCATTGGTCCAAACTACAATTAGTGGAACACGCCCTTTATCACCTCAAAGGTCAGAGGTCACCTTTTAACATGTTGTCAATTTCTCATTTTTTTTGTCATCACCACCTTAAGTGGGAGATATGTGGTGTTAATGTAGCTATGCTATTATGTTATCCCATTATTAAGAACTTAATTTCATTGAAGGAGTTTTTGTTGAAGAATTTCAAGGTCAAGGTCATCATTACTATTTATAGACTATTGTTAAAGAAGTTATTTTGGTATACATGCATTTATGTGTTTATCAGATGTGAGCTGGATGACAGATGTGCAAAGAGAAAACATCGCCCATATGTTGGCTTCCATGCATTTAGTGCTGCGCCAACAAGATGGACAGGAAAAGGACTCTGGAGAGTATCGCCACATCACCAACACCACTTACGAAAAGTTTGTAGAGAGGTATGACATCATAATCTATTGTCATTATTGACAGGTTTTTACGATAAATATTTACATCATATTTACACCACAATATGAAAGGATAAAGATCTAGAAATTGATACATTGATATCAACAAAAAAATAAACATATCTGGTATGTGTCAAGAAACCTACACCTGCTAATATTTACGTGTCCACATTTACAGGTATATTTCCTTAGCCAGTACCAAACACAGGGAGGTGAATGAAGTTCATCAGGCTGTGACAAGTTCACTCAATCAGATACGACGTGAAAACGAGGTTGCCATTAAACTTCGTAAACAACAGGAGCACGAAATGATTGTTCTGGAAGAGAGGAAGGCTGTAAGTTCTTACATCATGTCATGGCTGATTTCTGATCACACTTCGATTGTCATTTTATAGATTCTTAAATCAGAGTTAATTCCAAATAACACAGTGGTTTATTTTATCATGGAGCTATGGTTTTACATGGTACAATGGTTTATTCATTAGAAATTATGGTTTATTTAACAGGGTTTCATGGTTTATTTTACACGGTACCATGGTTTATTTTACCAGGTTCTATGGTTTATTTCACTGGATATCATGGTTTATTTTACTGGAGATTATGGTGTATTTTACAGGGTACCATCAAGATTCTGTCTCAGATTGGTCAAGATACAGCCATAACAGAGCAGCAAATCAAAGTAGTGAAGGCTCAACTGGACAAGATCTCCAAACTCAAGAAGGTCAGTATACACTAAATAGTCATTATCAAATTAAGGCACCCATAAGCCAGGTGATTAAGATACAATGACTAGTAGTTTACTTATAAAGATAAAGCTTTATGGAAAGTTTTTCAGGACTTGAATAGAGCTACACTTGATTGACCTCTTGTCAGTAATTCAATATTGACTTTTTTTGCATTTGGTTTGCAGCTATTGCCTGAGTATCAGGTTGCTCATGAGCGTGCAGTGTACAAGGCCATAGCTATAGTGGCTGACACAAAGAAGGTTGTCCAGAGTATGAACAGTGAGAAGCTGGCTGAACTGCGGGGCATGAATAAGCCCATTATAGATATAGAGGACCTCATGACTGCTGTCATCATGATACGTAAGTCATTACAATCTTCATTGGGCACGATCCCTAGTGTAAATTACAGAGACAGAAAACACAGAATCAACCAAAATTTATTAAACAACTTTGTGACAAATATACGTATGACTGTGTTTCAGTGAAGACGCCATCCGCCGATCTTACATGGCAGAAGGGAGCTAAACGTCAGATGGCTAACCTCGAGAGGTAAGTCTGCTTTGAGGGAAAATCTTGACTGGCATCTCAGAAGCCTTGCTGTCAGGGTTTTGATTGATTTTACTACCTGCTGGAATCCATTCATTATAAAAAACCTCATTGACTCTGAATTGTTAACAGGATTTTCACATTTACTCGTTCTATGGAACTTCATTGACTCAGATTTTTCTCTGAGTCTTATTGACTCCGAGATCTGCTCTGGATTCTCATGTTAACTCATTCTTTGTAACATTATTTTCTCAGATTATTCTACAAGTCACATTGACTCATAAGTGTTCTCTGGATTCTCACATAACTCATCCTGTGAAACTTCATTGACTCAGATTTGAGCCACATCAAATCTCAATTTATTTTTCCTGTTTATTTTTATTGCTATGTATGTTTGCGTTGTAGAGCCAACCTTTGTCATTCCTGCCTCTAGGGAGTAACGCCTGATTTTTTTTATATATTCATAATGAAAGTAACATCACACCTTATCCAAAAGATTTTGAAATACCTAGAGTTAAAAACCATAATGTAAACCAAGGGTGAATTACAGTGTACATGATATGAGATATGTATTGTAGCATATGTAGGTTTCATGGAAAAATTATGTAATGCAAGTTCACAGGCTGAGTGAACAATATTTATTTATTTATTTACAATAATTGAAAACAAACTTTGATCAATCTGTATAGGTTTATTGAGGAGCTGACATCATTTGATGATAATCAACTGGCAGAGTCAACGCTAAACCTGGTCGAGCCATATCTAAAGAAACCTTCATTTGACCCAGATACTCTGGAGAGAAAGACTGGTAACTCAGCCTGTGGTTCTCTCTGTAAATGGGTCCGTGGAGTTGTCAGGTGAGCTGTGTAATTGGACTCTCATTTGTTTGTTTGTTTTAACCTTACTTTGGTCATGAATATTTAAGATGAACGAAATACTTTGTGATAAATAGGCTTAGTTTAGACAGCATCCATTAAGTATGCAATTTTCTGATTGGTTTACATCCAGAAATGTCATATCTAAAATTAAAATAGGAGATGAAGAAAACCCAGAAAAAGCATTTTTGACTTTGTTCTGAAAGAAGGCATTCAGAATTAAGATCAGATTTTGTTGATGTAATGGAATTTTCTTATTTTTAGTGAGATCAGTTAAAAGTGCATAACATGTATGATGCTCTGGTCGTTATTCCTTCCGTACAAATATCACTGTAGAATGATCTGTTTGTAGTTGATTCAGTACAGGTTTATCAGTTATTGATCTCTCAGTTATTGATTCACAACAGGTATCATCGTATGATGATATCAAAGGTTAAACCTCTCCACCAGAAGGTCGAGGAGACAACTCAGGCAGTGGATGATGCAGAACACAAGATGGCCACCTTAGAGAACAAACGCAAGGTGAGGGACTATGGATTTGGTGTAGAGTACAATTTATAGATAATATAATTTCTCACTTAGTATTAGCTAAAATAAATTGTGATTTTAGATCACAGTGAATAAGTCACATTTCATGTTGAGATAGCACAGGAAAAATACCAGCGATTCCTGTATGGTACTGTTATCCTACAGATTAAGTTACTGCGAAATGTACAATGCTAGCTGTATGGTAATATTTTATCATATCTTTAACAATGGAAGCACCATGTTTGTGATATGTCACCGGGACTCCAGTATCACATCCGTACCAGTACAATGATGTAGATATTGATGTAGACATTGACTACCCTGTATCTGATAGTATGATATGATGGTATTTCCAGGGTTTGGATGTCAGGTTGGACGATCTAGCTAAAGGTTTTGAGGAGGCAACTATAGATAAAAACGAACAAGATGAGAAGACTGTAAAGATGAAAAAGATGTTGGAGACTGCCGCTCAGCTGAGACGAGTAAGAAATATCACCTAACAGTATATACAATTACAGATTTGTCAGTTAGAACTCTTAATGAACAATGACAGTTCTTGTTTGGACAGAAAGCTGAGATCCCTGTGTATGTGTGTGTGTGTGTGTGTGTGTGTGTGTGTGTGTGGGTGTTATTTAACTGACTCTAGATCTCTATGTATGTGTAAATGTGTTATTTCATGGAGTCTAGATCTCTATGTATGTGTAAATGTGTTATTTAACAGACTTTAGATCTCTATGTATGTGTAAATGTGTTATTTAACAGACTCTAGATCTCTATGTATGTGTGAATGTGTTATTTAACAGACTCTAGATCTCTATGTATGTGTAAATGTGTTATTTAACAGACTCTAGATCTCTATGTATGTGTAAATGTGTTATTTAACAGACTCTAGATCTCTATGTATGTGTAAATGTGTTGTATCAGACTCTAGATCCCTGTGTATTTGTGTGTGTGTTATTTAACAGACTCTAGATCTCTATGTATGTGTAAATGTGTTATTTAACAGACTCTAGATCTCTATGTATGTGTAAATGTGTTATTTAACAGACTCTAGATCTCTGTGTATGTGTAAATGTGTTATTTAACAGACTCTAGATCTCTATGTATGTGTAAATGTGTTATTTAACAGACTCTAGATCTTTATGTATTGGTACGTGTGTGATTTAATTTATCTCTAGATCTCTGTGTATGTGTTAGTGTGCTATTTCATGGAGTCTAGACTGATATGTATGTGTGTTATTTAGCTGATACTATTTCTCTGTGTATGTGTTAGTGTGTGATTTATTTAACTCTAGATCTCTTTGTATGTGTAAGTGTGTTATTTAACAGACTCTAAAGGGCGAGCGACAGAGATGCCAGCAGATCTTCGACTCGTATGAGCGACGCATTATGTCTGTCCCTGGAGGATGTGCCATGGCTGCAGCACTGGCTACTTATCTTGGACCATACCATCATAATTTCCGCCGCATGATGCTCACTGTCCACTGGCCAAACTGCCTGCGTGAGCGTGGCGTACCTCTTGTGATTGACTCCATCGATGGACTCAAAGGTAAAACATGTCATGTCTCTGCAGGTCACTTAATGTAAAGCTAGTAAATTCTATTTTTGGGTTATCACACACTAGAAATCAGATTGGGTATGAGACTGGGGATCAGATGAAGGGTGTAAGGATAGTAATGTTTGCCTTTATCAGCATACCCTACATACGTCAAAATGACAAAACATCTCATCGGTTTTGTAAACTTTCAAAATAAGAGAACAATTGAATTTTTTACAAATGCACAATGAATTTATCAGATATTATACTGTACAATTTTGTTGCAAAGGCAACAGATGAAACATAGCTTTTCCAGGGGATGATAGAATCATGTTTCAGATTTGTTACAATATCATTTGATTTTGAATTGTCTAAAATGGAAATGTAATCGTTAAACAGAGGTTCTGTAACCTGGTTCTGGTACAGGACACCAGACAAAACTAATGTTTGTTAATTTGTCATCTGTACTCATCCTACACAACATAACACAACATTATTTCATGCTAGACTCATATAACAGGGTATATCTATAGTTCTCACTTGTGCTCTACACTACTGAAAGATATAGATTCTCTGTCATATTCATGAAATGTGTATAATATTAAAAAGAAAATCATTAAATATCTTCTATATAATAAAAAAATCCAAAGTAATTCATGAGCCTGAATGTGAGTATACCAGAAAAGTATGGCAGAAGTGTTACTGTCTTATTGAACTGAGATGTATTTGTTTCATTTTATCGTTGTTACCAGGTCGTGTGATTGACTGGTCCATTGACTTCCTCAGAACAGCAGCAGGAGCAAGCACTGTGTATGATATTGACTACACCTCAGCTTTAATGGGACCTACAGATATGGAGGACCAGCCTCTCACCAATCGCTCTGGCAAGGTCAGCTCTGCTTTCCAAAACTGACTGAAAATTAATAACAACTTGCTTACCAAAGTCATTGCATCGTAAATGTTCAGACTTAAAACATGCATTTTTAGTTTATTTTTCATTCACACATATAGTCTCATGTTACTGTTGACTGTAAAATGATACTTTGTTTCGTGTGGTGATGAGATGTTCAAACGCTGTTCGGGTGTTGAAGGTTTATTGCGATGTAGGCTATGTAGAGATGGAACACTCACATGCCTTCAGGAACCGATACATACTGGCTAGAAAGGTGGTCGTATTTATACTAGCCATGTTAATTAACTGATGAAGTACTAATACACATTAGCTAACAGGTAAACATGGATTGAAGTGTACATGAGTTGTCAACAAGGTCTTGCACACATAAATGGCAATAGATTCCGCTGTTTACAACAAGATTAAGTTACACTGATCACCATACAAACTGCTTAGATAGGCTTTAGGTAATGACTTATATAATCAGGGAACGAACAAATACAATAACATGCGTAGTAGATCAGTAACGACAGAATACCTCTGGCCACTGGTCGATACATAATTGTTCACAGTAGATGAACATGTCAAATCTGTAACACTCAGACATGTCAAAACTGAAAATGTCAACACTATATCACTCAGACATGTCAAAACTAAAACACTCAGACTTTTCAACACTGTAACACTCAGACATGTCAACACTGTAACACTCAGACATGTCGAAACTGAAAATGTCAACACTATATCACTCAGACATGCCAACACTGTAACACTTAGACATGTCAACACTGTAACACTCAGACATGTCAAAACTGTAACACTCAGACATGTCAACACTGTAACACTCAGAAATGTCAAAACTAAAACACTCAGATATGTCAACACCAGTGATATTTGGACTTCTTTTTGTAGACAAACAGTGAAGGAGGTGATAGAGAGAAGGAAAAGGATAGAACAGAGGAGGAGACTGATAACAAAGAAAAGGAAGAAGAAAAGGACAAAGAGGAAACAGGGGAAGAAAAGAAAGATGCAGAAAAGGAGTTGACAGAGAAAGAAGGACAGAACACAGAAGAAAAGGAAAAAGATGACTCTGATGAAAAGAAGGAGGAAGATAGTGATGTGAAGGAAGCGACAAAAGAAGAAAAGAAAGAAGAAGAAAAGAAAGGTCTGAATGAAATCTAGTATTGTCTCTGAAATGCCTGTACAACATTCATTTCTCGTTTAAGTGTAGCGTTTTCCATATCTTCTCAAGAACTTTTACAGTCATTTTGGGACTCCCACTTTTCCCAGTTATTAGAATCCTCTCTATCTCAAAGTATTGAGATTCTTACATTTACCGTTTAAGCATATATTGTAACTATTCTATCAGTCTCTTTTCCAAATCTGTATACATATACAATGTATCTTGATCCTTTCCATCTTCTCCGAAATATTGTGTTATATTTTGGTATTTTTGTAAAACAGTTGAGAAGTCATCGTCACCGCCTTTAGAGAAGACATCGACAAACTCGGGTGAATCAGGTCATGAGGGGCTTGAGAGGATCCAGGAGGAGAAAGATGAGGATAATGAGAGTCAGGTGACCTCATCGTCTGCCCCACTCCTTACTTCCACCCAGTACAACAAATATGTTGTCTCTCTTGTCAAGCTCCTGGTAGGGGAGAGGACTCTTAATGACTGGCTCCGCAAAGGTATAAACAATTTAATTGATATTTCTACCCCTAATGAGAAATGCAGGACTGGCTCCATGTTAATATTCCTTAGAAATATGTTTTACATATGTATAGATATAGATTTTATGGTAAATCATGAGCATCCAGCAGTATTAAAGACTTATGTCCTGTACTCTAGGTAGGTTTTGTTATGAGCATCATATTTTTTTAAATCAATGCAAACAATGAATTTTTTCATATAGAACAAAAGGCTGAATCGCACACTGCTATTTTTAGGATAACATGTCATATTTTTTTTTTTTTTTTTTAGAAAAGGGTTGCCAAGGCATAATTGCATGTAAATAATTCAATGCTGAGTATAAAAAAGTCATTATTTACTAACTGTGTGCAAGCATATTGTATCTAACTGTTTATCTTTGATAATTTTATGCAGATTTTGGACCAAGACAGATTGAAAATGCCGCTATCCTGTGTTCGTCTTGGCAGCGACCCCCCATGTTGATTGATCCAAACGGTGAAGGGTCAATGTGGCTCGGAAGACTCAACAAACTCATGAATAAAAAGAAGCTTGTTTCTCTAGATATGGACACCAGGTATAGTGTGCATTTTTATTGGTAATGATGATATGTATTATGAAAATAGAATATTCACTTACAAAATAAAATTAGAAAAAAGGTTTATAAAGATATTGAATTCTATACTACATTGACACAAAAACCAACTTGCATTCTTTAGGTATTGATCAAACATCTGAAACTTTTCATATTTTGTTCCATACAAATACAATTCTACATTTAGACTATAGGACTTCACAATTGTGTAATTACCTGTGTGTTATATCTATAACCTAAGTATATGTTGTGTGATTCATTATCACATTGATTAACATGTATTAAACATTATTATGTGTATCTTAAGTTTGAAATTGCTTTTAAATAAAAATAACTTTGTTATTACCTCTATCTGCTTTATGATAAACTTTAATATTTATCTCAGTGACTTAGCATCAAATTCTCACCTCAGTCAAACATTAACATATTTTCTGTTTGAAATAGTTTGATTTTGGAGATAATCTCATTGCTATTTGTTAAGTTTGATAAGATAACCCTGGACATGTCTCTGATTTTTTGGCTTGGCTCACTTAAAAGGTAAAACAATTAGTATGATAAATGTAATATTAATGTTATAGCCAGCTGCCTTTGTGTGGAAGTAATTGTAAGCAGGAAAACAATGACATCAACATATTTAGGAATAAAACCTCTGCTAATGTATTAGTGTTGTGTTAAAATTTCTAATCAGCTCTCTATTAACACAATATAATGATTCCCAATACTATAGATATGATAACTCCCAATATTATAGATATAATAACTCCCAATATTAAAGATATGTTAACTCCCAATATTATAGATATAATAACTCCCAATATTATAGATATAATAACTCAATATTATAGATATAATAATTCCCAATATTATAGATACAATAATTCCCAATATCATAGATAGAATAACCCCAATATTATAGATATAATAACTCCTAATGCTATAGATATAATAACCCCAATATTATAGATATAATAACCCCAATATTATAGATATAATAACCCAATATTATAGATATGATAACTCAATATTATAGATATAATAACTCCCAATATTATAGATATAATAACCCAATATTATAGATATAATAACCCCAATATTATAGATAAATAACTCCAAATATTATAGATATAATAACTCCAAATATTATAGATATAATAACTCCCAATATTATAGATATAATAACTCCCAATATTATAGATATATTGATCCCAATTACTGAAGATTTGATGACTTTTGCTATTGTAATTTTGATGTGATTCTAATACTGTTTATTTTCCTTTGCTGCCTTTGTGGACTGCCACTAATACTTTAATACAGATGGTATGTATATATTTATATGTCCTTTACTCTCAAACTTGCCGGTAGTGTGCTTGATCTACAAAGGTTCATTTAGTGTGATCCTCACAACAGTGCAGCATCCATCACATCATAATCTCTACTGCATCATTTCATGTTTTCTGTAGATACAATGTAGATACAATGTAGATGTACAGTAATATTTACAGTTCTGCATAGAAGTCAGAAGTCATTACACTGTCTGTCTGTCGGTCTCTCACACACACACACACACACACACACACACACACACACACACACACACACACACACACACACACACACATGAACCTTTAATATATTGTTCACACAAACACCTTTAATATTTTGTCCACATATGAACCTTTCATATTTTGTCTGCACATGCACCTTTCATATTTTGCCCACACATACATCTTTCATATTTTGTCAGCACATGCACCATTGATATTTTGTCCAGACATACCCCTTTAATATTTTGCCCACACATACACCTTTATTATTTTGCCCCTATATGTACCTTTTATGTTTTGTCAACACTTGTCTCTTTAATATTTGGTCCACACATGTACCATTAATATTTGTTTGCTACCTTAAGTTAACTAATCAGAAGTTATACATTTACTTGTATATTGTAGAAATGTTGACTGTGAAATGATGAAATAGTGGTCTGCCAGACAGAAAATTCTAAATCTATTTAATGGTGACCAGGGTTAAAGAATATATGCAATCATCCATGAAAGTTTTGTTATTGTTTCTGACATTTTGGTGTATGTCTCAGGAGTGTATGTATCAGGAGTCTTGGTTTCTTGAAGCTTATGGTTTGGGATCATGCATTTCAGGAGCATACATCTAAGATGTCTTAGGAATGTAATTCTAAGAATGTACAGCTCAGAAGTGCACAGCTATAGAGTGTACTTCTTAAAAGTGCACAACTGTGGAGTGTAATTCTTAAAAGTGTACAGCTGTGGAGTGTAATTCTTAGAAGTGTACAGCTGTGGGGTGTAATTCTTAGAAGTGCACAGCTGTGGAGTGTAATTCTTAGAAGTGTACAACTGTGGAGTGTAATTCGTAGAAGTGTACAGCTGTGGAGTATACATCTCTGGAGTGTACATCACTGAAGATATTGTCTTACAAATGTACATCTTGGGAGTGTCAATTTCAGGAACTGGAGTGTATTTCTTAAAAGTGTACATCTCTGGAGTGTTTGTCTCAGGAGCTTACATCTTAGGAATGTATATTTAAGGAATGTATGTAACACGAGCTTACATCTACGGAGTGTTTGTTTCTGGAGCACTGCAAAATCTCAAATACATCCATCTCAAGACTGTACAGCGCTGTGTAGTGTATGTCTCGGGAGTGTACATGTACATCTCAGAAGTGTACAGCACTCTGGGGTATATGTTTCGGGAGTGTACATCTCAGAACTGCACAGCACTCTGGGGTGTATGTCTCGGGAGTGTACATCTCTCAAATATTCATGGCGTATAGACCGTGTAAGTAGCTCAGTGTAACTGTTGTTGTTTATTGTTGACCCCTACTACTATAGAAAAGCAGTGTAATGGTAACTACATGTAGTTAACATCTTTATCCTGTTTACAGTTGGCACAGCAAGACCATACAAGGGTAACATTTCAGATATATATTTCTCCTCTTACATTCTCTACTAGAATTAACATTTTATATGTTTATTATCATTTTAGCAATGCAGGGGTGTAAAACAAATCAAAGAAGTTGTCTAGATAAAAAAGACCTAACAATATTACCTGATATCCAAATATCATTTCAATTCAGTCTGGAAAAAAACCAGTGAAATATATGCAGTGTATTTATAAAACCAGTAAAATAGGGTGATACAGTGTATTGATACAGTGTATTTTTTTAAGTTCATGAAAAAATTTATTCTGTAAAAGAATATTTTGGTTGGAAGTAATGAAGTGATGAAGAGTTAAATCATCTGACCTCTGTTTGACCACAAGGATGGGACTCAAAAGGGAAATTACATCTAAAATTATTTGTCATATTTGACATTCTTTGTCAAAAAGCTGAATAACTAAATTAGCCAGGTTAGTGATGCAGGCCCCTTGGGCCTCTTGTTTTCTTCACTAAGAACAGTTTTTAGACTACTTAATTAACAATTATGTTGTAAATTTTCAAGAAATGAAAAAAATGCCCATATGTCTTAAATGTTAAATAGTGTTTTCCGAATTTCATATTGCAGCGGCAATTTTTTTACTTGTTAATATCAGCCCCACGATCGGAAGAACCTGTCTTTTTTTCTTATTATTGTTTGAAGATATTTTAAAGTATATCTCACTTTCATCCATGTTTGTCTATCAGCTAAAGTTTGAAATATAGAGCAAACAAATGATTGAGAAAGAAATACTTAACCCTAGTATATTAAACACTGGTTGGTCCTGTATCTGACATGTGGCTTTTTACATCCCTGTATTGTATATATTTCTTTATTTATTTATCTATTCATTTATTTATTTAACAGGTTTTACATCTGCTATTATACACTTTTAGCAGAATATACTTGTTACATTCCCCTACTACTATCTATACTTGTATCCTTGTTCTTGGCAATGTTGTACCTGGCTCTCGGCTCATTATCACAAAAGTCTCTTTTTTTTTTTCTACAAAATCTCATGGGATGTAGTTTCCTTATTCTGGATATTGAAAACTTTACTGTTACACTATGATCAACATTGTGAGTTTTCTTTACCATGGTTTAAACATGGATTGTCTTTATGGATGATCTTTTGGAAGTAAAACAGAAACTAAGAAGTCAACAAAAACACTTGTTTAAAGTAACTGACATAAGAATAACATCTTTTATAGGAATCCACGTCACATAAGACATAGTCTACTGTGCACTATAACCAGAACCAGAGACGTATATAACACATGTGTTATATATGTCTCTGCCAGAACATAGCTAGATTAGGGAAGGTTTTAATAGGGTTGGTACAGTACAAAGATTTTTAAGGAGAATATTAGGAACCACTGCGTTTGAAAGAGTAACAGAAGTTTTAACAAGGTTTTGATGTTTAATGATCACAGTAACGTTACATCTTGGGTCATTGGAAGAGTGAGGAAGTTTAAGCTTTAACTATTGTAGACTTGTAGTTGGAGGGTATCATTTGTATATAAGACATATAAAGATATATATAAAAGTAAAGAACTTATTAGGGGGAGGAAAACATTGAGAAAAATATCATTTTTCTTTTACTGTAGATGTAGTAGCAAAGTGATTGACTTTACAATGAAGCCTGGGTCATTATGAAGGAAACCTATCATCCATATACAAATATGTACTTGGACAATTAAGTTACAAAGTTATCAATTTTTTTCAATGACACAAAAACAATATTCAGGACTCATAATGAGGTACGGTATCAACAAGCCAATAGCAGAAGACAACTTTGGTAAAGATTCCCTGTGATAAAATCTTCTTTTACCCCTTGGTGATTTGACATAAAGACATGTGAAAATCAGATAGTTTCTCTGTATTCTTCAGACCTGGGAATTTAGTCTCAGCTCTCGTCTAATACTTCTATACAGACCTGGGAATTTTGTCTCAGCTCTCGTCTAACACTTCTATACAGACCTGGGAATTTTGTCTCAGCTCTCGTCTAACACTTCTATACAGACCTGGGAATTTTGTCTCAGCTCTCGTCTAACACTTCTATACAGACCTGGGAATTTTGTCTCAGCTCTCGTCTAACACTTCTATACAGACCTGGGAATTTTGTCTCAGCTCTCGTCTAACACTTCTATACAGACCTGGGAATTTAGTCTCAGCTCTCGTCTAACACTTCTATACAGACCTGGGAATTTTGTCTCAGCTCTCGTCTAACACTTCTATACAGACCTGGGAATTTTGTCTCAGCTCTCGTCTAACACTTCTATACAGACCTGGGAATTTTGTCTCAGCTCTCGTCTAACACTTCTATACAGACCTGGGAATTTTGTCTCAGCTCTCGTCTAACACTTCTATACAGACCTGGGAATTTAGTCTCAGCTCTCATCTAACACTTCTATACAGACCTGGGAATTTAGTCTCAGCTCTCATCTAACACTTCTATACAGACCTGGAAACTTAGTGTCAGATAGCTCTCATCTAACACTTCTATACAGACCTGGGAACTTAGTGTCAGATAGCTCTTATCTAATACTTCTATACAGACCTGGGAACTTAGTGTCAGATAGCTCTCATCTAACACTTCTATACAGACCTGGGAACTTAGTGTTAGATAGCTCTTATCTAATACTCCAATACAGACCTTGGAATTTATCGTAGTGTCAGACAGCTCTCGTCTAATACTTCTATACAGACCTGGGAATTTAGTCTCAGCTCTCATCTAACACTTCTATACAGACCTGGGAATTTTGTCTCAGCTCTCGTCTAACACTTCTATACAGACCTGGGAATTTAGTCTCAGCTCTCATCTAACACTTCTATACAGACCTGGGAATTTAGTCTCAGCTCTCATCTAACACTTCTATACAGACCTGGGAATTTAGTCTCAGCTCTCATCTAACACTTCTATACAGACCTGGGAATTTAGTCTCAGCTCTCATCTAACACTTCTATACAGACCTGGAAACTTAGTGTCAGATAGCTCTCATCTAACACTTCTATACAGACCTGGGAACTTAGTGTCAGATAGCTCTTATCTAATACTTCTATACAGACCTGGGAACTTAGTGTCAGATAGCTCTCATTAACACTTCTATACAGACCTGGGAACTTAGTGTTAGATAGCTCTTATCTAATACTCCAATACAGACCTTGGAATTTATCGTAGTGTCAGACAGCTCTCGTCTAATACTTCTATACAGACCTGGGAATTTAGTCTCAGCTCTCATCTAACACTTCTATACAGACCTGGAAACTTAGTGTCAGATAGCTCTTATCTAATACTTCAATACAGACCTTGGAATTTATCGTAGTGTCAGACAGCTCTCATCTAACACTTCTATACAGACCTGGGAATTTAGTGTCAGACAGCTCTCATCTAATACTTCTATACAGACCTGGGAACTTAGTGTCAGACAGCTCTCATCTAACACTTCTATACAGACCTGGGAACATAGTGTCAGACAGCTCTCATCTAATACTTCTATACAGACCTGGGAACTTAGTGTCAGACAGCTCTCATCTAACACTTCTATACAGACCTGGGAACTTAGTGTCAGACAGCTCTCATCTAATACTTCTATACAGACCTGGGAACTTAGTGTCAGACAGCTCTCATCTAACACTTCTATACAGACCTGGGAACATAGTGTCAGACAGCTCTTGTCTAATACTTCTATACAGACCTGGGAACTTAGTGTCAGATAGCTCTCATCTAACACTTCTATACAGACCTGGGAACTTAGTGTCAGATAGCTCTTGTCTAATACTTCTATACATACCTGGGAACTTGTATCACACAGCTTTCATCAATTACTTTTGTTCAATATCACTTTTCTCTCAATCTTGCAGAATAGTTACCAAAACTCAAATTAAGTAAGTTACATCACTTTTTCCTCATAAGATTAATTTGAATGTTGTTAGCAGTATAATTATAAACATCTTAACAAGTAGACTAAATTGATAATTTTCATTTTAATTTTATCAAACATTTCATGCCCTTTAGTGAAATGGTTATAATTTCATGGATTTGTGATTAAATTTAACATAAAATAATTGATAAAATGAGTAGAGACAAGTTTAGCCAATGGTAGTATTTTAATGATGACATGCTGATGTACTTTCATTGTAGCAATTAACATTTTTGTTTCATTAAGACTTAATGTTGGATGTATTGTAGTTAGAGGAACAAAATACCAAAATTTTTAAAAAGAATTTCTTGCATGATGTTATATTTCCTTTGTCATTAGATGGTTCTTGTAGGATAGAGATTTTTCTTTCATTTGCATGATTTACATTCAATGCATGAATATAGCTTACATTAACAACACAACCTGTAATATTATATTGCACTCTTTGTATTACCTGTGGCAATTGACATCATGTACTATATACTTTGATGTAGTTCATTAATTAAGGCTGTATTAAGATAACTGATTCATTTCACTCTATTTCAAGTAAAGACATCTTGTAACATTAAGATTGAGAAGTGGCAAGAGCAGTGTAGCCTCACTGAGAAATATGGTTAGATATTATGCAAGTCACATAGCAAAGTTTGAGGAGAAATAAAAGGTAGACAACTCAAATGGTAAAGTTTGAGGAGAAATAAAAGGTAGACAACTCATTGTAAAGTTTGAGGAGAAACAAGTGTAGATAACTCACATTGTAAAGTTTGAGGATAAATCAGGGTAGACAACTCACATTGTAAAGTTTGAGGAGAAATCAGGGTAGACAACTCACATCATTAAGTTTGATGAGAAATCAGGGTAGACAACTCACATCATTAAGTTTGATGAGAAATCAGGGTAGACAACTCACATCGTAAAGTTTGAAGATAAATCAGGGTAGACAACTCACATTGTAAAGTTTGAGGAGAAATCAGGGTAGACAACTCACATCATTAAGTTTGATGAGAAATCAGGGTAGACAGTTCACATCGTAAAGTTTGAGGAGAAATCAGGGTAGACAGTTCACATCGTAAAGTTTGAGGAGAAATCAGGGTAGACAACTCACATTGTAAAGTTTGAGGAGAAATCAGGGTAGACAACTCACATTATAAAGTTTGAGCAGAAACAAGGGTAGGCAACTCTCACTTCTTAGTACAACTGTTAATGTTAAATAAGCAGCCTTCCTTTGATAGGAGACAATCAGGGAAAGTTAATAGTAGATATTTTAATGATTTTAAGATAAAGGATTTAATGGTTGAACACTGTTTTTTTCATCACTTAAAGCTAAATTCTTCCCATTTATCTTTTTCATTTCCTGTCTATTATTGTATATTGTCTTTATTGAAATTATAACTAAATAGATTTTTTTTCTTCTTGGCAGTAATGAACTTTTTTACATGATATCAAAATTGCTCATTGAGATTTCCTAAGGAAAGAATTCTCCAAGAGTACTGGTAATGGTAAATGTTCATGAAATCAGTACATGCATTGCATTAATTTGATTTGCAGGACAGACCCACATGTCATTATGACTCTGGAGAAAGCAATCATGCGTGGTAAACCAGTGTTGCTGAGTAACTGTGAGGAACACATTGACAATATCATCACACCTCTCATGCATCATCGGAACACTGCTAATGAGAATGATTGTGATGAAGGTCAGTCTATTGGAACTGATATGGTTTGAGGATGTATTTAGTAATTAATTTAATTATTAATTTTACAAGGAGCAAAAAACATAAAATACTGAATTAGATCTCTTCTGTTATCAATTATACTGACACTAAAGTAATGGTTATATATAACATAAATGATATTGAAAAGAGATTCATTCAAAGTCACCACTTCTTATTTATTTATTACAGAGCCACGCATGATCCGATTCTGTGGCCGACGAGTTCTCTGTCACCAAGACTTCAGGTTCTATCTGTCAGCACCACTGGCCAAGCCAAAATTCAATCCAGAAATCGCATCTGGTACAACCCTCATCAACTTTGGTGTGTCACACGACACACTGACAGAGGATTTGTTGACACGTGCGTTTGCGCGGATGCGCCCTAAACTGTTTAAAGAGCGTATGCTAGCATTAAAAAACATGCAGTTACAACGTGACACACTGTTGCATCTGTCTGAAATTGTCAAGGACCGCATTCTCACACAGCAAGAGGCTATGCTAGGGAGTGCCAAAGCCCTCAAGTTCATCACTGACATCACTAATGCTAAGATGGAGGTAAGGTGTTAAGATTTCCTACCCTGTCTACAAATACTTCCTGGACTGTATCAGGATTGCATGCTTAGACAGTTCTCTACAATCATCTTTTTTTTTTAGGCACAGAATCTTAGAATTATGTCCTTGTTTTATCTAAAGACTTGATGCTAAACTTTGTCTATCCACATTCCTTTTACAATGGGAAAAGTTAAGTATAATTATACCTGATCAATGATTTGATCATTTATACAACTGATGTATGATTTATAACAGACTGAAGACTATTCCAGGGCTCTCAATCTGCCAGATTTGGGGCTGATTCCCGATGCAAAATAGTTTTTTTTTTCCCCCAATTTAGACCAGAAGTTTTCCCAATTCTAAGGAAAACACCATTATTTTTCCCAATTCTAAGGGCCCCGGGCCCCAGTGCCAAAATGGGGTGTGAGAGCCCTGTATTCAGCACTCCATACAGCTATAACCACTGATGATTTTGTGAGAGTGTATATCTGTATGTCTCACTGCTGTTGATATTCTAGTTGGCCAATCAGCTGACGGAGACACAGACCTTGCTCACAGACCTTGACGACCTCAAGGATGAGTTGTTTCCTCTGGCTCGAAGAGCAGCCATGCTGTTTGCAATCTTGCGCTCTCTCCAAAGTATTCATAATGAATACCAGTTTACACTGCGCTACTTCATGGAGCTTTTTGATGAAGCAGTTGGAGGAGAGGTGCCCAAGGAGTTCTGGGAAGATGATGATGAAGGGGTGAGTGTACTATATGTCTATATTAATTCATTTCTTAGGTTTGTGTTGTTTTGTGTACTGTGGTAGACAGCAGTAAACATTTGAGTCTGGCCAAAGATGTTATGCATATGGGTTGAATTTTGAATAATTGGTAAAAGTTTTTTTATAATATCTTGTACCATCAGGGTTATGAGGATGCTGACGACCAGAGTAGCGTAGATTTAGAAAAGAAGCGTCGGACAGGGAGTACATCATCTCATGCTTCAAAAGACAGTGCTACTGCTGGTGCGCAAACCACCGAAAAACAGTCCAAGTCAGAAAAGGACAAGACAGAGGGTGATTATGATGCTGATTTTGAGGGTGACAGTCATGTACAGAGTCAACAACAAGCTACCACAGAAGGTAAACATCACCAACACTGTGTCTTACTCTAGAATTCAGTATAAAACATATATGTTGTTCAGGGGTTTTAGGTAACTGAGCATTAAACTCAAGTAAGAGGCCTTCTAGAGGGTAGCTCATCAAAAACCTTGGACCATGCCTAAACCAGAGTGGCTCTTGTTCCATAGGCAACATTTTGTAGTAGATGTAAGTTTTACATTGGAGATTTAAGGAAATAAAATTACTTCAATTTTTGGTAGTTCTCTTTCTATGAGGAATCAGACAGCTTGCTTATGGACACTACAATTTGGAGCAAACCAAATGAGCATTTAGAGCTTTGTTCATTAAAACTATCCATACATTTGTGTATTGTGATTGTTAACTCACAAATCATTTTAACAGAGTTACAACAATGCATCCGTTTGTCACTTAAGGAAGTGTTGTGTCACCACACAAGTCACATGGTTTGTGATTCAAGGATGTGTTGTGTGACCTCCTCAACCACATGGGTTTTTCTATTGAGGATTTGTTGTGTCACCACTCAAATCACATGGTTTGTGACTCAAAGATGTGTTCTGTAACCTCCTCAACCACATGGATTTTTCTATTGAGGAATTGTCGTGTCACCTGCTCAACCACATCGGTTTGTCACTTGAGGATGTGTTTTGTAACCTCCCCAATAACTTGGGTTTGTCACCTAAGGATGTGTTCTGTCACCTCCCCAACCATACGGGTTTGTCTCTCAAGGATGTGTTCTGTCACCTCCCCAACAATAAGGGTTTGTCTCTCAAGGATGTGTTCTGTCATCTCCCCAACCATACGGGTTTGTCTCTCAAGGATGTGTTTTGTAACCTCCCCAACCATACGGGTTTGTCTCTCAAGGATGTGTTCTGTCATCTCCCCAACCATACGGGTTTGTCTCTCAAGGATGTGTGTTTTGTCACCTAAGGATGTGTTCTGTCACCTCCCCAACCATACGGGTTTGTCTCTCAAGGATGTGTTCTGTCACCTCCCCAACAATACGGGTTTGTCTCTCAAGGATGTGTTTTGTCATCTCCTCAACCATACGGGTTTGTCTCTCAAGGATGTGTTTTGTAACCTCCCCAATAACATGGGTTTGTCACCTAAGGATGTGTTCTGTCACCTCCCCAACCATACAGGTTTGTCTCTCAAGGATGTGTTCTGTCACCTCCCCAACCATACGGGTGTGTCTCTCAAGGATGTGTTCTGTCATCTCCCCAACCATACGGGTTTGTCTCTCAAGGATGTGTTCTGTCCCCTCCCCAACAATACGGGTTTGTCTC
The DNA here is from genome assembly GCF_031769215.1 of Ylistrum balloti. Taxonomy (NCBI): domain Eukaryota; kingdom Metazoa; phylum Mollusca; class Bivalvia; order Pectinida; family Pectinidae; genus Ylistrum; species Ylistrum balloti. The sequence continues at coordinate 1,155,409 of NW_026781888.1, forward strand.
TCAAGGATGTGTTCTGTCATCTCCCCAACAATACGGGTTTGTCTCTCAAGGATGTGTTCTGTCATCTCCCCAACAATACGAGTTTGTCTCTCAAGGATGTGTTCTGTCATCTCCCCAACAATACGGGTTTGTCTCTCAAGGATGTGTTCTGTCATCTCCCCAACAATACGGGTTTGTCTCTCAAGGATGTGTTCTGTCATCTCCCCAACAATACTGGTTTGTCTCTCAAGGATGTGTTCTGTCACCTCCCCAACCATACGGGTTTGTCTCTCAAGGATGTGTTCTGTCATCTCCCCAACCATACGGGTTTGTCTCTCAAGGATGTGTTTTGTAACTTCCCCAATAGCATGGGTTTGTCACCTAAGGATGTGTTCTGTCACCTCCCCAACCATACGGGTTTGTCTCTCAAGGATGTGTTCTGTCACCTCCCCAACAATACGGGTTTGTCTCTCAAGGATGTGTTTTGTCATCTCCTCAACCATACGGGTTTGTCTCTCAAGGATGTGTTTTGTAACCTCCCCAATAACATGGGTTTGTCACCTAAGGATGTGTTCTGTCACCTCCCCAACCATACAGGTTTGTCTCTCAAGGATGTGTTCTGTCACCTCCCCAACCATACGGGTGTGTCTCTCAAGGATGTGTTCTGTCATCTCCCCAACCATACGGGTTTGTCTCTCAAGGATGTGTTCTGTCCCCTCCCCAACAATACGGGTTTGTCTCTCAAGGATGTGTTCTGTCATCTCCCCAACAATACGGGTTTGTCTCTCAAGGATGTGTTCTGTCATCTCCCCAACAATACGAGTTTGTCTCTCAAGGATGTGTTCTGTCATCTCCCCAACAATACGGGTTTGTCTCTCAAGGATGTGTTCTGTCATCTCCCCAACAATACGGGTTTGTCTCTCAAGGATGTGTTCTGTCATCTCCCCAACAATACGGGTTTGTCTCTCAAGGATGTGTTCTGTCATATCCCCAACAATACGGGTTTGTCTCTCAAGGATGTGTTCTGTCATCTCCCCAACAATACGGGTTTGTCTCTCAAGGATGTGTTCTGTCATCTCCCCAACAATACGGGTTTGTCTCTCAAGGATGTGTTCTGTCATCTCCCCAACCATACGGGTTTGTCTCTCAAGGATGTGTTCTGTCACCATGCCAACCACATTGATTTGTCCACCTGTGTTCATAAAGGCCTGCAAGTATGATTGAAAAACTTTATAATTTTTTGGTAAAATAGATACCACTGAAGTAGCTGATTACCTAACACTGTGCCCATATTTATTTGTTTTATAAGGTGATGAATCAGCTAGCACCGCTGCTGCCCAGAAGCTAATAGCAGGATCCGAGTCAGAAGAGTTACCTCCCCTTGAGATCCCAGAGACCACCACATTGCCCTCAGAGGGTGTGGAATATGACAACCTTTCAGCCAATGAGATCAAAAAGATCATGGACCAACTAACTGGACTGGTGTACAGGAGAATTAGAGAGTTTGTATATTATCATATCCTGATTGCTTCTTACCTAAATACCATCATAATGTGAAAATTTAGAACAGATTAATTATCTGATTTAGGAGTCATGTATACCTACATCTATAAAGATGTTGTATATATGCATATATACATCAAAATGAAGTGTATACATGTGTATATGATGTTATTACAAAAACACTTTATCCGTTAATGTTACTTTTTAGTTAATATTGCAATTTCTTCAATCTCAGTTTTCTTCCCTATTTATTCAATGTTACCCAATTTATGACAATGTCACATACTTTCATTTGGGGAATGTTTATTATAACTTCTTTCCTGTGACAATTGCAAGAAGATACAGGTAAATCACAGGTTAATGAGGAAAAGAATGTTAACTATGGACTCATGCCCTCAGAGCCATGAATCACACGTTTACATGTTGTGTAAATATTCACACATCACAATTGTCAGATCCAGTATTAGGTTCAGGAAAGTTACATTTGGTGCATTTGTTTTAAATTCTTACTGCTATCCAAGTTTAGTTGATTATTGCTATTTGTGATTGCTAAGTTTTTCAACACGGTGCTGTAAATTCAAGAAGAGAATTATGCATATCAGGATTTATTTCAAAACAACAAATATGGTTTATCAATTTTGAGTCAAATTCTATGTAATTTATGGTAATTATATTTGCTTCTTACAATGACCAATTTAACACCAAATCACAACAAACAGATCTGTCAAAGTGAAAATTACATTTTTCACCATCATTAATACAAAACTGAAGATGTTAAGATAAGATGGAAATTTTACACTGTCAAGTCTGGATTGACCGGATATAGAAAACTAGTATGTCTGACTGGCTCAGTCACAGGGCACTTGTATCAAATATTGTTGGTCACAATATCAGAACATCAACATTTTGCATATTTTTTCTTCTGACTAATGAACATGATATAAAGCAGTTTTTACTGTATAAATATTTCACTGTAATATTATGTGTTGTTTGACAGGAGTCTATATGAGGAAGATTGTCTGCTGTTTACTACACTTCTCACGCTCAACATACAGGCAGAGGGTATGGAGAACTTCTCTAATGAAGAAATGTCACTACTGTTACAAGGTAAACACAGAGGAAAACAAAGCAAAGTTTCCGATTCATTATTAGGTCATCTGATTCAAAGGATTAAGATGATAAGGCATCAATGTTTCAAATTACTTCTTCTCAATAATCAAAAGGCCCAGGGTACTGATATTGGGACTGAAGCATGAAGTAGGGCTACCAAATTATTAATATGAATGACCTTGACCAACATTCAAGGTCACAGGTGTCAGATGTGTTAAGATATCTAAACAACTTCTTCTCAATAACCAAAAGGCCCATGGAGCTGATATTGAACCTGTAGCATGCTGAGATCAGGAGTTATCAAATTTTTGAGAATGATTCACCAGTGACAAATATGTCAAAATTTTAGATAACTAAAATGCCAGGGGTGTTAATATTGGCCCTGTAGCATACTGGGATGGAGGGCTATCAAGTTTCTTAATATGGATGACCTTAATCCATTTTCAAGGTTAAAGGGGATCAATGTGTAAAAATCTTTAAACGACTTCTCACCACTAACCAAAAGCCAAAAGTACTGATACTTGGCCTGTAACATGCTGAGGATGAAGAGCTATCAAATTTGGTCATATTATTGACCTTGATTATCTTTCAAGGTCACAGGTGTCAAATATGTCAAAATATTTAAACACCTTCTAAATAATCAAAAGGCTGATGGTGCTTATATTGAGCCTTTGACATGCTGGGATGAAGGATTACCAATTTTTTTATGTAACTGACCTTTTCTCTTTTTAAAGGTCACTGGGTCAAATGTGCCAAAGTCTTCAAATAATTTCTTCTCAATTTACATTGTTTGATGAAAGGCTACCAAATTTATTTAGATAAATGACCTTGACATTTTTTTCAAGGTATCTTAGGTCAAATGAATTGAGATCTTAAAATACCTTTTTTTAACAAACAATAGGTTCGGAGTAATGGCATTTGTGTATATTAAGAATATAATTTCAAGTTTGCATCAAATGTTTTTATGAACCAATAATATCTTCTTTGTAAGCTGTAGAGCAGTAGAAAAATTCTTATGCCTGTTTGGCCTCTTGCATATATAGGTCCTTATAGTTAGATGACCATAGAGGCCTGTGGACCTCTTGTTACATCCATCTTTGACCATTATATTACCAAGTCATATATGAGAGATGAAAATGTTCAACATTTTGCCCAATTTAAATCACAATTTAGTAATGGTGCAAACTTTCCAATTTCCTATACACAGGAACCACAAAACTAAGTTTGAACATACCAGGTATATCTGTCAAATATGTCTATTATATGCTGTGAGCCTGCATTTCTGTGAACTTTGACTTTACAGGTAACCCTGGCCTAGGGATGCAGCTGACCTTGGAGGACTTTGACTGTAAGGATAATCCTCCAGATTGGATGCCTCAAGAGAAATGGGAGGACATGATGGCCCTGTCTGTCCTGCCTGGGCCATTAGATAGTCTCTGTATCAACCTGGCTCAGAATTCAGAAGGCTGGCAGGCCTGGTACAAAACAGATCATCCAGAAAAGGAGGCTCTCCCTCTGACTCCTGTGGAGGGCGAGGCCTCTATAGGTAAGTTACAAAAAACATGAACAAATAATAAGTAACAAGTGAAAAACCTATATATTTGAAGAGATGATTATTGTATGTATCCCCTGATTTTACCAAATGTAAAGAATCAACTTCATGGAACTTTTACCACATCTAGGTCCAATAAGGCTAGAATGTAACAGAATAGTTAAATAAGAGCCTTTTTTCAAAACAAATGTCATGATGATTTTTAATGATTCCTGTGTTACAGAGAACCGACCTGGATCTAGTGGTAGTAAGAACAGTCGTGGCAGGGGCTCCAAGTCTCCAGATCTTGGCCCCTTATCTGATTTCCACCAGCTTTTGTTGCTGCGGATGCTGCGGCCTGATCGTCTCCCAATAGCCCTCGTCCGCTATGTCAATAAACACCTGACCTTTAACCTTCCCAACCAATCTGACTTCCGCATACAAGATGTCTTGAAGGATGCAAAGCGCCACCTAGGTGTGCTACTCTTGCTGCCACCTAGTGCCACAAATGGAACAAAGAACCCATCATCGCGTCTCAGTCTGACTCATCCTCCTGTTGATGTACTTATTCGTATGGCTGAGGTGAGTATTGTGCATCCTATTGATTTACTCATTTATATGGCTGAGGTGAGTGTGACACATCCCTCAGGTAATGTACTCATTTGTATGTCTGGAGCGAGTATGGTGCATCCCTCCATTGATGTACTCATTTGTATGTCTGGAGCATGTATGGTGCATCCCTATATTGATGTGCTCATTTGTATGTCTGGAGCGAGTATGGTACATTCCTCCACTGATGTACTCATTTGTATGGCTGGAGCGAGTATGGTGCATCCCTCCATTGATGTACTCATTTGTATGTCTGCGGCGAGTATGGTGCATCCCTATATTTATGTACTCATTTGTATATCTGGAGCGAGTATGGTGTATCCCTATATTGATGTACTCATTTGTATGTCTGGAGTGAGTATGGTGCATCCCTCCTTTGATGTAATCATTTGTATGTCTGGAGCAAGTATGGTGAATCCCTCCAGTGATGTATTCATTGGTATGGCTGGGGTGAATATGATAGTTTGCTACCTCTCATCTGGCCTAGTCAAATAACCCCAGTCTAATCAGGCTCAGTGTAAAAGCCACTTCAGCACTAGAAAAAATTGTTATTAATACCATATCTGTATTGCCATAAGGCCATTGGGATAACATTCTGGATTATTGCTAGGTGGGCTAATCACAGGTCAGTGCAGCTGCCTTTGTAATTTTACTAAATAGAAGTCAGTGGATTTATTTTGAGATGAATATGGTTTAATTATGGATTATGGTTGTCCAAAACAATTTGAAAGGTTGATAGTATGTTTGAAGGATGCATGAAGTATCTATGGAAAAGATGATCATGTTAATGCACTTATAATACTTACAAACACACACTTCTGTTTGTCCACCATTTTATTCACAGACTACTTGAGACAAAGCTATCTTCAATCAGTAAGAGTAATGTACAGGGGAGGTAATAAGTAAATGGAACATAGTAAGGATTATCTCCCTTATCTCATTATAGTAGATTAACAGATCATTGCTTTAAACAAAAGCTAGTATGGACCTTGTCACTGATGACTCTATTTGTTTTGTACACCAGTCTGTCGGAGCCAAGGTTGAACATGTACGTGTTGGGGAGGGATGTGAGATCCTCGTGGATGAAGCAATCGATAGTGCAGAGAAGAACGATGGCTGGGTAATCATTGAAGACCTTCATCTCTCTCCAAAAGGCTTCTTCAATGAGCTAAAGAAACATCTTGTCCGAATGGCCAGGGCTAGAAGTAAGTCTGGGATTCTAACAAGCTACGGATTTCATTAACAAGACCTCTGTGTTCTAAAATAAGTAATTGACAAATCAGTCAAAAATTGAAGGCTTTTTTTCTCATTATGAAAAAAGACAATATACCCTATTAATTTAAATTTGTTAGATTGAAAACAGATTAACCATTGTGAATTCCCTTATACAAAAATGTAGGGATGATTTACATAAATGTTTTTTTACACTGACAAACCTGAGTGTACTGTTTATATTTGTTGTTTCAGATAACAACAAGGAAGAAAACAAAGGGGAAAGCCAGTTCTGTGTTTGGGTCACTTCTGAACCATGTGACCAGATCCCTGATTTCCTGTTGAGGAACTTACACAAGCTGGCGTGGAACCACATGACAATGGATGTGGTAAACAATGATCTACCACCTCCACACAAAGCTGATGATGCCGATGTTGGGGGAGGGCCTTTTAGACTTACCTATAGGTCACCTCACTCCTACCTACACACAGGTAAGATATTTACCTACATATAGTTAACATAAGTATGCACACATAGGTAAGATATTTATCTACACACAAGGAATACTTGTCCATAAGCACCAGTAACATATTTACCACTAGGTAAGATATTTATCACCAGGTAAGTTATTTACCACTCAGGTTAGATATTTACCACTCAGGTAAGCTATTTACCACCAGGTAAGATATTTATCACCAGCTTAGATATATACCACTCAGGTAAGATATTTACCACTCAGGTAAGATATTTACCACCAGGGAAGACCACTCAGGTAAGATATTTACCACCAGGTAAGATATCTATCTACACAAGGGAAACATGCACCTATACAAAGGTAAAATATTTACCCACACACACATGATACATGTACTTACCCAAAGTAAGGTATTTACCTACATACTGGTAAGATGTGTGCCTACACAATGTAAGATATACTTAACAAAAAAAGAAAGGTAACACTACTTTATTCTGTGATTAATTAACCCCTTCATAAATCCTTACCAATCATTTACGAATAAAGTAATTGATAAGTCCTGATAAAACTGCAGTCATGGTTCATTATAAAACTTTGCGTTCAGTTGATTTTATTCGACTGTAAAGGACGTTGGGGTCAATTTCAAAGGTAACACCATTAGTAACGGGTATGGCCACCATTTGCGAAGTAAACAGCATTGCAGCGTCGTCGCATGGAACTCGTACGAGGAGAGATGTTGTTCCATTCAGTGATCAAGGCTTGGGCCAGCTCCTGCAAGTTTGACGGCTGATTTTGACGTTCTCTCACGCGTCGCCCAAGAACGTCCCAGACATGCTCAATCGGTGACAAATCAGGTGATTTAGATGGCCAATCCAACACCTGTACGTTATTCTGCTGCAAGAAAGTTCTGCTGACGCGACTGGTGTGCGCTGGTGCGTTATCCTGTTGAAAATGGCGCCAAAGCCATGGTGTCTTAAGAATGGCAGAACCACTGGTCTTAAAATTTCGTCCGGATATCGAATGCCGGTTAAATTGCCATTTAACACAACAAGCCTGGTACGAGTCCCCCCACAAATACCACCCCAAACCATTACACTTCTGCCGCCAAAGCGGTCCCGTTCTGCGACGCAGCAGTTCGCAAAACGCTCCGCGTGACGCCTCCACACTCTGCGCCTTTCGTCACCGTGTTGTAGATAAAACCGGGACTCATCTGAAAACAGAACATTGCTTCATTGTCGTTAGGCCCAACGACGGTGAACACAGGTCCAGTTACGTAGGTTATTACGGTGACGTCACAACAAATTGGGTCCAGTGTAGGGACGCCGCGCTTTCAATTGATAGGCCCTCAACCTGTTGTGGACTGTTTGGGGAGACACATGACACCCAAACAATGTCCTTGTAGTCTCTACTGCGGTTACGAATCGATTGCGCAAGTGTATCATTTGTATACGACTGTCATCCCTGGCGGTCATTTTACGGGGTTGGCTGCTTTGGGGACGATCGGATGTTGACCCAGTTTGGTTTAAACGACTTACCAACTGGCAAATTGTCTTAACACTGCAACCGAAATGCTGTGTAACTCGACAGCGAGACTCCCCAGCCTGGATCATGCCTACAGCCCTTTCTCTCTGTACTTGTGACAGCTGGGGCATAATGATAGTTGATAGATAGCAAGATTCAGTGATTTCTAAGTCCTAAGGATCTAAGGAACAGTTGTCAATTTCCATGTTTATGAAATTCAAGCGAAGATACAAGTTAGTCGCAGGAAACCTCGTGCAGCTCTTTCGCTAATACGGTCTTTCATGCTTTAATGATTTTAGTAACCCCCTTGGATTTTGTAATGTAAAACATTACCATTTTCTAATATTGCACAAACGTCATTTTGTTTTCACTTATTTACAGGTATTCGCCAAGGAAACATGTTAACCTTTCTTTTTTTGTTGAGTATATATATTTACACACATAGTTTTTACCTGAAGATAAAATTCATTTAATGTTTTTTTTCATGTTTAAACAAAAACTGCAAATTATTCTTGACTTTATGTCTTCCAGCAATTGTTAGCACTTTGAAACAAGTAAACACAGAGATAATGGCAAAAGTGATGTCAGAACCTCAACTCATCCGTACCATGGCATTTGGTTTGGGGGTGGTTCAGGGAATATTAGTTGCTCGTCAACTGTTTGGAACACAAGGCCTGAACCAGTGGTACCCCTTCAACTCTGTACAGATGGAACAATCCATAAGTGCCCTCACCGGGCAGCTTCTCAAAGGAACAGAAGATTCAGAACCTAAACTTGAGGAAATCACCAACCTCTTCACTGAGGTATGTACAATAGATAGGCACAACCAATTCAGGAATTACTTCTCTGACACAGTTCTCTATACTGACATTAATTAGGAGTAGGATTTTCTTTCAGTATCATAACATTCGTGGCACAAATGATACAAAAATTCCCTGGTTTTGTACATTCAATGTGGCTCAATTCACTCTATGTAATACAGCAACCAAGATTGATAAATACTAATCTGTGATCAATTTTAATTTTAACACTGTAGGATATAACAATATACTCCTGAGACCTCCTTACCTGTTTTAACCTTTGACATTGTGCCTTATCTGACTTGTTTTGACCTCTGACCTTATGTTACAGCTAATGACCTCTAACCCCTGACATTGTGCCAGATATCCTGACCTGTTTTGACCTCTGACCTTATGTTACAGCTAATGACCTCTAACCCCTGACATTGTGCCAGATATCCTGACCTGTTTTGACCTTATGTTTCAGCTGGTGTATAAGAACTGTGTGTATACTGAGAGTGATAAGACTTACGTGGAGGCTGCGATCAGACAAGTTCTTACCAACATCTACACAGACACATCTGGTCAGCTCATCCTTGGCGGGGTGCGCTTCCCCACACCACCAGCCAATGTTGGTGAGTATCTAATACACAAAAAGTCACTTATACACAAATGACCACGAGGGTATTTATTATCAAATCACCCTGCATCCCTCATCCATTGTTGTTGTTTACATTTACCATATATAAGTACACCAGAGTATCACTATGTTTCTGTGAACCAAAGTATTGTTCATTGATTTCAACAGATTTAAGGCACATATTATTACAGAATTAATCATAAGGAAAGTATATAATGATCACAGATAGATATGTACAAATATTCAGCCAAATTCAACAGAAGTTTTTACAGAAGTTTTCAGATATTAGTTCTGCTATGTGAATAACTAACTGTCAAAGTTAGGGAAGAATGTAGACATTTGTAGAAACTTAAATACCAATCTTGTCTACTACAAATTAGCAGTCAAACAATCCATGAATACATTTAAGAAGTTAACAAATATCCAGATATTGTTGTCTGCTCTCCAAAGAAAATTTAAATGTTTTCATATATCAAAATAAGAAAGGCTTTTATAACCTAAATTTGCCTGAAATTACAGTTTTCTTTGGACTGATTCTAGTTGGTATGTAAATGTAGTTTGGTGCAGTGACAATCCAGTTTACTTCTAACTAGCTTTACATTCACTGACCTCATCACAGATTTGTTATTAAAACATTTACAGGAACATTTTAAAAATATACGCGTTTGCATACTGTTTGACACATCTTTGTTAACTTGGTGAGAGAAGTTAAAATTGTCAGATATCCAGACTCCAAAAGTATGGTATAATCAAAGTGAAATTAATCAAAGTATAATTTTCCTGTGCACATGATATAAATTAACTCATATTTCAGACCCGACAGAGTTTGGTAAATGGTATGCCAAGAATGTGGATGAGGATTTGACTATTCCAGCTCTCCAATTACACAGCAGTGTGGAACGGGAAGTCAACGAGGCCAAGTAAGTACTTGGATGTATGGAATAAGGCTTGTAGATCATGTGATATATTTGAGGGGTAGAGAAAATGTGTATAAGTCATGTGATATATTTGAGGGGTGGGACAATCGTATGTAGGTCATGTGAGATATCTAGGGTGTGGGGCAAAAGTATGTAGGTCATTATGCAAGTCTTGTGATATTTCTGAGATATGAGACAAAGGTCAAGAACAGGTGTAAGGCATGTGTTTTGTTTGAGGGGTGGGGAAAAGATCAAGCACCTATGTAAATAATGTGATGTATCTAGGGGTGGTTCAGTTGCTTCCCATAGTTGATGGTAATTAGTTTGTTATAGTAGGTCAAGGCATAGGACTTTTGGAACCTACCAGTTTTCTGAAATACATGTATCTGTAAAATTATGAAATGGCAAGGGATACAGATAGAAGCTATCTTACTAAACAATGATGTTGTTACTTCAGTTCTCTGGTGTTCATTGAGCACCTGGACCACATGTTTGAGACACAGAACATGGAAGCTGGAGATGTGGCCCGGTCTACAAAAAATAACATCAACATTATGAAGCTCCGTTCTTCTCTTGATCTTTGTTTGGAAGAGTTACCTAACTTGTTGGAGCTCGGAAGTGTTCCAGAAATCCTCAGTAATGACTTTGATTTCCCGTATCACCGACCAAGTCTGATCAGTCTCGGCACAAACAGTAGTACTCAGATGCCTGAAACCATCGGCTACTGTCTTCTACAGGTAACTAGAAATAACTACTGTCTCCTACAGATAACTAGAAATAGCTACTGTCTTCTACAGGTAACTAGGGATAACTACTGTCTCCTACAGGTAACTAGGGATAACTACTGTCTCCTACAGGTAACTAGGGATAACTACTATTTCCTACAGGTAACTAGGGATAACTGCTGTCACCTACAGGTAACTACGGATAACTACTGTCTCCTACAGCTAACTAGGGATAACTACTGTCTCCTACAGGTAAAAAGGGATAACTCCTGTCCCTATAGATAACTAGGGTATACTATTGTCGCCTACAGTAACTAGGGTAACTACTCTCTCCTCTAGGTAATGTGGATATAAGGTGTAAGACGTACTGTCTCTGATACAGAGATAAGATATATATGTGTATACTCTGGTAACATCTTTTAACAGGAATGCCTATGGTTGAACTCGGTGCTATGTCACATCCGACAACAGATTGCAGATTTGCAGAGTTCCATTCTAGGTGGTCCTGAGGCTTTAGCTTGGGTCTTACTGCCCACTGTGTACAGTCTGCAAGAGGAGCATGTGCCAGTGTCCTGGGTACATCCCAACTGTCAACCCTGTACCCACTCACTTCTGTCCTGGCTTGACCGTAAGTATTGTCTACCAGTCCCTGCTGACAACCCTGTACTCACTCCTGTCCTGACTTGACTATAAGTTTTGTCTACCAGTCCCTGCTGACAACCCTGTACTCACTCCTGTCCTGACTTGACTGTAAGTTTTGTCTACCAGTCCCTGCTGACAACCCTGTACTCACTCCTGTCCTGACTTGACTGTAAGTTTTGTCTACCAGTCCCTGCTGACAACCCTGTACTCACTTAATTCCTGACCAGGTTGTACGTACCATATAACTTCCGAACAGTCAATATATACTCACTTCAGTCCAGACTTGACTATGTTTGAGACTTGTTTTCAGTTTTGTATAGAAACTCCTAAAAACATCAGATGCTAATGACTGGTATGTTTACAGACACAAAGAAATGTCATGAGCAACTACATAACTGGGTGAAACACGGCATGGTTCCAACTTTCAAGGACAACAATATGGCAGAGAATCCTGTTATAGCCCAGGGGTCCTTGTCCAGTGTGTGGCTGGGTGGACTTGTCAACCCTATTGCCCTCTTAACTGCCTACATACAGGAGAAGGCCATTGTTAGCAAATGTAGCATGGATGAGGTAGGTTTATGAAAGCTAGCTAATTAACCATCACTCTTATTATGCCAACTGATGCCCAGAAGAGAGAGGAGGGGTCCAATCTAGACTGTCTTGCAAGCTGATTTTCAATAGGATTTTATTTTTTATGAAATTTTATTAAAGAAAAGCTCACTTAACACAATACTCAGAATCTGTTTGAGGGTTCCTTGGATGAGTTCATGGTTCAAAGTTCAATGTCAAGGTTGTTATTATCTATATCATTATGAGAACTAGATATACCGGGTAAGTTATTATACTCAGATAGAACAAACCAGAAAATGCCTTTATACAGTCATCCTGTCAGGATTTTTCATCATCTCATCTTTATTTGTTTTAAGATTTCTTTCGAGTGTGTTGTCATGGACGAGATCAACATCAAGGATTATGACATTGATGAGGGTGGTCTGTTTATTACTGAAATCAACCTACAGGGTGCCAGCTGGAGCTATGATCTCGACTCCCTCTGCGAGGCCAAGTAAGTCCTTTTTAGCTCTCATTAATTAGTATATATAAATATACATTTGAAATAAGTGTCTTTCATATCCCAAGGAATAATTATCACCAATAATTTGATTGGTCAAGAGAAGTTTTATTGTCAATAGTGTTTTGATGAGATTTTTAAGGACATTAAATAAAAACTTAATAGATCATTTTAAGCAGAACTGGTATGATTTCAAGGGTTTTCTTCAATTAAATACTTTCAATGAAAAGATATCTTGTATACCTGTGTCATATTCTGCCCTTTACAGTACTCACTTAATCTGTCTTTGTTGTATTCTCCAGGTCTGCCCTCTACAGTATTCCGTGTATATATTTGCGTCCAAAGACCAAAGCAGAATTGGCTAACAAGGACAAGACCACAATCTACCCATGCCCTGTCTACATGAACAAGGTAAGAATGTTAGAATTCAATTCTAAAAGTAAAAATGTAAATATATTTACCAGCAGCAACCTGAAGAATCCAATTTTCCTAATATGAGTTATCCAATTTCTCTATAGCAACATCTCTGCTTCCCCTAGCTATGGTGTTTACATGTCACAGTGACTCAATATTCAAGTGCTTGCATCCAATATCAGGATTTTGATAAGATGTTGACAGCTTGCATATGAACATGAGAGATTCATGCTGAAGTTAAGTAGTTAACATAATGGTCTCACTGGGAAACATTCTATTCTTTGAGCGACATGAAGATGGACATATCTGATGCTCATTTGATATTACTTACCAGTTCTTTAATTGGACCGACCAAGGTTTAACTCACTAGTATTGTTGATGGCATAGAAAATGTTGACCTTTCAGGAACACCTGGTCTTTTTTTGGTTTTTTTTTACGGGTCTCTTAGTATATCATATTTTGTCCTAGTTTCATAAAATTCATTGAATAAAGATCCTTTTGACATGTCAGTATTTTTAGGTCATTTGACCGAAGGGTCTGATGACCTATTGCGATCGTCTTTTGTCCGGCGTCGTCCACCGCACGTCGTCGGTCATAAACATTTTCAACTTCTTCTCAAGTTCTACATGTCTCATTGAGTTGAAACTTACCTGAAATGATCGTGACATGATCCTGACCAAAGTTTGTTAATTTCGGATTGGTCCAAAATCCAACATGGCGGCCATCTTGAAAACACATTTTCGACTTCTTCTCAAGTTCAAAATTTAAAATCTTGTATTTTATGTCAGATGACCGTTAAGGCCCATTGGCCTATTGTTGTTTTTGGTTTTGTTTGAATTATCTGCGATCTGTCTGTCCAGGACATACATGCTACTTCACTGTGAACCTCGAGATTGGTATGTTGAGAAGAGTATGTCTTATATACTGTAAATAGATCAATACAATAACAGTCCTGAGATGAAATATTTTACCATATTTTACACATACCTAAATAAGTGATTCAAGCTCACATTTCCTCCCAGCTGTGAACATCAGGGTGGGCTTATTATAAGGGGGACAACATGGACTAAATCATTTATTGGTATCATTCTGTTTCAGAGTCGACAAGTTTTAACCACGACCCTTGACCTTAACTGTACATCTCCAGTTGACAACTGGAGACTCTCTAGAGTTGCACTCATCCTGGATCCTGGTAAGCCTTTTTGATTATCACATGACCACAAGGTCAGAGGTCATATTCTCGGTCAGATTTTAAGGCTTAACATTTTATCCACTAAATGTTTAAAGACTTTCATGTCCTTGTATTTGTAACATTTATTTTAAACTTCCACTGGTATTATCTTGGAATGAAGGTGATATTAAGTCATATTGGTCACATTGATCTATCATTATATACAGCATTGCCAGGAAAAAATCCTTGTATCTAAATTATAAATTTAAATATTTAGTACTCTCAGATTAGTTGTAATGTCTTTCTGACTGTTGAATTAACTTCTGTAGGACTACCAGAGGATGGTGTGAGGAAGTCACGATCCTACTTGATGCTGACACGAGCTCCCCAGATGATGACTGTGGAAGAAGAGTCGGAGCTTGCTTCAGAGGAAGAGGAGTTTATCAGGCTTGCTGAGGAAACAACTACAGATATTGACCAATCGGAGCAATCAACACAACTGTCATACAGACCAATGACTCCCAAAGCACCACCACTTCCTGCGGGACTAGGTCTTCGTAAGGAACCATTAATGGTTGAAGAAGAAGAAGAAGAAGAGGTAGAAAATGCAAAGAGTGTAGAACAGAAAAGTGATGGAAAACTAACACCAAAGACAGGAGGCTCTACACCGAAAAAATCTGGGAAAACAAGCCCCAAGACGAGTATAAACACACCGAAAGGAAGTATAAAATCTTCAGATACCAAACAGGGGTCCGCCCAAGTGTCTCCACGTGAACAAGTCGTTACCAAATCACCTGCACCATCAAGAGGCAGCAATAAGACTCCAGGGTCAAAATCTGGGTCACGCCAACAATCTCATCATACTTCACAGGAACTTGAAGTAGCAGAACAGAACAGTCGACCACGTTCTGAACATGAAGATCCTGTCACACAAATGGAGATAGAGGATGAGACAACGCACCCTGACCCCAATGAGACAAAGAGTCAGAGGTCAGACAGAGAAGAGGAGACTGTGACCTCTGATAACAAAGACAATATGGAAGACACAAATGAACAGCCATTATCAAAGGCTCCTTCCAAAGAAAGTGTAAATAGGTCTGGAAAAATGTCTAAAACTCCTTCCAAAGAGAGTGTAAATAGATCTGAAAAACTGTCTAAAGCTCCTTCAAAAGAAAGTGTAAATAGGTCTGGAAAAATGTCTAAAGCTCCTTCAAAAGAGAGTGTAAACCGATCTGAAAAACTGTCTAAAGCTCCTTCAAAAGAAAGTGTAAACAATGCTGGCACAATGTCTAAAGGTGCTTCTAAGGAAAGTGTGAACAAAAGTACTGATAACGATGTGGCAGGTCAAAGGTCACAGTCAGGCAGTAGACGACCTTCAGTTGCATCCCAAAGGTCACAAGCAAGTCCAGCAAACCAAGGACAGAGACGGCTATCACAGGGATCACAGAGATCAACTGACCCCTAGACTTTATGAGAAAGGCAAAAATCTGTTGAAGACTGATGTTTATGAAATCCGTCCACATGTGCTAAACATTCTACATATGTACAGTATTATAAATAGGTATATGTATGTTTATATAAATTATTTCTGTTTTATTTTCTTACATATTTTCTGTGATAATTTCTTGTGTGTGTTTTTAAACACGAAGTCCCTACTGCTGATGTTTGATATTATCTTGTTAAATACTGGACATTGATAGCATTCTACTGGTGCCTGATCATCTTCTTTGTATTCTTTGTCTGTAGAAATATCAACACCAGGTTTTCTATATTCAGTGTGAAAGATGATTTAAAATAATTAGAAAACTTTCATATTTTTTCATTCATCATTTCCATTTCTTTCATACTGTTGTCTTTACATCAGCATCATATTGATCGGTGTTTATGATAATTTTTTGGAAGTGCCTGGTTATATATTTACTGTTTTATCAGCATTAACTGCTATAAATTTAGATATGATATAAAAACGCTTGACATTTCAGAATTTCATGTTTGACTACCAAACTGACGAGGATGTCGTATTAAAGAATTACTCTATTTATATGTACAAATGGATTTATTTCACACACGGTTTTTGTGCTGTATTTGGTGCCATTGTGCACATTTCACTATCTGACTGGTGTGTTAAGCTTTGTGACCAAATTCAGGTCATATATCAGCATATATATATTCCAATATGCTGAAAAATGTTGAATGAAATATTGCGACGGCTTGGTCTAATATTCCAACTGCAGGACAAAATTTTAAAAAATATTTCATTTTCGTTTTGTTGATGCATAAACATCATTAATGTTTACTACAGTTTATAAATCATGTAGATTGTTCAACTTAAAGCAAATTTTAACTGTACTAGGTTCATTTTTAATACTCTCACAAAGGAGCTAGGAAATACATTATTGTTTCTGAAACAATGTGGAAGGGGGCTGTGTTATAGCTTAGCTCATACATATATAAGTGGATTGACGTGTAAATTTCAGAAACCAGACTGAAAGGTAATTAATGTTAACACTTATTTGCTACATATTGATATGTATTAAGGTGTTTATTTCAGTGTTTGTGTCCAGCCCGTTGAACATCCTGAACTTTTAAAATCATTCCAGATTTCAGTTTTATCATATTTTGAAATTGCATAAGAAAGGCTTAAAGTCTAAGGTATATTTACATCATAAAATGTCTATTTATACCAAATTTGAGAAATAATGTTATGGAAATATTTTTCAAACAGAATGTTTTTATACAGAAGGTATTCAAATTAAACTAAAAAATGGAAGGATGGATACATATATATATTTAATATTTAATATCATTACGGTACATTCCTAATCGTAAATCACATGATATTGTTTAAATCTTGTTTAAACATGTAACTTCTCTCAAACTGCTGAATTGTAAAACAAGTATGTGGAAAAATAAAAAATTAATAGGTAATAGTTTCTTTGTTTTTATGTCTGTACGTGTATAGAGACTCGCTTGGAAAACCACATACGTCACAAGAAATTGATCATAAACGTTGTTACAAGTGAGAAAAATGTTAGTTGTTACATTACAGTTTGATATTTAAAACCATGGACACAATAAAGAAACACTTTTCTAGTTTTAGGCATGAATTCAAAGAGTTTTTATGTAAAATATCTGGTATCAGACATGCATATCATTTATAAGCTCACCTTGCCTAAACCAGAAAAAAAATTATGGAAAGCAATTAAAGGTCACATGGGTCAAATTTATTAAAATTTTGAATGACTCCTCATTAACAAGAAGGCATAGAGGCATGATAATTTGCTAGGATGGAGCCTGACAAAAACATTTCCTTGATCCATATTCAAGGTGACATTTGTCAAACTAGTAAAACACAGTAAACTAAAAGTCAGAAGACCTTGATTTTTGGTGGAAAGGTGTTTCTAGCTTTATAAATGTCAGGTTAGTTGTTGTACTGATGGAAAAACTTGTATCATGTCAGTTTAGTTGTTGTGGGGTAGGATATCAACGTGTGCCTATGACATCATGCTGGGAGGTAAGATATTTACGTGTGTCCATGACATCAAGCTGGGAGGTAGGATATGTACGTGTGTCCAAGATATTTACGTGTGTCCATGACGTCATGCTGGGAGGTAGGATATTTTAGTGTGTCCATGACATCATGCTTGGAGGTAGGATATTTAAGTATGTCCATGACATCAATCGGTGAGGTAGGATATTTACGTTTGTCCGTGACATCAGACTGTAAGGCAGGATATTTACGTGTGTCCATGACATCAAGCTGGGAGGTAGGATATGTACGTGTGTCCATGATATCAGGCTTGGAGGTAGGATATTTAAGTGTGTCCATGACATCATGCTGGGAGGAAGGATATTTAGGTGTGTCCATGACATCATGCTGGGAGGTAGGATATTTACGTGTGTCCGTGACATCATGCTAGGAGGTAGGATATTTACGTGTGTCCATGACATCATGCTGTGAGGTAGGATATTTACATGTGTCTGTGACATCATGATAGGAGGTAGGATATTTTAGTGTGTCCATGACATCAAGCTGGGAGGTAAGATATTTACGTGTGTCCATGACATCATGCTGGGAGGTAGGATATTTTAGTGTCCATGACATCATGCTGGGAGGTAGGATATTTAAGTATGTCCATGACATCATGCTGTGAGGTAGGATATTTACGTGTGTCCATGACATCAAGCTGTTAGGTAGGATATATACGTGTGTCCGTGACATCATGCTGGGAGATAGGATATTTACGTGTGTCCATGACATCAAGCTGTTAGGTAGGATATATACGTGTGTCCGTGACATCATGATAGGAGGTAGGATATTTACGTGTGTCCGTGACATCAGGCTGTGATGTAGGATATTTACGTGTGTCCGTGACATCAAGCTTGGAGGTAGGATATTTACGTGTGTCCATGACATCATGCTGGGAGGTAGGATATTTACGTGTGTCCATGACATCAGGCTTGGAGGTAGGATATTTACGTGTGTCCATGACATCATGCTGTGAGGTATGATATTTACGTGTGTCCATGACATCAGGCTGGGAGGTAGGATATTTACGTGTGTCCATGACATCAGGCTGGAAGGTAGGATATTTACGTGTGTCCATGACGTCATGCTGGGAGACCGAGACTTTGCTGATGGTTACAACGGTGGAACTCTCCTCCTCGGGTAAAGATTTCTTTGTCCTATCTACACCTTATCTAAAACATACTAGAAATATATCAGTAAAAAGATAAATATGAATGACGATTTTGTTTTTATTTTGACCTATTCCTATCCTACATTATACAACCGAAATGATAACTCATTGCTATTAAGCATTAAAAAAGATTACCTGATAGTGTCTTACAATGATATTAAATTTCTTCAGCTGTCAATATCAACAGTCACGTCTCTCATGTTTCAAAATTACAACTGCCAGTTTATCACGTTTATGTTCTGTGCCTGCAGGCTGCCGTACCCCGGCAATATAGAGGTGTATTACCCTCACCGGAAGTGTGGATATTTCTGTCCACTCGGGTAGAATATCGCGTTTGTCCGTAACGTCAGACTGGGAGGTAGGACATTCACGTGTGTCTGTGACGCCATGTTTGGTGGTGTATCCATGACGTCTTTCTTGAAGGAGGGATAATGGAATGTAACATGACGTCAAAATAAAGAAAGTGTCACTGGAATGCGTCATATTCAAGTCTACTTTTGACATAAGTTAACACCGTCCTATCACTCGGTCAGCACCGCCTCCTACCTTCACCAAAGTACCTTCCGCGACCCTGTGCCCTGCCGGCTTTCTCCCTTTTAATGAGACCAGTTTTAATGATACCTGTATACTTAAAGGCACGGTGTACTGTTGTGTGATAGTCACGCAAATCTGGTGTTTAATGAGATATTTTACCAGCTGATTAATTATGTATGTCACTAATCACTAGACGGAGCCTGCCATCACGGAGTGGAAGGAGTGCGTCTGAACAAAGAATAGGTCGGACGGACTGGACTTAATCATTCGCCGTATTGGTATGTCCTTTAAGGTGGCTGAATTCACATTTTCACTTTATTTCTGACAGGTCAACATGTCGAACAAGTACAATTCCCACGACTCCATCAAGCACATGCATACTTTTATAAAACACTGTTATTGAAGAATTTGGTCAGATACCCCGTAAGCCCCAACCAGACAAGCATATAAGTAGGTCCGTCAGCGCTAGAACGGTCAATGGACAGGCGTCTCCAGACACGACAGTGATATATGTAAGTAAATCACTTCGTCTTCTCTATCATTGTACAGTCGGAATACCTAACTTAATCATAGTGTTATCACTGACGTCGACATTCTCTTACTCTGTATCTGCTATCGTGAAGTTGATGCGGTCAGTCCGTGTCCAGACATGTCCAGTATGTCCATCTCGCTGTGTCTGTAGATGTCATGTTTTGAGCCGAGCCATAAGAGGTGAAAGGTTTTTTTTTTACATTCACACAATAATACTCAATGCTCAATTTAAACGTGTAGAAAATTGTTCGGGTATTGTGAACACTGTGAATCGTTTAATACCCTCAATGACAGATTGCCTACACGCACTGTTATGTAATAAAAATATCAACACAACTATCGTTAGCCTATGTACCCCAGTAGGATGAATCACGATATTTCAATGACAAAGCTAGGGAACTAAACATATGGACATACAGTCGGGAGTGGAAAGCCCTCGAGAGTCGTCCAGTCCATGGTTACCAGCGCGCCAACATTAGGGTCCCTGTCACGCCTTTCCCAGTAACGCTATGCCTTCCTAACGCTATAATTACTCTCCGTTTGGGAAACACAACAGTACACTGAATAAACATCATCAATCTTCTGGTCACTCAGAATTCACACGTGTGCGGACTAAGTTTATTTAGAATGTTTACCAAGGCGATTATGTAGGTTATCAGTACCTGTTTGGTTTGATGGGTACTTGTATCTGTGGGAGACTTTGTGATGTGTTTTGTTTAGTAGGCGAATAAACGTTTATTTGGAAATACACAATTTCTTTGTACCGCGACGGGTGGACTCTTCCCACTTCAACTTACGTCGGTCTTTGGATATAAATTACATACGAACTGTTGGAGGTGAAATAGATGATGATCTAGCTGAGGAAGTTTATTAAAACAATCATCATTACGAGGAAGTTCCCAGTGGGTCTTGTGGAAGCGATTTTAAAAGTCTACGGTCGAGTTTCATTCCGGTCACCACGGCAACATGTCCACTTCTGGTCACCACCTTTCTGTGAGGTAGCGATGCCGTGATTTTTAATGGGTCACGATGCAGTCATACGGATGGAGAAACCACGTCAACATGATGTCACTGCTACAGGTCATAGACAAACAAGACAAGGTCAGTGATGCTGGATGTATAAAGGTCAGACAAACAAGACAAGGTCAGTGATACTGAATATATTAATTTCAGGCAAACAATACAAGGTCAGTGATGCTGAGCATATAAAGGTCAAAAGGTCATATACAACCAAGCCAAGGTCAGTGATGATTGGTGTATATAGGTCATCCGATAAAGACATAGTCTGAGGTAATGGATGTCAAAGGTCAGACAAACAAGACAAGGTTTGTGATGCTGGGTGTATAAAGGTCATAGACAAACAAGACAAGGTTGGTGATGTTGGGTGTATAGAGGTCATAGACAGACAAGGCAAGGTTGGTGATGTTGGGTGTATAAAGGTCATAGACAAACAAGACAAGGTTTGTGATGCTGGGTGTATAAAGGCCGTAGACAGACAAAGCAAGGTTTGTAATGCGGGGTACATAAAGGTCAGACAGACAAGACAATGTTTGTGATGCTGGGTACATAAATGTCAGACAGACAAGACAAGGTTTGTGATGCTGGGTGTATAACGGTCATAGACAAACAAAACAAGGCTTGTGATGCTGGGTGTAGATGCTGGGTCATAGACAGACAAGACAAAGTCAGTGATGCTGGGTGTATAAAGGTCCGACAGACAAGACATGGTTTGTGAAGCTGGGTGTATCAAGATCAATAGACAGACAAGACAAGGGTTGTGACACTGAGTGTATAAAGGTCATAGACAGACAAGACAAGGTTTGTGATGCTGGGTGTAGATGCTGGGTCATAGACAGACAAGACAAAGTCAGTGATGCTGGGTGTATAAAGGTCCGACAGACAAGACATGGTTTGTGAAGCTGGGTGTATCAAGGTCAATAGACAGACAAGACAAGGGTTGTGACACTGAGTGTATAAAGGTCATAGACAGACAAGACAAGGTTAGTGATGCTGGGTGTATTAAGGTCAATAGAAAGACAAGACAAGGTTTGTGATGTTGGGTGTATAAAGGTCAATAGACAGACAAGATAAAGTCAGTGATGCTGAGTGTATATAAGTCATAGACAGACAAGACAAGGTTTGTGATGCTGGGTGTATAAAGGTCAATAGACATACAAGACAAGGTTTGTGATGCTGGGGGTAGCAAGATCAATAGACAGACAAGACAAGGGTTGTGATGCTGAGTGTATATAGGTCATAGACAGACAAGACAAAGTCAGTGATGCTGGGGAGGTCTTTTGTTATTCACTTGTAAGTCGATGGTCGATACTGACGCGGTCCGGTGACTGACCATTATCAGGTTTACCTATGTAATCCGCTTACTTATTTAGTATTAAAGTAACATAGGAAATGGTCGGCCGAATTTTGATCCAGCAAAAATCACCAACTACGTAGATGCCAGGGAGTGATACCTGAATATTTTACAAGCAGTAGTGAACAGATTGTATTTTAAGCTTGAATAATTCATTATCATAAAGGTTGTAAGTGGATTGAGCACAAACAAATGCAACTGATGAAACATCCTCTTCTATGAGAGAGCGTTTCAGTGGGTTTTTCATCCCGTAAACAGCTAGTCTTTTGAGGCGGTGTCTAGCTGGTGGCTACTTCGCTGAACATACGGGAGGACCGCCGCTTGCTATCCAAAGTAAAGTTCTCTCTTCAGTAAATGAAACGAAATGACACCAAGATGATTAAATTATGTTTAGATGGAATTATCCTAGTTGAAATCAGATGTTTATGTTAAAATATCCTGTTAGATGTGAAGAAGACTTAGAAGTTTCAATTGGCAAAAGTGACCGGACCTCTACCTCCCTAACTGTTTATAATTTCTGAACGGATTAGCGATATCAAGGCTTCATTTTAAACCAATCCCAACTCCTTTTATGCCGTCAGTGAGGCGTTCCCTTGTGATCACCAATCTCAGGGTGAGTCTTTGGTATGGTCGTATGAAATGTCTTTTTGATGATGATTTGTACTGCCTGGTTGACGTCTGCCATTGTTAACATACTAGTCAAGAGGTATGTATTGGCTTTTATTGGAAATAAGGGGGCACCTCCCTTTTGTACACGTTTGTAATCAATGTAAGATTGCCGACATCAGCAACTAGCAAATAGAGGCACAGGAACCAAACACAATTTACTTTCTTATAGATATACATAGATGGTAAACGTGTGATGACAGGAAACAATGTATACAGTATTCAAATCAAAATACGGCTTTAATCTTTTTACATATTTCCAGTGTATATATGTGTATATATATTCCAATCAAAAGACGGCATTAATAATTTTACATATTTCCAGTGAATATATGTGTATATATATTCCAATTAAAAGACGGCTTTAATCTTTTTACATATAGCATATAGCGTGAAACAAGAGGTCATTTTACTAAGTAAGAATTGAAACATGGCTTGCAAATTAAGTTTTGACTAATTACATAATCTAGCAAAGTAATTCATGTATGATTAAATTACACAAAAATGCCCTAGAAATCTAATACATGTAAGTTATACAGACAGTGAAAACCGGAAGCATGGCATAGAGTAAATGAAGTTGTAACTTGTAATACAACAATATTGACAGATCACTTAAGAATAAGATCAACGTTTAACATTTAACGATTATTGAAAATGGAAACCATTTTCTTCATATTAATGAAACTTGGATATTTACAAAAAATAATTTTGAATTCATTTGTTTCTTAGTTGTGTTGTTTGTAAATAATTTTTAATTTTAAATAAAGTTTTCAATCATAAGAAGAATTCTAGGGAGATATTTAAAATAACATGTTTTCACAGTATTTGACTCTTGTCGTAAACCCCAGAGAATGGGAAACATATTTTTTGTCCCTTCCGGTTTTGATGCCAGTGACCATGTTTGGTTTGAATCGGTTCAGCGGTTCTTGTTCGTGAACAAAAGGCTCAGTTAACCTATGACCTTGTGTTGTATCCAGCGTATGACCGAGTGATAAACCTTCGAAAAATAGACTCATCACACTTTCTCCTTGTTATAGGAAAGCTTGATACAGGAACATATTTTACACATAATTATTCATAGATTGTGGACAAAAAAAACTGATAAAAGTTTCACTAAGTTAACAAAACAATTTATTCATTCGTTTTATTTCTATCACTATCAGCATCTAACTACAATGGTCTAAGCAAATGCCAATGAATTTACAATATTTAATCTTTGTGGTATAATAAATATTTTATGCAAATTCCAAATATCCTGTTACATGTACATGATTTCAGTTTTATCCTTGTTCCTTTTACACCTTTTTCTGATTTAGTTAGTGTTTGAACCCTTAATTTTGTGTACTATTTACAGCAAATACAGCATTCACATCAATCATAGTTTAAATAGTTTTTGTCGTTTATGTCCTCAGTACTTTGAGTACTTTGATTTTGTTTTAGGACCGCCGGAGAAGCCATTGTAGCCTGTACAAGCCATCTGGTCAGACACCCACCACGAGACGAAAACCTGTTGTTGGAGTGTGTACCGTTGATGAAGCCCGCGCATTGAGCGACAGATGGAGCAATGTGCGAAACAACGAGGGAGGCAATCCGCAATTTCAACGATTACTTGGCAGTGACAATATTCTATTTTCAGAGTTTGATCACGAATCCCGCGGTGGAAGGGAGTTTTCTCGGTCTAATGACCATCCAGTTCTCTATAATGACACAGACATTCGTTTCCCGAGAATTCCTTTGACACCTGTTAGCCGTTTCCATAGAAATACCAAACTGGCCGTTTCCGTTCCCTCGGACAGTAGTTTTGACACTGAGGGTCCGGGAGGACAGACCGTAACGATCCCTAAGGCAGGGTTGGTTCGATTACAATACTGCCACCGCTCTCGAGAAGAATCGGTCAGAAATATTGACAACAAATCTAAAGTGATCTCCATTGTGAATGATATACCAAGTGAAGACTCCATTGACGTTGTGGTCGCTGCCAATCAGCCGTCAGATTACAACACCACCACTACATTTCATTGTAAGCCCTCTGTCATCCGGATAGACCAGTCGGGTGCAATTCACGTGCAGGATAGAATGCAACTACCTCAAACTGATCACGACCAGGAACCGGAAGTTGTCATAACTTCAGAAACAACGCCGAAGAAGGAACATTCCCCTGTAGTTATACAAAGACAATTTTCTGTAGATTTTGACCAGGACACGGAGTGTTTGGAGGACGATCCGGATGTTGCACTCATTCCAGTCCGTAAAAACACAAGTGGTCGCCGGAAACACAAACAACAGCAGAGCCAGGTAGCTATGCATCAGTACTCAGTGGACCAGAATCTACACAGAAACGTGTACATGCGTGCTCTTAGAGATGCGCGCAACAAATACTTCAAACACGTTCCATTGGATAAGACTGTTACGAAGCCGTTTGAATTCTCCTATTTTACACTACTTAGTAGAAACGAGGACGGGGAAGTAACAACAGAAAAGAGACTGAAGAAACCATACGGGATGAAAAGGATATTCGGGGAGATCCGTATGGACGAGTATTACCCAGTGGTACAGACTAAGAAATAGACAACTTAACGTCATATTGCTGACATGTCACCTTTATCCTGATGTCACACGTGAGATTTGTCAGATAGGAGACTGATGTGACACGTGAGAATTGTCAGACAGAAGCCTGATGTGACACTTAAGATTAGTCAGACAGAAGACTGATGTCACGCGTGAGACTAGTCAGACAGGAGACTGATGTGACACGCGAGAATTGTCAGATAGTAGACTAATGTGACACGCGAGAATTGTCAGATAGTAGACTAATGTGACACGTGAGACTTGTCAGACAGCAGACTAATGTCACAGGCGAGACTTGTCAAACAGGAGACTGATGTCACACACGTGACTTGTCAGACAGGAGACTGATGTCACACGTAAGACTTGGTAGACAGGAGACTGATGTGACACGTGAGACTTGTCAGACAGCAGACTGATGTGACACGTGAGACTTGTCAGACAGAAGACTAATGTCACACGTAAGACTTGTCGGACAGAAGACTGATGTCACACGTGAGAAACATGTTTGTTATACAGGAAATTTATGGCATACGAGAGGCGCTTTGAACTCGTGATTTATGTCAAAGTATCACACAATGAACACAAATGATAGAGCGTTAAGACTGACAGTAATAGAATGGGTTTTGAGGATGAATACGATGTTGAACCTCCAATAAGTATGCTGTTCACTACAAATTTGACAATAAGTTGTGTCAAAAAGAATATAACAAAGTGTAACCTATATCGAGAAGGACGACCGCTGTTAGCACTGTCACAGGTCACAGAAAATTATTAACAGGTTCCTGATGTTGTTGACTTCCACCATATTACAAAGACTCTCTATGGTCTTTATATTTATCCTACCATCAGTAGATTGTATGTTGTCCAAATTGTCCATCGCCATTAAACAATTCTTGTTATCGATGTTTCTTGAGAAACCTTGACCTTTCCCAAACTTCATACATTAGTAGCCTCTCATTGACCCCTAGTTGTGCATGTTTAATGTTGGGACTGATCGGGAAAACAAAATGTCGAGAGTGGATATATTGAATTTTAAAACATTGTAATTGCTATTTTTAAGAAGTACTACATGCATTAGCATCCAACACTATATATAGACTATCCTTAGTCCCTAGTTTTCATCAGGGTACTGATTAGAAATGGCCAAAAGGTGACTATCTTGGATTACGAAAGTTTGAGATAGTTGTCGCTACATCTTCAGGTGGATTCCCACCCCCTCCCTTTGGTGCCCGGTTTTGTACAGAAAAGAAGATAAAAACTAAATACAGAGCATTTATTGGTGGGCGCTAAGGTCCCTTGGAGATCTCATATTACTACAATATTTTCTGCAATGTTGTCACCTGTCCTTCGCTATATGAACACACGTTATATCCGGGCTGTGATTGTATGTAAATATTTCACACGTTTGCTTATATCCAGCTGTGATTGGCTTTTTACATCCCTGCACATTTGCTTATATCTGGGCTTTGATTGCATACATCCCCACACGTTTGCTTATATCCTAGTGCCGATTGGCTACATACATCCCCACACGTTTGCTTATATCTGGGCTCTGATTGGCTGCATAATTCCCACACGTTTGCTTTTATCTAGGCTCTGATTGGCTGCATACATTCCCACGCGTTTGCTTTTATCTGGGCTCTGATTGGCGACATACATTCACATACCTTTCCTTATATCCTAGCTGTGATTGATTGGCTGCTAACATTCCCAAACGTTTGCTGACATCCAGTTGTGATTGGTTGTAAATGTTTCACACGTGTGCTTATATCCGAGTTGTTATTGGCTGCAGACATTACCATACGATTGCACATATTCGGGTTATGGTTGACTGTAGAATTTCCCTAACGTTTGTTGACACTTAAATCAACCCAATTGGCCGATGGCTTCAATGTGTTTGATAACATCGCTGAAGGCTCTGCACAAATGGGTGGTTTAGGCCCAAAAGGGCACAGGGGCAGACCCAATAGAAGAAATAAAAGAACAAAACATTAAAAGCCTTGTTTGTGTTTTAGTTAAAATTTGGTCTTGGACATCAGATGGTTTTTGACATATTCTTGTCGCCGTCAGTATCATTCGATTCTTTAGTAAAGCAAATCGAATGTCTAGTACACCTGCAATATCACCTACCGCAATAATCATCACCCAATTCTAGAAAATTCAAAGAACAAAGTACCAACAGTAATATATGGATAAACACACGAACGCGATCATCAAAGTCATCGAGCCTTATTTAATAACCAAATTATCAACATAATCATAATCCAAACTCAAACTCAACAAAACTTGGACAAAATATGAACAAAAGAAAAATTTACATAGATACGCCTTAAAACGTACAAGGAGAATGAGGATGAGACCAAGTGTTCCGAAAGAGACACTCGCCATATATATCTTTGTCAATCCCAGCAATGTCATGTTCACAAATGTGGGCAAGATGTACAATAACAGTACCAACCAGCAAACTAGCGAGCATCAAACACGTCCAGCTTTATATCGAACAAAGAAATAAAATGTCTC
The DNA here is from genome assembly GCF_031769215.1 of Ylistrum balloti. Taxonomy (NCBI): domain Eukaryota; kingdom Metazoa; phylum Mollusca; class Bivalvia; order Pectinida; family Pectinidae; genus Ylistrum; species Ylistrum balloti. Next base: position 1,183,597 of record NW_026781888.1, read on the forward strand.
GCAACGAGATCTGAAATAATTTGTAACACGCATCTCTTGAAACCCTGCGAGTTGTTTGTGAATTGACATCTTGCATCGTGATAATGGGAACGTGCTCTAACTGTGACATGTAAACACCGCGCATAGGTTGGAGAAGCAGGGATGCTGCTATCCAGGAATGACAAAATTGACAATAAGGAAATTGAAACCATAACGGTGATCATAAAGCTAGATGAAAAGCTTTCCGTGTTAGTTTCGTAAAAGGAAAACATCGAGACAAGCAGCTGATGTAGAAGTCTGTCGCGTCCTTGATTTCCAATTCTGGTGGGTATAGTATATACACTAGACATGATAAACTCATCTCTCGCTATCTGAAATTGAAGGACTTTGCAACCTGTAACCTGTTTTGGTAACCTCTTCGATAAATATAGCCTCGTTTGAAAACAAAAAGTCAGTCAACAGAGTGACAGTCTGTTTCTGTAGGCGTGCCAATCTTCCATTGAAAGATCTTACCGCCAAACTCTGACAAATATTGTCAACCAGAAACTATGTTTTTATGATTTCGTCCCCCATATTTTCTCCTTCAATTAGGACATATTTTTTTAACAAAATACGCTTGTACCGTCGTTCATCTTTATAGACTTTTACACATAACCATTTTAAAACGTTTTGATGTGGGACACACGAACGCCATGAATTATCGAGTAAAAAATGAAAATTTTATAAGTAAAAATTTCTGAATTCTCGCAAATCAATTTATGACATTTTAACCCTCGAAATATCAAGCCATGTTGACATTATCTAAAATCTGAATTTTTCAACAAAAAAAAAAAAAAAAAAAAAAAAGAAAAAAAAAACGTGTGTAATCTATTTTTGGTGGGTTCAGATGTCCCTACCACACAATTTCGAGGTTCGATATGTTTACACTTGTACTTGAAACACTAAACGAAACGCAAAACTGATATATAAGATAACACAGACATTACCCCATACTCCACACTGTTCAAAAGACACTGTCATATATATATACACGTGTTAATATTATAGTACGACACATATATACATGCATCATTTGTAAATAAAATTACATCATCAATAACCTTTGTTATATAAGTTATTATCGGAAATATATATGAGAGTTACTTATAAAATTAGAAAACTTTTCCGACCTAAAAGGGGTAGGAAATGGGAAATAGTGCTGAAAATTTGCCTTCAAACACCTTTTTCCACTAACACCAGAGAGAATTTATTTTAAGTCTTTCTTTGTTAGGGGTATTTACTCATTATATTCCGAGAGTTGATTCGATCTTGGTGACTGGGCCCTGAATGGTGATTTAAGCCAATATAATGGTTTAAAATGCTAACAAGTTCTTTCTGAATGCCCCAGCCAGATTTAAGACAATCTGAATCATCACTTAGGGAGGGCAATCATATCTTAAATTCAGAATGATATTTTAACCCCCGGAGACTGGGGGAAATCTTCCAAAAGGGAAGTTTAGCTGAAATTTTGTGTAGATGCACTAATCTTTCTAACGCTTGATCAGATTTAAATTCAGTTTGCATGATTACTTCAGGAAGGCAATTGTTTCTCAAATTCAGAAAGTTGATTGATCTCTAGAGAGAGGAGATGGTTCAGAATGAGAGTTTTAGTTAAAATTTACTTAGAAGCTACTCTTCCCTAAAGTATGAATTGATTTCAATCAAATTACTGAAGTTTAGATCATCACTTGGGGAGGACAATCATTTCTTAAATTCTGAAAGTCGATAGGCCTTGGGGAACTGGGAAAAGGGTACAGACTGGAAAATTTAGTTGAAATTTTGCTTTAATCTGCTTCTCTTCCCTAAAGCCTAACTGGATTTCAATTAAATCAATCTAAATAACTATTAGATTAATCAGATCAATTTTTCGATTCAGAAAGTTGATTAGACCCATGGGGAATGAGGAATAAAGCTGAAATTTTGATTTCCAATGCTAGTATAAACCTCATAATACACCTCAGCTACAGCTCTCTTTTAGCTTGATCTGTTGAATGTCAGAATAGTAAACCCGAGGTTCTGGATTGGAATCCTAGTGGCGGCATTGAAACAAATAATGACCTCTGTTGCATTGGTGACATGAAAGGCGAGTATATCATCCTTGTAAATACTAGCTGCAATATACTGTTCACCTAAACAGAATTTTTGTTCAGCTCGATTGGTTGAGCGATGGACTAGTAAGCCAAAGTCCTGGGTTCGAATCCTTTGTAGGCATTAAAATAATTAATGATCTTTGTTACACTAGTATTCCTAAATTTCAACAAAAATTTTATTTAAAAAATCACATAGGGAGAGCAATGATTTCTGAAATTAATGATTTGGTTGTCAGATGACTGTTCCAAGACCTTCAGCTTCTTGTGAATTAAGTCAGAAATGCAAATTTCAAATATTACATTAATTTCAAATGCCCTTTTGGCATCATATACAGCTATCTAAGGGATCAGTCTGGGTCAAGCCCCCTATTTCACCATCACAGAGTCCAAATCTTCAAAGATATAGACAGCATTTGACCTCTCGCAGGGTCAAATGAGATGCTAAGGAACAATGTTGGTGTCTATAACCAATGCTAGTGAGATGAGATTTCAGCATGTTTGAATGACAAACCTACAAAGTTTACATACAGTGGATGGCCATATATGTCAAATGCCTAATTCCATAGCAACAACACTGAACCTCTTCAGAACCTCCAGGTCAGTAATTCTTCCTTCAATCAAAATATGTATAGGCAAAATAGCTTTCGGAAGTATTTGATTCATCTAAAATATGTTTTTTTTTGTGTGAAAGTAGATAATAGGAAGAACAGGGTAATAAACTACAACAACTGGTGTTAAATAATTTTTAATTTTTCTTTTTCACATCAAACTTACAGAGTCTACATTGAAGATTTGAGTGCTGGAACATTTTTCACAATTTCTATCACAATTCGAAATATCAGAAACTTTTCAACATATACAATGTTTATGACACAGAAATAACTGCCATAGGAAAAATGAACCACAATATCGTATGTTTCAAGTCCATCCAATAAATCTTCAATGTCCTAATGATTTCATGGCTAACAGCTGATAGTTTTGTTATACTCTGCAAGGAAAAATGAAGAAATTTTTACATCAAAATATGATTTTGAGACATGTAGTGGATCTGAACTTTTGATTGGACTATCAATGCATGATGTATAAATAACATTGCAGACAATAAAACTGTTAAACTATTGATGCAATCAATGCCACTGACACATGCTAGTCACTGACATGGTGTGTTTGGATCTTTTACCCTACAATGTTTACAGATGTGGCATGGGCTTAAAAAATAAAATGTCATTACAACTGGCTCTGGGAGAATGACTAATATTAGAAGCGTTTTTATGTACAAGGAACTGCACAGTAAAATGAGATATAACATTGATAAATAAGACTAAAATGTTTAAAAAAAAATTAAGAAATCTATTTATCCTACTTGTGTCTGAAATATTACCAGAAACTCTCAAAGTGTACTTACTTTTTTACTGCCATGAAAGAACTGGTGCCCTCAATATCAAAGCCAACCAGACTACGTTTGCCCACTATTCGTCCAATTTGGTACATAAGAAATATTTCAAAGCACACTGTGGCATTTAGTGCAATATCCTGAAAGCAATAAAACCGAAATAAAACTTCAAAACTTAAATGAACTATATGAAATATTGTTATAAATCTGAAACATTCTTGTAAATATACTGAAATGGTGTGCTTTATATACCAGAGAAACATTAAATCTCCATGACCGTATTTATGTATATCTACCAGAAACATTAGCATTGATACAAAATAATTTCTCGTGTGCCAGAAGAATCATTAAACACTGCTAGCTTTCTAACATTACGTAAATTACACATGGAATACAGTACCTTCATTGTTAGATTAGGAAGCCTGTTAACATTGGCCAATTGTTTCAATCCAGACACCACCTGTGGAATCTCTCCCACTGGTGGAGCCAATTCCACTTTAGCAATAGCCCAAAATCGTTCTAGATGTGGTTGTTGTGCTACAAAAAAAAAAAAAGAATTTTATTTGTAATGACATCTGTTGAAACGATTTTGATTTTGTAACATATAGCAAATTTAATGACTGCAGAAACATGAGGCCCAAATCATTGGTAAGTCTACTGTTTGTCTTCAAACACAAATCAGTGATTTTTTGGATGCAGGCATGAAGTCCTAGGCTCATACTTTTTCTTTGGGACTCACAAAAATTTTGAGAAAACAATATATCTCTTAGCATTGAAACTAATCAAAATTTTGCAATTAGTGTTCAGAGCTTGCCAGGAAAAATTCTACAAAATTCACCGACAAATACCTCGCATAAAGTTTTCTGGTTGTAGTCAGAAGAACAGACACAAGTACCTGGCAATAAAGTCTACTGGTTATATTCAGAATGACAGACAGGTATTTGACAACAAAAGCCACTGGTCGTAGTCATAATAGCAAATAATACTATCTGACAACAAAGCATAGTCATCAGAACGACACACAGATATCGGACAACCAAGACTATTTGTTGTAGTCATAATGATGAAAAAAATATACCTGACAACAAAGCCTAGTGGTTGTAGTCAGAATGACAGACAAGCAAGTGACAACAAAGTCTACTGGTTGTATAGTCTGATATAAGAGATTTGTGACAGAATTATCACTCTACGGCACTGCGTGACAGTAAACACTGTGGGTGGCAAACAGTTGGCAATGATCATCCTAAGCAGCTGAGTGTCAATTATTTAGAATTTCTTTCATGTCTGGCTCACACAGCATTTTGCCAGCTGATATAACTTGAGGTCCCAACTCTATTATAACTGATTGGTATCCACTGTACTGAGCATGAAATATTGGCATATGTACTGTAAAAGAGCAACAGTATTTCACTAAATATTTTGACAAGATAATCGCATCCACAATATCCCTATTCATTACATCACACAAATAATTGTAAGACCCACAGCTATATATAGCTATGTGCTTTGATAACACTAAAAACCCATGACAAGGTTTAACAAACACTGATCCAAAGTGAAATGAAACCTTGGATTTCTTAGTCATTTTAGATGTAAGGATTTCAAAAGATAACCATATAATAACCAACACATTATCTAATGTTTGGAACAAGCCATTTTCTTTCTTGATAGTAGTTTCCTGGCAGCACATTTTTAAGCACTTTGTCATCATCTTGGTTGATTGCAGAATAAAATGATACAACTTCCCTAATTAGGCCTCCCAAAAGCATAGCTGTGTTTCTGTTTCTCGATTGTCTCTATCTATTTTGCTATCAACCTTATTTTTTTCAATGTTTAGGCAAAAGAACTGCTCTTATGTATCTGTGTTATGCTTTGGTTTGTCCTGCAATCTCTAGAAATACTAGTACACTGGCAAATTCATTTCGATACTTGACATATATATTTATACATACAAGTTTCAAATATTCTCAACAATTTTCTAGAAAAACTAAACTAACAGGAGGTTTACAAGTCTATAGAAAATCTGTATAGTGGAAGCAATTTTAAATATGCTGGAAGGTAATGTTGTTGGTGATAATGAATGGAAAACCCTTGTGTACAACATTCAATTGCTTTCACAAATTTTTCATGTTTCATTAATAACTATTTAACATTGCCTGAGTACTGATCCAATATGGATCACTCGCCAAAATTTCGTGTTTTTACAAAGGAACAAACTCTGACTATTGAATAAAATTGCAGATAGATAGTCGGAACCCCTCAGATTAGTGTAGTGTAGACTGTAGTGTAAAGGAGTTGGTCAGAGTTGCTTATTTCTCTATTGTGTTATTAATGTTTTCATAAAGGGAAAAACTCTCACCATCGACCGGAAACAAAAAGAAAGAAGGGGAAAAAGAAAAGACAAAAATTGAAATCAAAGAATATGTTTCCTTTTCTAATATTGAGTGTGTTGCCCTTCAAATGTCCTTTTCGATAATAAAGTAAAGGTAAAAAAACCCCAGTACAACGTTATTACCAATGAAGAAGTAAATCTAACATTGGCTGGACCAAGTATTATGCATATATGTCTATGCAAAATGCTTCATCAAGCACCAGACAACTTGCAGTGCTCCTATTAATGATACACATCCTACATTCTTCATCATACGTGAATGACCTTTTAAGTTTGCAAAAGATTACAATTTAAGTTCGAGTCTGAAGTAATAATCACGTGCAATAACTTTAAACAGGAAACTAAGGGGAGTGAAACCGTATACCTTTGGCGAGATTTGCTCCTTTAGTAAGTAAAGGAACGACTTTTCCGGCCAACGACACCGCACTTTTCCCAGCCGCCGCCATGGTGCTATCAAAATGGTGGCCGTCTACGTTGAGAAAGCACTTATTTACAAGGGATAAATGCAAACGTTCGAGAGACCACTAATGGGGCCCAAGAGAGGGTATGTGTGTGATTTAGATTGAATAACCTGCCTTCGTTTCCAAGTGTAAACAAATAAATCGAAGCAAAGTCTAGTAGAAGGCATCTGTATCTAGAACGTTATCAATTCAAACAAAAAATCAACTCCACTATACGCATCATGCAGTGCACAGTATACAGGATTTTTGCTTGTGTCGTTCGCGTTCTAGTTACGGGTGCCGGTTATCGAGAGGAGAACAGAAAAATAACGGCAGATAATATAAGTCTAAGGGACTTGTTACACGTATTGTAGTTATACTTGATTAAAACGAGTTACGTGTGATTTACATAGTTTCAGTTTTTATTATGATTATTTGTTAGCCGTTTAACTGTAAACATTATTAAAATTATAGTGTGGGGTTTTCGTAAAGCTTGGGGAGGGGCAGCGGGGATGATTTGACTGACGTTCGGTTAGCTACATGTAGCTTGCAGTCGGTACTGTGAAGTAGAGTAAGACCCTTCAATTGCTTGTCTCCCCCAAACCGATGTACATTTCACTGCATTGTGCCTTTGCGTAGGTCTATCACATTGTTACATTAAAACAATAAATTTATCGTATTTGTGGATTTGGAATACCGAGGAAGACGACCAAAATAAACATTCGGAATATCCTCGCACATTATCATTCGAAGTTCTTCTGGCATTTTTCATTAGATACGCACACTACGGGTAAGTGTTGATAGGTAAAATTCAACGAGTATCTTTAACATTCGTATTGACATCAAAATGACACTGGTATTTTATAATGTTTAAGGTTGATAATCAATGGGGTAATAAGAGTTGTAACTTAATAATCGTTCAAAGTCTAAAAGCGAGTTGTTATTTTTCGCGACTTGGGACATGTTTGATAACGGTTTGATAAGCTGTGATTAAGCACAGCCCATACATTATTTTAGCGGACAGTTGATAATCTCGCTACACGCTAATGTCAATAACCTCGGCTATTAAAGTCCTAATATACGCATAACTTTCGAGATTCAGATAGTGTAGAAGGAAACTTTCATTTGATAAGATAGGATTTTAGACAGAGTGGTACCATACCATAGTCCGGAGTTTGAGTAACAACTACTGCTTTGAGTAATAAATACACTCTCTCACAGAGTAATAGTAATGCATTTGAGTGACGATTACTGGTTTAAGTATCGGTAGTTAATTGGTTTCTCAAATGAATGGTTTGGAATAGACATATGTGGGTGCAGGTCCAATCTGTCATTTGCTTTACAAGATGGACATTGATTTTTAATATAGGAGCAGCAAGCTATATAGAGGTGATGGACATTGTGCTGAACTACGCTGACCACTATGTGCTGACACCCTATGTGTACCCCAACACATGGCAGGAAGATGACCCCTTGCGACAGGTGATCAGTCTCTTACTGGTGACCAACATTGGAGGGTATTTGCTCTACCTCAGCACAGCAACCATCAGCTACCATTTCATATTCGACAAACGCTTGATGGAACATCAACAATTCTTACAGGTAGGTGTAAGGGCGTATAGTGGGTAATGGTATTGGGCTGGCATGTTAGGGGTGGGATAGAATAGTGCGATAGAGTGGTGGTATTTGGGCGTTGTGTGTTATAGAGACCGTAATGGTATTGGGGAGCATGAAAGATTGGATATTAAGTGTGAGGTTGGATTTTAAAGTTATATAGACTGTGGTGGTAATGTGGAGTATGGAGGATGGGATATTGAGTGTGGGGGTGGATGTTTGTGTTATATAGACTATGGTGGTAATGTGGAGTATGGAGGGTGGGATATTGAGTGTTGGGGTGGATCAGGGTTTTCCATAATTTTGTTAGTAGTAGGCTGTGTAGTGAAAGTAGGAGGCTGGCCTGCCGTGTACGTGTAGTCGTGTACAGAACATTATTACGGAACTGGATTGGTGTAGACGGCCAAATGATCAAAGTAGCCAGTCAAATTGGCTGGCGACCGGCTCTTGTGGAAAACCCTTGAGTGGATGTTTATATTATATAGACTGTGGTAGTATTGTGAAATATAGAGGATGAGATATTGAGTATGGGAGTAGATGTTTGTGTTATGTAGACAGTGGTCGAATTGAGGAGTGTTACAGATGAGATACTGAGTGTGGGAATAGATGTTTATGAGAAAGAGACGGTGGTTGAAGTAGGATAGGTGTGTGTGTTTGCGGTCCATCATCAGATGGTGGGCTATTCAAATCACTCTGCGTCAGTGGTCTGTGGTTTGTCCATCTGTCCGTCGTCCGTCTGTTTCATAAACAAAATTGTTTCTGCTATTTCTTGAGAAGTATTAGACAGATCTTTCTCAAATTGTATATGTAGGTTCCCCAAGGTTCCTAGTTGCGCCTCTGTGATTTTGGGACTGATCCAAAAAATTAAGTGGCCAACAGGCAATCATCTTGGAATTTTTCCTGAAGTTTGTTATTGCTATTTCTTGGAAATTAAGAGACAGATCTCTCTCAAATGTCACATATAGGTACCCCTTGGTCTCTAGTTGTGTCCATGTAATTTTGAGAGTGATCAGAAAAACAAAAGGGCCGAAAGGAGACCATCTTTGATTTTGACTTTGAAAGTTTGTTATTGCTATTTCTTGAGATTAAGAGGATGGATCTTTCTTGAATATCATATGTAGGTTTCCCATTGTCCCTTGTTGTGTCTGTTTGAGTTTGGGACTGATCAGAAAAACAAAATGGCCGACAGGCAGCCATCTTGGATTTGGCCAAGTAAAGGTTATTGCCATTTCTTAAGAAGTACTCAATGGATGTCTCTCAAATATCATATGTATTTTCCGTTTGATCTCTCATTGTGCTCATTCGATATTTGGACTGATCAGGAGAAACCAAATGGCTTCCAGGCAGTCATTTTGGATTCGACAGGTCATTGTGCGCCAAAAAGGAAAATAAGACTATTTTGCTTCAAAACACTACTCCTTTCGAATGCTTGAATGGATTTCAACCAAATTTATTGTGAAACACCATTCAGAATTAGGAATCATTTCTTAAATTCAGAAATTTGATTTGACCCTTAGGGCAGGGTCCCAAAAGGAAAATAAGTCAATATTTTGCTTCAAAACACTACTCCTTTTTAATACTAGAATTGATTCAACCAAATTGGTCTGAAACATCATTAAGATTAGAGAATCATTTCTGACCTCAGAAAGTTGATTCGACCTGTGGGGGCTTGGGGGCACCACCCACTATTCCAAAAGGGGAAGTTAGACAGGATTTTGCTTCAAAATGCTACTCTTTCTTAATGCTTGAATGGATTTCAACCAAATTTAGACTAAAACATCACTTGGAGTGGGGAATCATTTCTTAAATTCAGAAAGTTGATTTGACCCCTAGTGAATAGGAATGACCTTGATCTGTTGAAAGGTCACAGGGATCAAATATGTGAAAATCTTTCACTGACTTCCTCTCAATAACCAAGAGGCCAAGGATGATGATATTAGGCCTGAAACATGCTAGGATGAAGGGCTTCAAACTTTGGTAATATGAATGACATTAACCCATTTTCACAGGTATCAAATGTGTTGAGATGTTTGATTGGTTGAGTGTCAGACTAGTAAGCCAGGGGTCCGAGGTTCAATTCCTAGCGGAGGCATTGAGATGAAAAATGACCTCTGTTACAACTATAATGTCAAGGGTCTTGATATTGGGTCTGTGGCAGTTACTTAGTACATGTATAAAGAATATGCTTTCAAGTTTGCAGAAAATGTCTTGATGAACCAACAATGTCTTCTATGTAAGCTGTAGAGTAATTGAGCAATTTGCCTTCGGCTTATTTTGACTCTTTCATGAATAGGTCTTTGTAGTCAGATGACCATTAAAGCCCATGGGCCTCTCGTTTGTTCTGAACATCTGACCCATTTAATAACATTCCACTATTGTCAGATATATCTTGCATACACATGTATTTCTCTGATGGTCAGATTTGTGTGCCTTGATTCAATACTGAAGTTTGTCTACAGATGCCGACTTCACAATTTTTGTGAATGTGAAGCACAAACAAAACGCGTTAGGGTAGACCTGACCATCTGTACCTAAACAGGATTTCTCTATACTTTGTTTACAGAACCAAGTTCGACTGGAGATTCTCTACACACTGAAATCAGTTCCGCTCATGAGTCTACCAACAGTTGTTCTGTTTTTTATTGAGGTTAGAGGTCACAGTAAACTGTATGACGATGTAGGAACATCCCGACTAAGTAAGTTTCAAAGAATAGATACTTGTACTCTCTTGTGATGTTTGTTCATCATATAACTACCCTGTTATCAGGGCAATAACACCCATTACATAACTACTCTGTTATCAGTGTAATAATACCCATTACATAACTACCCTGTTATCAGGGCAATAACACCCATTACATAACTACTCTGTTATATGTGTAATAACACCCATTACATAACTACCCTGTTATCAGTGTAATAACACCCATTACATAACTACCCTGTTATCAGTGTAATAACACCAATTACATAACTACCCTGTTATCAGTGTAATAACACCCATTACATAACTACCCTGTTATCAGTGTAATAACACCAATTACATAACTACCCTGTTATCAGTGTAATAACACCCATTACATAACTACCCTGTTATCAGGGTAATAACACCCATTACATAACTACCCTGTTATCAGTGTAGTAACACCCATTATACAACCCTGTTATCAGTGTAGTAACACCCATTATACAACCCTGTTATCAGTGTAGTAACACCCATTATACAACCCTGTTATCAGTGTAGTAACACCCATTATAGAACCCTGTTATCAGTGTAGTAACACCCATTATTCAACCCTGTTATCAGTGTAGTAACATCCATTATACAACTCTGTTATCAGTAAATAACACCCATTATATAACTACCCTGTTATCAGGGTAATAAAACCCATTATACAACCCTGTTATCAGTGTAGTAACACCCATTATACAACCCTGTTATCAGGGTAATAAAACCCATTATACAATCCTGTTATCAGTGTAGTAACACCCATTATACAACCCTGTCATCAGGATAATAAAACCAATTATACAACCCTGTTATCAGTGTAGTAACACCCATTATACAACCCTGTTATCAGGGTCATAAAACCCATTATACAACCCTGTTATCAGTGTAGTAACACCCATTATACAACCCTGTTATCAGGGTAATAAAACCCATTATACAACCCTGTTATCAATGTAGTAACACCCATTATACAACCCTGTTATCAGTGTAGTAACACCCATTATACAACCCTGTTATCAGTGTAATAACACCCATTACAGAACTACTTTGTTCTCAGAGTATCATCAATCAATTATCTGTTTACACTTTCATTTACAGTTGACGGGTTTGTTTGCTTAGTTAAAACAAAAATTCAGCTTGAAGCTTTTAATAATTTCCTTTCACTTGGTATTTGTGTGTTACAGGTGGGTTTATTGCCTAGTAGTTTGATGTGTTATAGGAAAATTGTATCAAAAACAATGTATTACAGTTAGACTGTATTGATCAATGTTGTTTTATTTTTGTGTTACAGATTGGCTGTTTGTATTAACAAGTGTTGCTACATTCATCCTATTTACGGACATGTGTATCTACTGGATTCATCGATTTCTCCACCACCGGTCCATCTACAAGTACATACACAAGGACCATCACAAATGGAAGGTCCCCACACCATTTGCCAGTCATGCATTCCACCCATTGGATGGATTTCTCCAGAGCTGCCCCTATCACATATATCCATTCCTCTTCCCCCTCCACAAGTACACCTATCTTGCACTCTTTGTCTTTGTCAACATCTGGACCGTGTCAATCCATGATGCAAACTACAAGGTACCGGGGATTCTGAAGCCGGTAGTGAATGGTTCGGCCCATCACACAGATCACCACCTCTTCTACAACTACAACTATGGTCAGTTCTTCACCCTCTGGGACCGGATTGGGGGCTCCTTTAGGAACCCCAGTGCCTTTGAAGGAAAAGGACCTCTAGAGGAGATGTTAAAGGCAAAGCACAGCTCACCAAATGGACAAGTGAAAAATGGGCATTATATGAACGGGCATGTAAGTGATGTGAAGATTGGGAAAAAAGACTAGACAAATGTCTGTTATTTTTCATTGTTGATACATTTTCTACAAAATCTTCTGATCTCATTATCTCTGACTTAGCTGTCTTTACAAGTACTTTCATACAACCCTTTCACTTTGATTGTGGCAACAACTGTTTTGTCTTATCATTATAATCATCCCAAAACAGCAATGTTCCATAAATAGGAATTGTACATTTGTAAAATAGAATTATATTTTCTATGAATTGTGCCTTTGGAAGAGATATTATATGATACACATTTAAATCACTGTCATTCTTGTAATATTGAATTTATTTCACATTTTTATTGATTCCAACAAGAGTACCGCTAAGCAATATAGGATAAACTTAAATACATTCTAGTATTGAAATTAAACAGAATCTGAATCAGAAGGGAAGCTCAACAATATACCATGTGAAATTGATCCCAATAAATTAAAAATAAATTGGTTAAAAACTAGGGGAGATGAAATAGAAGTAAGATCAAATGGTTCTGTAAAGAACAAAAGACTAAAATTTAATGGTAAAACTGTCACATCTTTTAATGCCTATCAAGGTCTAAAGAGTCCAATTAAAATGGTCATATTTCAGGAACCCTCAAATTGTTAACTCAGAATGGGAAAAGTGTGCCAAGAAACTGACTGTTTACTGAAAGAAGAGCTTTTTAAGATATTACGATAATGCTATGGTACACTATAGCAATGATATACAGATTATCTCTATAGAGACAGGAGAGTGACATCCTGTATTTATGATGTACAATAATGCTATGGTACAATATAGCAATGATATACAGAAGATTTTCTCTGTAGAGACAGGAGGGTGACCTTGTGTATTTATGATGTTATAATAATGCTGTGTTACACTAAGCAATGATATACAGAAGATTTTCTCTATAGAAACAGGAGGGTGACCTCGTGTATTTGTGATGTTATAATAATGCTGTGTTACACTAAGCAATGATATACAGAAGATTTTCTCTATAGAAACAGGAGGGTGACCTCGTGTATTTGTGATGTTATAATAATGCTGTGTTACACTAAGCAATGATATACAGAAGATTTTCTCTATAGAAACAGGAGGGTGACCTCGTGTATTTGTGATGTTATAATAATGCTGTGTTACACTAAGTAATGATATACAGAAGATTTTCTCTATAGAGACAGGAGGGTGACCTCGTGTATTTGTGATGTTATAATAATGCTGTTACACTAAGTAATGATATACAGACGATTTTCTCTATAGAGACAGGAGGGTGACCTCGTGTATTTGTGATGTTATAATAATGCTGTGTTACACTAAGCAATGATATACAGACGATTTTCTCTATAGAAACAGGAGGGTGACCTCGTGTATTTGTGATGTTATAATAATGCTGTGTTACACTAAGTAATGATATACAGACCATTTTCTCTATAGAAACAGGAGGGTGACCTCGTGTATTTGTGATGTTATAATAATGCTGTGTTACACTAAGTAATGATATACAGAAGATTTTCTCTGTAGAGACAGGAGGGTGACCTCGTGTATTTGTGATGTTATAATAATGCTGTGTTACACTAAGTAATGATATACAGACGATTTTCTCTATAGTGACAGGAGGGTGACCTCGTGTATTTGTGATGTTATAATAATGCTGTGTTACACTAAGTAATGATATACAGACGATTTTCTCTATAGAGACAGGAGGGTGACCTCATGTATTTGTGATGTTATAATAATGCTGTGTTACACTAAGTAATGATATACAGACGATTTTCTCTATAGAGACAGGAGGGTGACCTCCTGTATTTATTACATATTTGTGTTATGGTTTGTTACAGCAATGCTGTTTTTGTTGACTCAGTACTTTATAAAGAGTATCTTGAGAAATTCCTGGTAATGCCAAATTCTACTATTGTAGTTGTTTTTCTCTTTGTAAAAGAAGGTCATGTGAACTGTTTATTGTTATATCTACATGTGATAATTGTTGGTGATATAATAATTAATGGTGTGTTAAGTACAAATGTACTCTGTTATTGTATTATGTTTTCTATTTACAATTATCTGTGTCTTATTTTAATTATCCATTTTAGACCATTTATATCTATCAATCCTTTTAAGTGCTATATTCTTATTATATCATGCAGATGTGTAAAATTGACTTTGAAAAAACATTTGTATGTTTAGTTAAATTTGCTATTTTAACACTGTTGACAAGATGTGGACAGGTAAACTCCTGTTTTGTATAAAACACCCCTAGATCTAATATTTTAGTAATAAATTAGGAATGCTAGTTTGCCTTTTAGTTCCTTCATTAGGTACAGATTATGTGTATACCATGTATGTACCTATTAGTACGTTAAAAATCTGTTGTTAATATCCTAGATTTTAGTTATAATCAGTTCAGTTTTGACAAATACATGGGTTCTGATGAAACATCACCTACGATGCGAAACCAGTCAACCATAAAAATGTAGCAAATAAAATACAGAAATTGCGGAGGTGTGTTGTGGTTGTATATCATCACTTCCACTTGTCACCGATACAACCGCCCTGCGTACCTAGAAGTATCCACACCGACAGGTAGGGATCTTAGCTTGAACTTCATTGGTTGGTTCCAAACTTAGAACCTCATATAGATATTATGTATATTTCTGAGAAAGTTATCTTAATCATGAATTCTTTATGTTTATGTGTCTACACCTGGTAACAACTGACATATGTATATTTCTGTTGAGTTCTTTTTTACAAATAGCAATGACTGTCTACTTGTAAAATGGGTTTGGATTGTGCAATTTTCTTTTTTCACCTGCATATTTTGATATTTGAAAACCTAGTAATTGGAGAATTTCAGTACATTAAAATTTGATGTATTTCTTTATACCAAATATATCATTTATATTCTTTATATTCACATTTATCTCTAAACATTTGTTAAACTGTAATTTGAAAACAATTGTCAAATTTTACAAAAGTTTTATTTCTATTGTTGGCAGTTCTACAACAAGTATGGAAATGTTATACTTTTCTCTGTCAACAGTTTGTCTTAATACAGTTCTTTGTCATCACTTTTTCTCTGTCAACACTTTGTCTTGATACAGTTCTTTGTCAACACTTTGTCTTAGTACAGTTCTCTGTCAACACTTTGTCTTAATACAGTTCTTTGTCAACACTTTGTCTTAATACAGTTCTCTGTCAGCATTTTGTCTTAATACATTTCTCTGTCAACACTTTGTCTTAATACAGTTTTCTGTCAACACTATGTCTTAATGCAGTTATCTGTCAACGCTTTGTCTTAATATAGTTCTCTGTCAACACTTTGTCTTAATACAGTTATCTGTCAACGCTTTGTCTTAATACAGTTCTCTGTCAATACTTTGTCTTAATGCAGTTCTCTGTCAACACTTCAGCATTTTATAGTTCTTTGTCAACACTTTAGCGCTATATAGTTCTGTGTCAGAACTTTGTCTTGATGTAGTTCTTTATCAAGATTTTAGAGAAGTAACTCCGTAGGTCAGGTTTGGAAAATATGTAACCTGGTTGCTGCTAGTTCTTCTACCTTGAAAAGTGTTCTTTGCCAATAACATGTCCTCATACAACTGTTCGATGTCAACATTTCGTCTTGATACATTCCTGTACATTTTCTTTATCTTGCATGGTTTGTTATTATGATATATTTTTCATGTTACTATGGTAACAATTTATTAAAAGAATTTGTTTGAAGAAGATGTTTCCTTTACTTTTAGAATTGTTCTAGATAATGCACATTTATGGTGTCTAGTATAAATTGCTTTTCATTTTGTAAATGTGATGTACTTAATTAAAGAGGATGAAACAAAACACAGCATTGTGTGGATTTTCACACATTGTCTCTAATGGACCTCTGATTCCTGGATACACAAGAATTTTGTTATATTTGAACTTTTTACAAACACCACAAAATTGTATGAATTTATAATTATTTAACTGTGGACCAATAGCTGTTTCCTGTATCTCATGACATGCTTGAGAATAAGTGAAATTTGACATGTAGACTGCAATGTGAAAAGGTTTTATCCTCCTTGAATTCAAGTAAAATAACCTTGACCTTCAAGGTCTCAAGTGTCAAAATTGTTAAAAAAATTCATGAATGTCTTCATTTCTTATAAAGTATTATCGGTAGAGTGATGTTTTGTGAATCGTGATATATGGTAGAGTCATAGGTTTTTAATAATGGAAACGCTTTAAGCAAATGTACATTTTGTATACAAGTCCATCAGCAATCCAGCTTTATTATATTTTGATCATCCCACTACATGTAAGCAGTATGTAAAAGCCCCTAGAGCACCTTGTTTAATTTATTTTATTTTAGTTTTTAAATATTTTCATGAAAAATTTTACCTCTATCATTTGCAATATACCCGGTGTTTCCATAATATTTCTGTGTATTTAATCACTATGAGTGTCTACAATTAAATATTTGTACAGAAGCCAATAGACCTCTGTTCTTTGTTCAAATTACCCAGATCTTGCTTTCAGGACCTTATTTAGCCTGAAACTGAACAGTTTTTAATATAATTAACTGCTAGCGGTACAAAATCAATGCCGGCAATAACAAACCTATTCTCTGGTTTAAAGATTTTCGTTATCAGTATGTTATCAAAAGGACTAAGATTGTCAGTTTGAAGTAGAAGGACCTCCATTATCAGTGTCTGTTGTAGAAGGACCTCCATTATCAGTCTGTTGTAGAAGGACCTCCATTATCAGTGTCTGTTGTAGAAGGACCTCCATTATCAGTCTGTTGTAGAAGGACCTCCATTATCAGTGTCTGTTGTAGAAGGACCTCCATTATCAGTCTGTTGTAGAAGGACCTCCATTATCATTCTGTAGTAGAAGGACCTCCATTATCAGTGTCTGTTGTAGAAGGACCTCCATTATCAGTCTGTTGTAGAAGGACCTCCATTATCAGTGTCTGTTGTAGAAGGACCTCAATTATCAGTCTTTTGTAGAAGGACCTCCATTATCAGTCTGTTGTAGAAGGACCTCCATTATCAGTCTGTTGTAGAAGGACCTCCATTATCAGTCTGTTGTAGAAGGACCTCCATTATCAGTGTCTGTTGTAGAAGGACCTCAATTATCAGTCTTTTGTAGAAGGACCTCCATTATCAGTCTGTTGTAGAAGGACCTCCATTATCAGTCTGTTGTAGAAGGACCTCCATTATCATTCTGTAGTAGAAGGACCTCCATTATCAGTGTCTGTTGTAGAAGGACCTCAATTATCAGTCTTTTGTAGAAGGACCTCCATTATCAGTCTTTTGTAGAAGGACCTCCATTATCAGTCTGTAGCAGAAGGACCTCCATTATCAGTCTGTTGTAGAAGGACCTCCATTATCAGTGTCTGTTGTAGAAGGACCTCCATTATCAATCTGTTGTAGAAGGACCTTCATTATAATTATGTAGTAGAAGGACCTCCATTATCAGTCTGTTGTAGAAGGGCCTCCATTATCAGTCTGTTGTAGAAGGACCTCCATTATCAGTCTAATGTAGAAGGACCTCCATTATCAGTCTGTTGTAGAAGGACCTCAATCATCAGTCTTTTGTAGAAGGACCTCCATTATCAGTCTGTTTAAAGGACCTCCATTATCAGTGTCTGTTGTAGAAGGACCTCCATTATCAGTCTGTTGTAGAAGGACCTCCATTATCAGTCTGTAGTAGAAGGACCTCTATTACCAGTCTGTTTTTTGTAGGAGAAGCCTTATTTCCATATTCGAAAGATTGTCTGTTACTTAATTGTTTTTCAGTCTGGATAGTACCTTACATCGTTTCATGTACATCAAAGGATCAAACTAGTCTTTTCGTCTTGTCCACAAGATATCGCTGTGAAACCTTCAATTTTGACATGACATGTTCTAGGGGTGCACAGAGCGAAAGTGATCATAAACCCTAGAACATCGAGGATGATAAGAGCGAAGATGGCTATGCCCATTTGTACTTTCGGCTATTCTTTTCGCAGAAATATTTTTGTAATGCTGATTCTCTAGATTCGTAAAGGCAACGAAATAAAGTGTTATGTGGTAAAACATGTCTCGTCACTTTTGATGTACCATGAAATTATGGTGCCATAGTGTATATAACCCGGTCAGCAATATACAGCTTGATAACATTATACTATAAATGTCTAATGCCATGTGGGGAAGGCACTTTGATCACTATCCAGCCATTAACATGAAACCACATTTTTAATACTGAAAAAAAAAACCCAAAACATTTTAACTGCCTTTATTGAATAAAAGCAAGAAGTTAATTGTCTTTTTCTGAGAACAAAATTTCCCTTTCTTACACATCGTAGCAACCAACAGCAACATGCCTCCTGCTTTTATAATCGTTTGCGAAATATAAGACATCGCAGGTTTCTATCTGGCTTTAATGGTTGCAATTGACAACAAATTACAGCATAATGTATAATAAATTTCAATCTGCTAAAGCCTTAATTGTCTAACGAAAACATTAGGAAAAGTATATTTCGTTTTTAAAATGCAATGTGACATTCTGTAGCTCTATTTTTCGGCCTACTTTTAGCATTACCATCAGTGTTCGTGATCCGGAAGTAACACATGACTAGATTTTCTCGTCTCATAATTTAGCTAATTACTGTATGAAAGTAGAGTATACGACCATGATATATTCCGTTGTATTCTAATGTCATATTTTGATATGTCGTAAAGCTTTAGAGGTGAAATGATGTCCATAAAGGCGTAAAAATATGGAAGGGTCTGTCCAGATTTGTGGGCGAATCGTCCGATTCGAAAGAAAAAGTTCTTGATTTACCTCCCTTTTATCGGAAAGCGGAAATAAAAGAATATTCACAAACATGGCGACTACTGTCTTTGTAGCTCCTGTGATATTATGGACTTTTCTGTTTACCACGGGTAAGTGATCTGTAGACTGTCGCCATTATGAAATATGAATTAGAAAGACATAACAAAATCCGACTAAAACTTGTTATATCAATCTTGTCTTTTTCAGTTTTTCTTCCGTATTCTCTAAATGAGTCATTGGATATAAAGCAATACTATTTATCCCGCAAAAACTTCAATACACATAAAAAAACAAGTATGTCACTGACATTTTTCATCGAGTGGAAATAGCGTCACAGTTATCTATACTATTTAATTTGCACTTCAAATGATTACATGGACATTTTTTTAATATAAATTAGAGTGTATTTAATAAGAGATGAAACAGTATCCATGGCACATTAGTTTCGGGCACCTTCAGAATATTTTTGCTAGCTACGTTATGTCGACGAATTGTCACCAAATAAATTCGTAAATGACTGACTGATATATGACCAATGTTTTTTCTTAAAAAAGAATATTCACAAATATGACTTCAAATTCGCTCACCTGAAATGATCGACATGTGTATCAGACATGTGACTGCACTTCTGTATCTGATGACATCACTAAATGACAGAGGCGTTTGAGTTAGTGATTTTGATCAGGAACAACATGTGATGATTTAAAATCATTTTCAATTAATAACAAATAAAAATAAATGTTACATGTTCCAATGATGTTGATATTTGCCATGTGAATTTCCTTGATGTGGAATGTCATTAAGATAGCATGACAATCAGTTCTTTTTGTAAACAAAATAAATAACAATTAGAAATGGTTTTAAGAGAGACAGAGAGAGAGAGAGACAGAGAGAGAGAGAGACAGAGAGAGGGAGAGAGAGAGAGAGACAGACAGAGACAGAGAGAGGGAGAGAGAGAGTCATCATGCCTTTGTATAAAATATCGTTGTTAGCTGATGGATGATGAAACTAATCAAAGTTTCCAAAATGATTGATTATATTTTCCAAATTATCTGCCTTTGGAAAGGAAATTAGCTCTTAACTCCAGACCAGGGATGTGTGGATATGTAGCAGTTCAAATATTTTGTTGTTCAGATTTAAAACTCTTAATTTAACAAAAATCCTTTTATTTTCAGAGCTGTACTTTTTGGTAGTTATCTTCCATTTCTGACATTAAAGCTCTAATCTCAATAAAATGTGAAGACATCACTCAAAATTTCATGTCATTTGAGAAAAACATTTTCATCAGATAACTTTTAATGGTAAAACATATTGATATATGATATCAAAGTGTTTGACAACTATATTCCTCATTGCAGCCAAATGCAGGGCTCTCGATCTGCCAGATTTGGGGCCGATATTCAGCCCCATTCCCAATGCAAAATAGTATCTTTTTTTCCCAATTTAGACCCCAAGTTTTCCCAACTCTAAGGAAAACACCATTATTTTTCCCAATTCTAAGGGCCGCGGACCTCAGTCCCAAAATGGGGTGTGAGAGCCCTGAAATGTGTGTTATTTATCTGAACAATTTAAATATGAAATTATCATAACATTCATAATCCTACGTACCCTTAGGATTACTCTGGTATAAGGTCTATTTTGATTCTTAAATAAAGTGTCTTCATACTCATACTTTCCTGAAGCAAATAGGCAACAACCATCTAAACCCAGGGCTTACTGTCAACAAACTGTAAGTGAGACAACGCCATCTAGATTTTTGACAATTTATTGACTTATCATTCTTTTGGGTTATTTAATGCTTGAATTGGGAAAAATATATACAGATAAGTATCGTAAAAATATTTAAAGTGATCTCACCTGAAAAAAATCCAGCAAAAAAAGGATATATTATATACTGGTCACTGATGCATTTTATTTCTGAAGAAAGATGGAATAAAAAAGACTTCACAAAATAACATTATGCAGCATTTGATACAGTGATGGGTATTTTCTTTTTTATTAGTTTGTGCTTCTCCGATCATTTTAACAATACAATCACCTTCTTGTGATTCCAGCTAGTGGTGTAAGAGTGAGCAACAAGACATATGTGGAGATTAATGGTGTGTCTGCCTGCTTTAGAAGATTCAACGCCACACATCAAATAGGATGCAATTGTAAGGAAGTGTTTTTCATATATAATACTGGCTTTAAAGCTAGAGGTAGTCCTTTGATGAAGCAGTTTGTATCCTTTACTGGAATATTATATCTAATTTTGTAGAGCTGTTAACAAGCTACAGAAGTAGCAAGCATTGTATGAAGAATCTTTTTATACACAAGCCTTTTGTAAGTTACAATAATTTTGTATAATTAATAGTCTTTATTGAAACATTCAATCCTTTCAAAAAATTTTCTTGTAGCTAAAGCATCTGGGAATGTAGGAGTTGTTTACTATGTAGAATCTACAGATGATATCGACTACATTGTCAACACAGCAAACCAGGCACCATATGCTATCCTAATGGGCCCTAAACTTTTTACACTGTAAGT
The DNA here is from genome assembly GCF_031769215.1 of Ylistrum balloti. Lineage (NCBI taxonomy): Eukaryota > Metazoa > Mollusca > Bivalvia > Pectinida > Pectinidae > Ylistrum > Ylistrum balloti. Next base: position 1,205,424 of record NW_026781888.1, read on the forward strand.
ATACAGTCACTGGCTGTCCTTATGGCCCCCGGCTGTTTACACTGTACGTATACAGTTGGTGGCTGTCCTGATGTGTCCCCGACTGTTTACACTGTACGTATACATTTGGTGACTGCCCTAATGGCCCCCGACTGTTTACACTGTATGTATACAGTCACTGACTGTCCTAATGGGCCCCCTAAATGTTTACACTGTAAGTATACAGTCACTGGCTGTCCTTATGGCCCCCGGCTGTTTACACTGTACGTATACAGTTGGTGACTGTCCTGATGAATCCCCCGGCTGTTTACACTGTTAGTATATTAGTCACTGTCAGATACTCCTATTCTCAATTGGGCCACAGATAATGGAGCTTTTGGTTAATATTTTTTTTATCCCTGTGTTGATGAAACATTATTTGTCTTGTTATCTTAAAATTAGCAAAATTGATGTAAAACTGAATCAGGTAACCTTTGTCTTGTGGTAAGTATTTTGTTAGTGGAAAATAAATACACTTGTTCTAAATACATTGATTTTCAATTGAACTTTTTTTTCAAAAAGATAACACATTATAATGATTATTATGGATGATGAGTTTTATTTTGACAGAAATGGATCCCAGTTACGTTTTTTATATATTAACTAAATTTAAAGAATTTGTAAGCAGTGAAACAATATAAGATTCACAACTAAAAGCTGTCTCTTTATTTCATCATAGGACAAATGTACAAAATTTATGGAACTCCGGAAAGATCAATGGAATGATGGTCATTCATTTGGACACAACTCCCATTCCAGATGCATTCTCTCCGGACACCACCTGTCCGAATGACCAGTATGGTAAGTGATCATCTAGCCAGACAGTTTGTAAAACTACAGCAATTCTGTAGATCACAGCAGGCTAACTCCCTTAATGATGTCATAGTTTACTGGGTGAAGTACCACCTTCCTAGTTACATTACATCATAATAAATTTAACATTACTCTACTGAGATACAAATTTTATTTTTTCCTTTCTCTGTTCTCCTAAAGTTCATCATCTCTCTGGCATCAACTCGGGCCAATAGCCATCATGGCTGACTTGTAATTTATATGAATAGAACATGATGGCATGAAGGACTAATAAGTTATTCAAATAAATGACCTCGGTCTACTTTCAAGATCATGTTGGCAGATGTATTGAAAGTCAAAAAACGAGTTCTTTGGTTACCCTTGACTTCCCCCAACTCCATTTGGTCGATGATGCTGGGATGAATGGCTATCAAATTTGTTAATAGTTAGCATAAATGATCTTGATAATTTCAAAAGTCATGGGAATCAGAAAATATTAACTCCGAATCTTTCACTTGGAGAAGCTGTAGTCAGGTGCTTTAGAATATAAGGTCCCATTAATTTGATGATATTTCAAGAAGTTATTGTTAATGAGTTAAATCCATCAACATAGGTCAGATGGCTTATTTACAAGATTTGTTAATTAAAGCTGGTGTTTAGATGGATGATCCGCTGCAACAAAGTATATATTGGGCTCAAGTATCAATGTGGATTGTGAAAGGACTGATTAGTTTATGCCATATCATGACATCTGTCGGCAAGTCCAGCATCTGTGTCTGTCGGCTTTTTAATAGCAATTGCTACTACTCAAAAGAACAGATTTTTTACCAAATTTGATCAGGAGCATCCTTTGGGGAAGGGGAACCATGTTTACATAAATTGTGGTTATGACTAGAGAGGCGGGGCCCTTAGGGCAAATAGAGCAATTTCTTTAAGATCCTTTTCCTTCTGTAGAAATAATTGGATTTTGTCAAAATTTTGTGCAGTTTTCCTTCGATAAAAAGGAATCAGTTTTGTGCGAACAGTTGGTCAGAATGCCCTGGGGCAGAAGGGTTGGTGTACAATAAGGGAAATAGAGCAAATTCGTTAAAATCAGTCTTTTGTAGGAAAGTCAGTATTATGTCCCAATTAGGTCTTGAGCATGCTTGGATGAGAAGAATTTAATTTTTTTTAGATTGTTGGAAATTTGTATAATGGTTGTATTATATACAGTCGCTGAATAACTTTTGTCTTCTTTTGTGATGCAGGTCTTTACCATGGTAACAGTAATTATAGCAACTGTAGACAGGGAGAGTGGAACTTTAATGGAAATAGCATGATGTTCCAGGACTATGCTTTCCCTATCTTTGTCATGAAGGATAAGTCTGAAGTGAATTACCTTATACATGATGTACGTATGGTAGAAATAATCATGTCCTATACAAAAAGTACAAAATAACAGAGTCCTATAAAATCACATACAAAGTCACAACCCTACACAAAATTATGGAAACCTTTGCAAAGTTACAGAACCCCACTTAAAATTACAGAAACCTTTACAAAGCCACAGAACCCCACACAAACTTACAGAAACCTTTGCAAAGTCACAGAACCCCACACAAAATTACAGAAAACATTACAAAGTCACAGAAACCCTACACAAAATTACAGAAACCTTTACAAAGTCACAGAAACCCACACAAAATTACAGAAACCTTTACAAAGTCACAGAAACCCACACAAAATTACAGAAACCTTTACAAAGTCACAGAACCCCACACAAAATTACAGAAACCTTTACAAAGCCACAGAAACCCACACAAAATTACAGAAACTTTTACAAAGTCACAGAACCTCTCACAAAATTACAGTCCCACTCAAAATAACAAAGTTCTGTAAAATTACAGAAAACATTACAAAGTCACAGAAACCCTACACAAAATTACAGAAACCTTTACAAAGTCACAGAAACCCACACAAAATTACAGAAACCTTTACAAAGTCACAGAAACCCACACAAAATTACAGAAACTTTTACAAAGTCACAGAACTGACACAAAATTACAGAAACCTTTACAAAGTTACAGAACCCCACACAAAATTACAGAAACCTTTACAAAGTCACAGAACCCCACACGAAATTACAGAAACCTTCACAAAGCCACAGAACTGACACAAAATTACAGAAACCTTTACAAAGTCACAGAACCAACACAAAATTATAGAAACCTTTACAAAGCCACAGAACCTCACACAAACTTATAGAAACTTTTTAAAAGTCACAGAACCCCACACGACATTATAGAAACCTTTACAAAGCCACAAAACTGTCACAAAATTACAGAAACCTTTAAAAAGCCACAGAACCAACACAAAATTACAGAAACCTTTACAAAGCCACAGAACCCCACACAAAATTACAGAAAACATTACAAAGTCACAGAAACCCACACAAAATTACAGAAACCTTTACAAAGCCACAGAACCCCACACAAAATTACAGAAAACATTACAAAGTCACAGAAACCCACACAAAATTACAGAAACCTTTACAAAGCCACAGAACCCCCACACAAATTAAAATTACTTAGTCCTGAAACAAAATGACAGAATTTCTACACAAAATCACAGAGTCCTGAACAAGATACATGCATATGTTGCAATCCAATATGTAAATTGAATTTTGTGCTACCAACAGTATAATTAAATTTTTGGGGAGTTCCAATACGTATATTTCAAGAAATCAATCCTCAGATTTCAGAAAAGTTGTTTATAGACAATTCAACAAAGGTACATATATAAGGCAGCTCTCTGAGGGATTAATGGAATATTCCAAATTTTGGATGGATATCAAATTCATGTCAGTAGTATTTATATATAATGGCACACGAATAAGAAACAAGATCGTTTGTATAATAACATCACAGATCAATAACACTAAAATTTCATATTAATTTCAGTGCTTTGAGAAGTTTAATAAGCCTCTCACCAAGGGACATCCAAGGGATTACCCTCTCTGTGCTGTGGAATTAAAGGTATACTGTGCAATGAAATGCTTGGTTGAAGCTGTTTGAATAGTTAATTCAGTGTTCCAAACTATGAAAACAAAACGAATGCTCTTTTTTACCATGTGATCCATATTAAGTATAAGATATGACAGATGTCAGGTAATTCAGTTGTTGATCAAGTTAGATTCACATAACAATCTGAGACAGTACTGTTAAAATAATAAGTCTAAAGCGATTTGTCAAATTGTGAATGGGCTGTGTTTCTAGGACAGTATGTCTGGATCCAAAGATTCTGTGACCTGTATCCGTCGTAACAACATGCAAGTGAATCTCAACCCTGAGACCTACTGTGATCCCTTGGGAGATAACAATATTGTAGCTCCCCTGAAGGCCGTACCCAGTACAAAGGATTATCCAGCAAACTCGGTCATAGTGGCAGCTGCTAGGGTAAGAAGGATCATTTTACATAGACAAGGTTCATAATTCTCTTATGAAATTGAACCAAATGTAAGATTCTGTTTTTCACATAATTTCAGTTACAGTGGAAATGACCATGCTTGAGATATGAATATTTGACCTGTTTAGAGAGGGTTCAATTTGTAGAAGTGACCTGATGGTCAGCTTGTACGAAAGTGTTACCAACTAATATATTTGCATACACACAAATCATTAGTGTTTCCTGTGTAGCATTACCTTGTAAGTGAAGAATTATATAACAAAACATAACCAATTATTTCATTTTCAGATGGATACGTTTTCCATGTTTGAAAATGAATACCCTGGAGCTGACAGTCATGTGACAGGTATTGTGGCACTACTTGCTGTGGCGGAGGCCATTGGTAAAGTGAAGGAGCGCATCATCCAGCAAAACAACTCCAAGGATATTCTATTTACCTTCTTGCAAGGGGTGAGTGTTTAACAGTTCAGGGCTATGCCTAAGGTTTAGGAACTGTATGTTCTCCACTGAGTGACATTTATCAAGTATGTTTAAACCTTTCCTGTCAGTTTTCCTATTGGTCAAGTACAAAAGAGTATTGATTAAAAATTAAGTGAAATAAGACAACATGGTGCCACAATATTGGTAATGAAGGGAATTTAATTTAGGTTTGCCGACTGACATGATGAATTTCAAAACTTTTCTTCACTATTACAGACAACAAGAAAATTGATCCAAAGGTTCTTTATTGTATATTGATTGACACAATGTTTAAGTCAGTTTGATTTCGTTTGTGAAATGACTTGTAAGACAGTCCTGTTGAAATTAAGTTGTCTGTCAGTTTGATTTGGTTTGTGAAATGACTTGTAAGGCAGTCCTGTTGAAATTAAGTTGTCTGTCAGTTTGATTTGGTTTGTTAAATGACTTGTAAGACAGTCCTGTTGAAATTAAGTTGTCTGTCAGTTTGATTTGGTTTGTTAAATGACTTGTAAGACAGTCCTGTTGAAATTAAGTTGTCTGTCAGTTTGATTTCGTTTGTGAAATGACTTGTAAGACAGTCCTGTTGAAATTAAGTTGTCTGTCAGTTTGATTTGGTTTGTTAAATGACTTGTAAGGCAGTCCTGTTGAAATTAAGTTGTCAAACTCAAAACCTCAAGTAATCCAAACTGACCAATACAATTGACCAAAAGGTTTGAAATGATTTCATAATGTGAGGTTATAACTTTTCCATAATATTACTATAAAAGCTAGGAATCCTACAGCTGACCTTCAATGGTAGTAACACTTTTTTGTCATCAAGGATTGTACAAGAGACGTAAGTTTCCGGGGCAGTCTGTAACAATGATTGTATCTCTGATTCAGGAGGCTTTTGATTACATTGGAAGCAGTCGAATTGTGTATGACATGGAAAATAAAAAGTTCCCTCAGGAGCCAGTTTCAGGCGAGACACACGTTCACCCTATAAACCTCGAGCACATCTCTCACTTTGTGGAGGTCAACCAGCTTGGTCTTCGTGACAAAGGCAAGTTGTGGATTCACACAGATCCTATCAGTGTGGACAGCAGCAGGACTATTTCTGATGAGGTGAGTTTTCATTATATTACTCTGAATCTATATTTTCAGTTATTAGAAAATGATCAATCATCAGGGTCAAAACTTCAAATAAAAAAAAACTTTCATTACATGTTTCTAAAACGCAGGTTATTATTAGAGCAAACTCTTCAGGTCCAGATTGGATATATTCAACAAAGAATTATGCGTGTCCATTGAGCAAGAGTTTGGCATATTAAGAAGATGTGATTTGCTATTAGATCTGCAAATTTTTAGGTCACCTGACCGAAGGGTCTGAAACTTACCTGAAATGATCGTGACATGATCCTGACCAAAGTTTGTTAATTTCGGGTTGGTCTGAAATTCAACATGGCCGTCATCTTGAAAACACATTTTCGACTTCTTCTCAAGTTCAAAATTTGAAATCTTGTATATTATGTCAGATGACCGTTAAGGCCCATGGGCCTCTTGTTTAACTTCAAATTAGGCTCAGTAAGTGTAATTGGTCCTAAACAAATTATGAGTCTATGCTGCATTCAAGATTGACAACATCATGTAAATTATGCGATTGCTACTTTTCTATAAGGGGTTTATGTACTGGTTTAGGTGCTCTGCCTGCTAGTTCTCTCAATGTGATATTGTACTCAGTTGTTTTTATAAACCATTGGTTTTCTAGTTGTTACTAAAGTACAGGAGTTGTCTTTACTGTATATGACAAAATAAGCACTTATTGTTTTCCCTTTTGTTTGTGTAGATTAATGAGATGATAAAAAACATCACAGATATAGCAGGACAAGTGGACTTAGACCTCGGTGAAACGGCTGCTACCAAACCTCTACCTCCATCTTCTGTCCAGCGATTCCTCAAGAAAAGGCAGTTCCCAGCTATTGTCATCACTGATCATGAGAACGAATTTACTAATAAGTATGAAAGTTACTCTCTATAATTGAGACATTTTTGCGTAACCCAGTTGTACTAATCAGTATGACAACGGCTCTGTAAAACTGAGGCACTTTTGGGTAACCCAGTTGTACTGATAAATATTACAACCTCATTCTGTAATTGAGGCACTTTTGGGTAACCCAGTTGTACTGATAAATATTACAACCTCATTCTGTAATTGAGGCACTTTTGGGTAACCCAGTTGTACTGATAAATATTACAACCTCTCTCTGTAATTGAGGCACTTTTGGGTAACCCAGTTGTACTGATAAATATTACAACCTCTCTCTGTAATTGAGGCACTTTTGGGTAACCCAGTTGTACTGATAAATATTACAACCTCATTCTGTAATTGAGGCACTTTTGGGTAACCCAGTTGTACTGATAAATATTACAACCTCTCTCTGTAATTGAGGCACTTTTGGGTAACCCAGTTGTACTGATAAATATTACAACCTCTCTCTGTAATTGAGGCACTTTTGGGTAACCCAGTTGTACTGATAAATATTACAACCTCTCTCTGTAATTGAGGCACTTTTACGTAACCAAGTTGAAATAATTTTAGCGAACTGTTCATCTTTTACATATTATACAAATTTGATGGAAAATGTATTCTAAACATTAAATGGCTATTGATGGTTATCTTAAATAAAATTGTCTGATTATTTTTCATGTGATGGGTTTTCTATCTCATTTAAAGTTACAAATATAGCTATTATTAGCCTTTCAGTAATTTCAGAACCTACTTTGATCATGGATTTTTATTGATGTTTACCCAAGAACAAAAGAAAAACAATAAAAAAAAGAAAATGTTCCAAAATAACCAAAACAGCTGTCACAGAATGTAGCACCCCTGTCACTCGTTGATTGTCATAAATTTATTTCTCAATATTTTTGTTGATTGTCTTGTCTTTGAATAATCTATGAATATTTTGTAGAATGTCTTTTAATAATTTCTCAATATTTTTGTGGAATGTCATTAAATAAATTCTCAATATTTTTGTGGAATGTCATTAAATAAATTCTCAATATTTTCGTGGAATGTCATTAAATAAATTCTCAATATTTTTGTGGAATATCATTAAATAAATTCTCAATATTTTTGTGGAATATCATTAAATAAATTCTCAATATTTTCGTTGATTGTCAGTGCTTTTGGTCATGTTTATTTATTGTTAGACACAAATTTAACTGTTGCCCTTGTGTGACAGGTACTACAACAGCAGATTTGACCGTGCAGTGACCATACAGGCCGATACATCTGATTATGATATACCTACAGAACAAGCAAAACAACTCACCAAGGTGGCCACCACTGTGGCTAGGTCACTCTTCCTCCTGGCAACAGGCGAGAATGCCACTGACATTGAGGCTGATGTAACAAAGGTATGTAACAATGCGTTTGATTGGCTGTATGTAAATACTCGCTTGAGTAGCTGGTAAATTATTGAGGAGATTACCTAGGTTGAATTATACAATGAATTCATTAATATACCATGTGAAGAATCTCCTGCTTGTCATATTTCATCAGACATTGATGGCGAGAATTAACAAATACATACTGCAGGTTGACTTCATCATCTTTTTTCACTCATATTGAGGCTTGCAGTACTCATCACTTAATTGTGAAAGGTGAAGTAAGAAAAATATTCCTGTTATAGCTGGTTATTTCTGCAAAAATGATAGTTTCACTTATTCCTGAGTATAACACATGTGAATATTGAGCATTGACAAGTCCATTAGTTTTAAATTAGTTTCTATGGCTCGTAAGAAGGTTAAATTGTTTAAGATCTCAAACCATTCTCTGTGATAGGAAACTGTGTAAGATCTCAAACCATTCTCTGTGATAGGAAACTGTGTAAGATCTCAAACCATTCTCTGTGATAGGAAACTGTGTAAGATCTCAAACTATTCTCTGTGATAGGAAACTGTGTAAGATCTCAAACCATTCTCTGTGATAGGAAACTGTGTAAGATCTCAAACTATTCTCTGTGATAGGAAACTGTGTAAGATCTCAAACCATTCTCTGTGATAGGAAACTGTGTAAGATCTCAAACCAATCTCTGTGATAGGAAACTGTGTAAGATCTCGAACCATTCTCTGTGATAGGAAACTGTGTAAGATCTCAAACCATTCTCTGTGATAGGAAACTGTGTAAGATCTCAAACCATTCTCTGTGATAGGAAACTGTGTAAGATCTCAAACCATTCTCTGTGATAGGAAACTGTGTAAGATCTCAAACCATTCTCTGTGATAGGAAACTGTGTAAGATCTCAAACCATTCTCTGTGATAGGAAACTGTGTAAGATCTCAAACCATTCTCTGTGATAGGAAACTGTGTAAGATCTCAAACCAATCTCTGTGATAGGAAACTGTGTAAGATCTCAAACCATTCTCTGTGATAGGAAACTGTGTAAGATCTCAAACCATTCTCTGTGATAGGAAACTGTGTAAGATCTCAAATCATTCTCTGTGATAGGAAACTGTGTAAGATCTCAAACCATTCTCTGTGAGGGGAAACTGTGTAAGATCTCAAACCAATCTCTGTGATAGGAAACTGTGTAAGATCTCGAACCATTCTCTGTGATAGGAAACTGTGTAAGATCTCAAACCATTCTCTGTGATAGGAAACTGTGTAAGATCTCAAACCATTCTCTGTGATAGGAAACTGTGTAAGATCTCAAATCATTCTCTGTGATAGGAAACTGTGTAAGATCTCAAACCATTCTCTGTGATAGGAAACTGTGTAAGATCTCAAACCATTCTCTGTGATAGGAAACTGTGTAAGATCTCAAACCATTCTCTGTGATAGGAAACTGTGTAAGATCTCGAACCATTCTCTGTGATAGGAAAGTGAATTTCATAATATAATAATTAATTTTGAAGAGAATCAAACAAAGTTAATTTAAAAGCATATCGAGTGTCTCTACTTTTTTGAGAAATATAGCTTTATTTCTCTGTACAAGACAAAGTGTTATAACCAAACCTGTAATATACCTACATCTAGGAGTGACCATCCCCCACAAATAATTCAGATTCTTCATTTTCGTTCACAGTTTACTATTAACTAAACTTTGTTAGTTTATTGCAAATTGTAAAAAGTTTTAGTCTAGCTCTAATCAGACAAAGTACAAGTGCTCGGCCAATGAGACTTGGGGCATGTGTAAATGTTAACTGTACAGGTAGAGTTGGTGATATTTTAATAATTTTGGTGTGTTTCTAGAAAAATTTTGTAAATTTTGAGAAATATAGTAATCTTTTAAAACAGCGTTGTGGTTATCAATAGTACATTAAATCCAGTAAATAAAGCATGTTTATTGTGATTGTATGGCAAGGAGAAGGGGAACACATGAGGTAAAAAATTGTGATTCTCGTTGTAATGTCTTTACAACTTACACGTAGTCTTGTGAAATAATTGAATACATAATAGTTTTTGATATCAGTAAATACTGTCCAAATTTATAAACCGTGCATTTTCCTTTCACAGGTACACCATATGCTGTATTGTTTCCTGGTCAACAAAAGCTGCGACCTTTTCCAGGAAATCATTGAGGAAGAAAACTTGAACACTCTATGTGAGACCACACTTTATTTCAATATGTCAAACCTCTTTGTAGTAAGGCTAAAAATTCAATAACATTGCAACTTTGATGATATTTTGATCGGAGTGTAATATGAGCCACCATTCCTTAGTACATTATATGTTGACGAGATGTCAGTCCTGACTGATACTAGGCATACCTTAACAATATCAATAAACTTGGTTAACACTCTATTAATAGTGATGATAACACTGTATTGGTATGTTTTAGTGGAAAGTTCTACACCCTATCCATTCTATGTGGGAGTTACCGCCACCGATAACCATGTGACCAGTCTGACAAAGCGCCTGTTAAGTCTGTATACAGGAGATCGACAGGAGAAAGTTATAAAGAAGGACTGTAATGTTCCAGAAAAATACAAGGTAGGAATATTGTGATGACCACTGCATTCTTCATTAAATTCAGTGACCCAGTGAGTCTGAATGTTTTTTATTGTCAAATGATTTTTACCTTGTTTGCAGTTAATAGTGCGAATTCCTCCCTAAAAAGATTTTTAGTGACCCGTGCAATGTCTGCATTCAGGCAGTGTTTTATATAAATTATAGAAGGGTGATACCTGTAAATCGTACATTGATAGAAAAAACGAACATTATCTGCTTAATTTCAAATGTTAAAAAATGGTCTGATTAGAAAAAATGAAAATGGCAACCATCTTGGATTTAGCAGGTAAAGATAATCAGTGGTATTTTTGTAAAGGAATGTTCAAATTTCTTATCATTAAGAGCAAATGCAAAGATGAGAAGAGAAAAGAAGGCAAAAGATATGAATGAATCTGCATACAGTTTGCAAACAATTTTTTTTCATACCCCAATGAAACTAAAAAAAATTACATCAATGCTTAACTATACTACCGAAGAAAAGAAACGCAAGTTCAGTTTTGGTGATATAACTTTTTTATCCGTAGACAAAATGTTGTGAAATTTGACACATAAATACCTCAGTGTACTGTCTAAATAATCGTCGGTTTAAATTCGGTCAACCATGACCACGGATGACGCTGCACGATTTGAACAGATTTTCCAACAAAGCGTGTGTACGTAGCACTACCACATGCTATCAACTTGAAAACCATACCAAATCCAAGTTTTGAACAGCACACATCCAGTGCACAACATTTCATTCCAAGGCGATTAAAAAGCAGCATGCCGTGAATGTCCGAAGTTGATAGGGGTAGGGCTTTTGCCGAATTCTACAGGGCCAATCACAACATCTCGTCGCCAAGCAATTTGAAGTCCATGAGTCAACAATAGCTCGATTAGTTGGGCGTCTCAGGGCCATGGGAAGATTAGCTGACCGTCCAAGGAGCAGATGTCCACGCCCCATCAAGATCAGGGCATATGTCTCTCACACCTATGTTACCGATTTCAGACAGCGACAGAGACGGCAAGTCATATTGTAGGCACTCATGGTCGCAGTGTGTGTACAAGAACAGTTAGGAATCGGTTGCGGGAGTTCAATTTAAGGCCATGACGTCCCTACATTGGTCCTCAACTTACACCCAGGCGACGTTAATGTCGAATGCAATGCTGCATTCACATGCACCAAATTGGATATGCCCGCTGGAGACTCGTATTATTCACGGACGAGTCTCGGTTCACGTACAGATCAGGTGGGCGTAAACGTTGCTATCGACGTCGCGGTGAGCGATATTTTAACACATGCGTTAAAGAAAACGACAGATTCCGGGGAGGGTCTGTTATGGTATGGACGGGGATTTCTCATGGTGTGAAAACACTTCTTGTGATCATCCAAGGCAATCTTACAGCCGTCCGATATCGGGATCAGGTCCTCATTCCTCATGTCCTTCCATTAATCCAAGTGCGAAACCTTACGATGCAAGAGGATAATAAGAGGCTAGGGTTTGTCGTAACTTCCTCAACCAAAACAATGTCCCAGTACTCAACTGGCCACCCTACAGTCCAGATCTGTCCCCGATCGAGCATTTGTGGGACGAGCTGGACAGGAGGCTCAGGAAGCATGTCAACGTCCCAAACAACAGCTCATGCAGGCCCTTCTTCAGGAGTGGAATAACATCCCACAAAGGACCATAAACAATTTGATGGGGTCAATGGTAAGGAGAGTTAGAACAGCGACTGCAGCTTGAGGTGGGCACAAACGCTATTGATTTTGATCAGGAAATGACGTAGGGTATCCACGTTTTAAACGCTATCCATGCCAATGCCATCTGTGTTAAGACAACAGAACTTGTCAAATTTTAATCAGTAATGAGGAATTGATATAAACATCTTAACAATGATATGATCATCCATAAAACATTTGAAATATTTACCACCAGACAAAAACTTGCGTTTCTTTTTTCCGTTAGTATACATTTTTAGCCCACCAGCATCAGATGTTGGGCTGTTAAAATCGTCTTGCATTTGCCATCCATTCATTGGTTTGAACAATTGTTGTTATCACTATTTTTTGAGAAATATTAGATGGATCTTCCTTTAATGTCATTTGAAGGTTCCTCATGGTTTGTGGTTGTGTTTTTTTTTCTATTTTGATACTGATTTGAATATCAAAATTGTTGCCAGGCAGCCATCTTGGGTTTAACACAGATACATGTAGTTGTGCGTCTTAGAGGATCAGTTGGTATTTACATGAAATATATAATCAATAGGCAAGCTACACTGCTCTCAAACAGTTCTTGTTTTAAATATATTGTCAATAGACAAGCTATGCTACTCTCCTACAAAAGAAAAGACCTTGATCGTTTTTCAAGGTCAGAGGGGTCAAATTTGTTAAAACATTAAAACAACTTCTTCTGACATACCAAAAGGCACAGAAGCAAGGTATTTGGGTTTCTAGGATGAAGCCAGACATAGTTTACAAAAAGAAATGACCTTGACCTTTACTCGATGTCACTGAATTTAAGTTTGTTAAAACCTTTAAGCAACTTCTTTTGACTATCCAAAAGGCAAAGAAGCATGACATTTGCCAGATGGGTTCCTAGGAAGAAGATGACTGACATTTGCTAAGAGAAATGACCTAGACCCATATTGATGGTCCTAGATCAAATTTATGAAACCTGACAAAGATTTCTGTGGTAAACCAAAAGTCTGAGAAGCATGGAAAGGTGTTTCTAGGTCAAAGCCCAACAAATTTTGAGAAAAATTAGATCTGGCAGTTACTTAAAATTCAGGACATACTTGTCACTGTTAAGAGGTGAGTATTAGAAGCTCATTATTGTTGAAATTGGTTAAAATTGATTGGATGTGCCCACTTTGTATGCCAATGGTTTATATGTCAATATATTTGTGATATGAACACCTGATTCTTTCATAATGTTGAAGTGTATATGAATATGTGTTTTCTATGAGTAAGTATAATTTTCTGTATCATAGGTGTACGAGTACACATGGATGGAAGGGCAGAAACAACCTGACAGTGAAAAACGTAATGGATTCTGTATGCGAAGCACTGTTAAGCTCACAACAGCAAAATCTCCAGCCTTCGATCTCACAGGTTTGTTTCCTGATCTGTAGGGTAAGGGGAGATAATTCTTTAGTCCACAATGCCATTCAGCATGACCTTGTGTCAAATCGCTTCTGAGTACCTTATACATGAATATAAACGTTTAACATAATTAAGATTACACTATGATGCTAATTGTGTGCAATATTTCCATGTTAATTGTGTACAATATTTCCATGTTAATTGTGTACAATATTTCCATGTTAATTGTGTGTACAATATTTCTATGTTAATTGTGTACAAAATTTCCATTTTATTGTGTACAATATTTCCATGTTAAAGATGTGTACAATATTTCCATGTTAATTGTGTACAAAATTTCCATGTTAATTGTGTACAAAATTTCCATGTTAATTGTGTACAATATTTCCATGTTAAAGATGTGTACAATATTTCCATGTTAATTGTGTACAAAATTTCCATGTTAATTGTGTGTGCAATATTTCCATGTTAATTGTGTGTACAATATTTCCATGTTAAAGATGTGTACAATATTTCCATGTTAATTGTGTACAATATTTCCATGTTAATTGTGTGTACAATATTTCCATGTTAATTGTGTACAATATTTCCATGTTAATTATGTGTACAATATTTCCATGTTAATTGTGTACAATATTTCCATGTTAATTGTGTGTACAATATTTCCATGCTAATTGTGTGTACAATATTTCCATGTTAACTGTGTGTACAAAATTTCCATGTTAAGTTAGTGCTGAATATTTCTGTAATTTCTTTATGTAGATAATGATATAGATAGTATTCCAGTGGACAGAGAGGTGCGTCAGGATGCTAAGGGCCTGGTGCTAACATTTATCCCCAGTGAACAAATGGAGGTATGTAGAATCTTGTTTTTAGGTTTTTCTTTGTATATCTTCACCACTGACACTCGAGCACTGACAAAATTCTTTCACAGTGTCTAAATTTCTATGAATTGCATTCATAATTTTTAATAAAAAATAACAATTTAATCTCCTGTGGAGTTCAACAAGTCTATTGTACAAGATCTAAAGGTTTAGATATTATAAATCTTGTGGTGGTGCTAGCTGTACACGAAGGGCCTGATGCTAACATTTATGCATAATGATATAGATAGTTTAGTGGTGGTGCTAGCTGTACACGAAGGGCCTGGTGCTAACATTTATACATAATGATATAGATAGTTGTGTGGTGGTGGTGCTAGCTGTACAGGAAGGGCCTTGTGCTAACATTTATACCTAATGATATAGATAGTTGTGTGGTGGTGGTGCTAGCTGTACAGGAAGGGCCTTGTGCTAACATTTATACATAATGATATAGATAGTTGTGTGGTTCACAATAGTCATCACAATTCACTTCTAAAGTTTCAGAGAAAATAGTCTGATTAATTCCTTTAGAAAACTAATCAGAACTGGTCATAAAATGTGTAGATACCTGTACTCTTCAACAAGGTGTTTATGATGACAGATGTAATATTAACATGTTGATACGCTTCACTGGTCAACTGTCTGTTTATGGTGATGGAGAATAAATGGTGACATGTTGATACGCTTCACTGGTCAACTGTCTGTTGATGGTGATGGAGAATAAATGGTGACATGTAGATTTGCTTCACTGGTCAACTGTCTGTTGATGTTGATGGAGAATTTATGATGACATGTAGATACGCTTCACTGGTCAACTGTCTGTTGATGTTGATGGAGAATTTATGATGACATGTATATACGCTTCACTGATTAACTGTCTGTTGACGTTGATGGAGAATTTATGATGACATGTAGATATGCTTCACTGGTCAACTGTCTGTTGATGTTGATGGAGAATTTATGATGACATGTAGATATGCTTCACTGGTCAACTGTCTGTTGATGTTGATGGAGAATTTATGATGACATGTAGATATGCTTCACTGGTCAACTGTCTGTTGATGTTGATGGAGAATAAATGGTGACATGTAGATACGCTTGACTGGTCAACTGTCTGTTGATGTTGATGGAGAATAAATGATGACATGTAGATACGCTTCACTGAACAACTGTCTGTTGATGGTATTTGTATACCAAACATGTCTGTCTGTAGTAGTTTTACTGTCTTAATAATTATAGATTTTCTTAATCAGTTATGACATCATGACATTAATATTTGATGATGTCTTAAATTTTAACACGCCAATGACCAGCATGACTGACACTTTTATATACAATCTTCCAATTCAGTTAATAGAAATAACATTGTATTTGACAAAATTTCATTTAGTCTGTTATGATTCTTTTGGTACAACCTGCACATACATATATTAGCATTTCTATCTGCAACTTTATGTTATTGAAAGGTAGGTAGAATCAATGTTTTGGGGTTGGATAATGAACTTTCTTGCCAAGGCACAAGGTTGTTCCATTGTCAGTCATAAAAACAAGCTTTCCAATGTGACATATTCCAGCTAGGCTCCACAGGTTGTAGAATAAATATTCCAGGATATTTTAGCTTTTTAGGTCACCATGAGACTTTATCTCAGGTGACCCGAAAAACTGAAAAAAAACAATTGGGAAATGCAATAGGTCACCATGACACTTTGTCTCAGGTGACCTAATTTGCTTTTGTCCAGCTTCATTTGTGTGTCCATAAACTTTTTACATTGTTAACTTCCTCTAGAAAACCCCTGAACTGATTGTAATGAAATTTAAAAATTGCCTTCCATGGTCAAACACTGTAAATTACATATGGTTTCCATCCTACAGGGGCCTGAGAAGATTGAAATTTCAAATAAACTTTTCAATATCTAAATATGGTAGGATTGAATATTCTAAATGGACGGAAGGGTCTCTTTAAATGCTTTTAGGAAATTGTGAATATCATGACTCAAGGGTCTCATATTTCCCCCTGGGGAAGGGGGGATTTTTTATGTAGTTTAATAGGTCACCCACTTATGTCATAAAACTTGTACAATAATGAGTTACAACTTCAGTAACATTCTCTTTTCTTAATAAGTCTTAACAATAGTTAGAACTGACACTGGACAGTAGATTCTCCCTGTCATAATGGTCAGTAAGTAGAACTGACACTGGACAGTAGATTCTCCCTGTCATAATGGTCAGTAAGTAGAACTGACACTGGACAGTAGATTCTCCCTGTCATAATGGTCAGTAAGTAGAACTGACACTGGACAGTAGATTCTCCCTGTCATAATGGTCAGTAAGTAGAACTGACACTGGACAGTTGCTGTCATAATGGTCAGTAAATAGAACTGACACTGGACAGTAGATTCTCCCTGTCATAATGGTCAGTAAGTAGAACTGACACTGGACATTTCCTGTCATAATGGTCAGTAAGTAGAACTGACACTGGACAGTTGATTCTCCCTGTCATAATGGTCAGTAAGTAGAACTGACACTGGACACTTGATTCTCCCTGTCATAATGGTCAGTAAGTAGAACTGACACTGGACATTTCCTGTCATAATGGTCAGTAAGTAGAACTGACACTGGACAGTTGATTCTCCCTGTCATAATGGTCAGTAAGTAGAACTGACACTGGACAGTTGATTGGACTCCCTGTCATAATGGTCAGTAAGTAGAACTGACACTGGACAGTTGATTCTCCCTGTCATAATGGTCAGTAAGTAGAACTGACACTGGACAGTTGATTCTCCCTGTCATAATGGTCAGTAAGTAGAACTGACACTGGACAGTTGATTCTCCCTGTCATAATGGTCAGTAAGTAGAACTGACACTGGACAGTTGATTCTCCCTGTCATAATGGTCAGTAAGTAGAACTGACACTGGACATTCTCCCTGTCATAATGGTCATTAGAACTGACACTGGACTGTCTGTCATAATGGTCAGTAAGTAGAACTGACACTGGACAGTTGATTCTCCCTGTCATAATGGTCAGTAAGTAGAACTGACACTGGACAGTTGATTCTCCCTGTCATAATGGTCAGTAAGTAGAACTGACACTGGACAGTTGATTCTCCCTGTCATAATGGTCAGTAAGTAGAACTGACACTGGACAGTTGATTCTCCCTGTCATAATGGTCAGTAAGTAGAACTGACAATTCTCCCTGTCATAATGGTCAGTAAGTGACACTGATTCTCCCTGTCATAATGGTCAGTAAGTAGAACTGACACTGGACAGTTGATTCTCCCTGTCATAATGGTCAGTAAGTAGAACTGACACTGGACAGTTGATTCTCCCTGTCATAATGGTCAGTAAGTAGAACTGACACTGGACATTCCCTGTCATAATGGTCAGTAAGTAGAACTGACACTGGACAGTTGAGAACTGACACTGGACAGTTGATTCTCCCTCTCATAATGGTCAGTAAGTAGAACTGACACTGGACCCTGTCATAATGGTCAGTAAGTAGAACTGACACTGGACATTCTCCCTGTCATAATGGTCATTCTCCCTGTCATAATGGTCAGTAAGTAGAACTGACACTGGACAGTTGATTCTCCCTGTCATAATGGTCAGTAAGTAGAACTGACACTGGACAGTTGATTCTGGACCCTGTCATAATGGTCAGTAAGTAGAACTGACACTGGACAGTTGATTCTCCCTGTCATAATGGTCAGTAAGTAGAACTGACTGGACTGGATTTCCTGTCATAAGTCAGTAATTGGACTCCCTGTCATAATGGTCAGTAAGTAGAACTGACACTGGACAGTTGATTCTCCCTGTCATAATGGTCAGTAAGTAGAACTGACACTGGACAGTTGATTCTCCCTGTCATAATGGTCAGTAAGTAGAACTGACACTGGACAGTTGATTCTCCCTGTCATAATGGTCAGTAAGTAGAACTGACACTGGACAGTTGATTCTCCCTGTCATAATGGTCAGTAAGTAGAACTGACACTGGACAGTTGATTCTCCCTGTCATAATGGTCAGTAAGTAGAACTGACACTGGACAGTTGATTCTCCCTGTCATAATGGTCAGTAAGTAGAACTGACACTGGACATTCCCTGTCATAATGGTCAGTAAGTAGAACTGACACTGGACAGTTGATTCTCCCTGTCATAATGGTCAGTAAGTAGAACTGACACTGGACATTTCCTGTCATAATGGTCAGTAAGTAGAACTGACACTGGACAGTTGATTCTCCCTGTCATAATGGTCAGTAAGTAGAACTGACACTGGACAGTTGATTCTCCCTGTCATAATGGTCAGTAAGTAGAACTGACACTGGACAGTTGATTTCCCTGTCATAATGGTCAGTAAGTAGAACTGACACTGGACAGTTGATTCATTCCCTGTCATAATGGTCAGTAAGTAGAACTGACACTGGACATTTCCTGTCATAATGGTCAGTAAGTAGAACTGACACTGGACAGTTGATTCTCCCTGTCATAATGGTCAGTAAGTAGAACTGACACTGGACAGTTGATTCTCCCTGTCATAATGGTCAGTAAGTAGAACTGACACTGGACATTTCCTGTCATAATGGTCAGTAAGTAGAACTGACACTGGACATTTCCTGTCATAATGGTCAGTAAGTAGAACTGACACTGGACAGTTGATTCTCCCTGTCATAATGGTCAGTAAGTAGAACTGACACTGGACATTTCCTGTCATAATGGTCAGTAAGTAGAACTGACACTGGACAGTTGATTCTCCCTGTCATAATGGTCAGTAAGTAGAACTGACACTGGACAGTTGATTCTCCCTGTCATAATGGTCAGTAAGTAGAACTGACACTGGACATTTCCTGTCATAATGGTCAGTAATTGACACTGGACATTTCCTGTCATAATGGTCAGTAAGTAGAACTGACACTGGACACTGGAATTGGACATTCCCTGTCATAATGGTCAGTAAGTAGAACTGACACTGGACATTCCCTGTCATAATGGTCAGTAAGTAGAACTGACACTGGACAGTTGATTCTCCCTCTCATAATGGTCAGTAAGTAGAACTGACACTGGACAGTAGATTCTCCCTGTCATAATGGTCAGTAAGTAGAACTGACACTGGACAGTTGATTCTCCCTGTCATAAGGGTCAGTAAGTAGAACTGACACTGGACAGTTGATTCTCCCTGTCATAATAGTCAGTAAGTAGAACTGACACTGGACACTTGATTCTCCCTGTCATAATGGTCAGTAAGTAGAACTGACACTGGGCAATTGAGCCTCCCTGTCATAATGGTTTGTAAGTTAAAGCTGTTATTGGGACAGCAGTAATGGTTGATCTGATGTTAGCTGTAGTACCTTTGTATTGCAGAAATTGTGTTGTTTTAATACTAGTTCCATTTGTAGTGCTTTCTTTGCTAATAAACTAATAAAATATTCAATAATATGAGTTCTTGTGTGGAAATGTTCACATTTGTTTTGTACGCTGTTAAATACCCAAGTCAAAAAGTGTTTACACAGAAAAATTTTGAGAGCAAGAGTATAATTATATATTTTTTATATACAGACTCTGCATATCTCCACATCATAAAAAACTCCATGGTGCCAATTTGAGCATTTCTTCACAGGCGAAAATAGTTAGTGAAAGTTTCTAATGATAACATAACTAATACACTTGAAAATATAATGAATTTTTCCCTTAGAAACAGAAACTGTTTTTAGAATGTTACTTTTTTCTCAGAAATAATGGCTTACATCTGCTGCTTTTCCTTCTATGAAATCTGTTTGTTTCATCAAATTGGAAATATTTAACCACTGCGAAACTATTTAATCTGTCTCTATAATCAGTTTGAACCTTTTGTCTGTATATCTAATCAGTTTGAATTATTTATCTGTGTATTTAATCAGTTTGAAACTTCAGTGTTGCATGATCCTGTATTTTGAAGCTAATCTGTTAAAAGTGTACCTACAGATTGGACCTTGACCACTGATCGTAACTGTTTCAAAGTGAAAGTAGAGATTATGATAATACTGACACCCCTATATAGAATTATATATTAAATTGATATAAAGTCATATGTGTAAAACTAAGATCTAATGATGTAAGGTTACCCAAAATATTCTGAAATAGATTTCTCTGTCATTTGACAATATTCTATCAACTCAGATTTTTTTTTTTTTTTTTTTGATCAAAGACAAATTTATAAATCTATAAAATAAATCTGCTACTTTATGTTTGCGGTTTTCTGAGGATATATAACAAAAGCTTATATCAGTGTACAGAATTTATTAGGTAGGATCAGAAATACTAGTGATATTTTTTCTGAGTAAGGAATTACATGTTTTGTTTATATTCTCTATATAAAAAGAAACACTTCAGAATGAAGGTCTTTAAGGGTTAAGTAACAGATTGGACAATAAACAATGTAGAAATAAATAGTAAACAATGTTGAAAGTTTTAAAATCTTCACTGTCCTTACATAGATATGATATATTGAATTTTCACGGTCAAGCTTCAGAATACTGTTGATTGTGTATAGTTCCTTAAGTGTCTTGTCATTTATTTTTGTGTTATGTGTTTAATTTAGTTGTTAGCAATGCCATGTATTGAAGTTTGATATTTGTATGATTGTGTTTATTTCCTTAAGTGTCTTGTCATTTATTTTTGTGTTATGTGTTTAATTTAGTTGTTAGCAATGCTATGTATTGAAGTTTGATATTTGTATAATTTACTTTCCTCCTCCATTCGCTCCATTTCCAGGTGGTGCTACTGTGCTCTGGTTTGGCCATATTTGTCATTTCAATGGCCATTTCATGTTTCATCAACAGGAAGTCTTCCATATTGTTCCAAACACCTCAGAACTCTCCAACAGAAAACTCCTGAATTTGAAACAAATATTAATAAAGAGGTGTGTTTTTCTTATTTGATAATTCTTTTTGAACCTCTTTTTTTTTTTTTCGTTGCCTATTAAGCATTCTTTGAAGCTTTTCTTCCAAAACATTCAATGCTTGGAGAGTGGGTTGGTTGCTAGTAGACAGGAACTATGAATTGCTAGGAGACAGGAGCTTTGGGCTCCTAGGAAATAAGTTTCTTGAGTTGCAAGACACTGGAGTCATAGATTTCAAGCAGATAGCAGCTATTGGTAGCTAGGAGAGAGGAGATGTGTTAATGGGAGACAGGAGCTATGGGTTGCATAGAGACAGGAATTATATGGGATGCTAGCAGACAGAAACTATGGATTGATAGAAAAGAGGAGCTATGGGTCATTAGGAGAAAGAGGTTTACAAGAGAAAGAAAACGTGGGGTGCTAGGAGATAGGAGTTATGGGATGGCAAGGAGACAGGAACTATGGTTTGATAAGATAGGAGCTTTTGGTTGGTAGGAGAAGGGAGCAGGGGGTTGCAAGGTGACATGAACTATGGGTTGCTAAGAGATGAGCTATGGATTGCTTGAAGAAATAAGTGGTAGTTTGCTAGGAGACAGGAGTTAGGAGTTGCTAGGAGAGAGGGACTATGGATTTCTAAGAGACAGGGACTATCATTTGTTAGCAGATAGAAGCTATGAATTGCTTGCATTGGGTTCAACATTATTCCATTTTAAGGAGGATCCACCATCTTAGTGGGCCAGATTAAGACAATATTCCATAAGAATCTTTCACTTTGTGATACAAACACCAAATTTGGCACAAATGGTGTTCAGGATGTACTTTTTAAGAAAAGTATGTTATCCAGATGAAAATCCAAGATGGAAACCAGTTTTCAAGATGGCCTCCTCATCAAATGCAAAAAAAAAAAAATGGTTTTTGAAGTAGAACTTGATGAACAGAAATGTGTTAATGACCCAAATATGAAAATGAAAGTATTCTGACTGGAAAGACTCAATGGTGTCAATTGAATTCCAATATGGCCGCCCGTTTTCAAAGACCCTTTAAAACTGCTTTGAATGGCGGCCATCTTGAAAATTGGTGGCCATTTTGTATTTTCAAGTGGATAACATACTTTTCTAGGATAGTAGGTTCTGAAGCACTTTTGTACCAAATATGGTGCTTGTATCACCAAGTGAAAGATTGTTTCAGCAATCTGTCCCACTATCTCTAGAATCTTGAGGAAAAGTGGTGCATGTTAGAGTCACTATTATGCATGAAAATTATTGCTTTAGCAATATTACAAATTTAGGTGTCACATACTATGACTCACAATAGTAAAGACTGTTTGTTAAACAAGTCAGATTTCAATCGCTACCTACTTCTTCCCCCCTTACCCTTCATTATCTCGGAGATATCACTGTTATCTCTGTTCTACACCTAACCCCTACCTACCTCTCCCCCTTACCCTTGTTATCTCTGTTCTAACCCCTACCTACCTCTCCCCCTTACCCTTGTTATCTCTGTTCTAACCCCTACCTACCTCTCCTCCTTACCCTTGTTATCTCTGTTCTACACCTAACCCCTACCTACCTCTCCCCCTTACCCTTGTTATCTCTGTTCTAACCCCTACCTACCTCTCCCCCTTACCCTTGTTATCTCTGTTCTACACCTAACCCCTACCTACCTCTCCCCCTTACCCTTGTTATCTCTGTTCTAACCCCTACCTACCTCTCCCCCTTACCCTTGTTATCTCTGTTCTAACCCCTACCTACCTCTCCCCCTTACCCTTGTTATCTCTGTTCTAACCCCTACCTACCTCTCCCCCTTACCCTTGTTATCTCTGTTCTACACCTAACCCCTACCTACCTCTCCCCCTTACCCTTGTTATCTCTGTTCTACCCTACCTACCTCTCTCCCCTTACCCTTGTATATCTCTGTACCCTCTTACTCTGTTCTACACCTAACCCCTACCTACCTCTCCCCCTTACCCTTGTTATCTCTGTTCTACACCTAACCCCTACCTACCTCTCCTTACCCTTGTTATCTCTGTTCTACACCTAACCCCTACCTACCTCTCCTTACCCTTGTTATCTCTGTTCTACACCTAACCCCTACCTACCTCTCCTCCTTACCCTTGTTATCTCTGTTCTACACCTAACCCCTACCTACCTCTCCTCCTTACCCTTGTTATCTCTGTTCTACACCTAACCCCTACCTACCTCTCCCCCTTACCCTTGTTATCTCTGTTCTACACCTAACCCCTACCTACCTCTCTCCCTTACCCTTGTTATCTCTGTTCTACACCTAACCCCTACCTACCTCTCCCCCTTACCCTTGTTATCTCTGTTCTACACCTAACCCCTACCTACCTCTCCTCCTTACCCTTGTTATCTCTGTTCTACACCTAACCCCTACCTACCTCTCCCCCCTTACCCTTGTTATCTCTGTTATCTCTGTTCTACACCTAACCCCTACCTACCTCTCCCCCCTTACCCTTGTTATCTCTGTTCTACACCTAACCCCTCCTCTCCTTACCCTTGTTATCTCTGTTCTACACCTAACCCCTACCTACCCTTGTTATCTACCTCTCTCCCTTACCCTTGTTATCTCTGTTCTACACCTAACCCCTACCTACCTCTCCTTACCCTTGTTATCTCTGTTCTACACCTAACCCCTACCTACCTCTCCTCCTTTCCCTTGTTATCTCTGTTCTACACCTAACCCCTACCTACCCCTCTCTCTCCTTACCCTTGTTATCTCTGTTCTAACCCCTACCTACCTCTCCTCCTTACCCTTGTTATCTCTGTTCTAACCCCTACCTACCTCTCCCTCTTACCCTTGTTATCACTGTTCAACACCTTCCTACCTCTCCCCCTTACCCTTGTTATCTCTGTTCTACACCTAACCCCTACCTACCTCTCTCCCTTACCCTTGTTCTAACCCCTACCTATCCCTCTCTGTTCTAACCCCTACCTACCTCTCTCCCTTACCCTTGTTATCTCTGTTCTACACCTAACCCCTACCTACCTCTCTCCCTTACCCTTGTTATCACTGTTCTACACCTAACCCCTACCTACCTCTCTCCCTTACCCTTGTTATCTCTGTTCTAACCCCTACCTAACCCTTGTTATCTCTGTTCTACACCTAACCCCTACCTACCTCTCTCCCTTACCCTTGTTATCTTTGTTCTATACCTAACCCCTACCTACCTCTCCTTACCCTTGTTATCTCTGTTCTAACCCCTACCTACCTCTCTCCCTTACCCTTGTTATCTCTGTTCTAACCCCTACCTACCCTCTCTCCTTACCCTTGTTATCTCTCCCCTTACCCTTGTTATCTCTAACCCCTACCTACCTCTCTCCCTTACCCTTGTTATCTCTGTTCTAACCCCTACCTACCTCTCTCCCTTACCCTTGTTATCTCTGTTCTAACCCCTACCTACCTCTCTCCCTTACCCTTGTTATCTCTGTTCTAACCCCTACCTACCTCTCTCCCTTACCCTTGTTATCTCTGTTCTAACCCCTACCTACCTCTCCCCCTTACCCATTTATGCTGTAGCCACTGCCTATTCAGCTTGAATGTGCTGTATACAATTATAATACCCCAGACTTGTTACAAAACCTGGTCATTTGTGAAAGATTGCTTTATTTGTCTGACTCATCTTGACCTTCAGTTGATGTTCTGTTTGATTCTTTATTTTGATATGCCTCTCGAAAATAGATAGAATAGAAGAAAACAGTATTAATGTCACTTTCAACCATGGAGATTAATTTACTATTGATTGATGCTTCATTGACACAATGTGTCATTACCAACAATTCGTGTTTGTTTACATGGACTAACACATGACTTTCCCATACCTGGTTCAGACTTGTTTATGTCACAAAAGTAAATTTAGAATAACAAAAACTATAGCTGTTAATTATTCTTTGCTCATCAGGTAGGTTTTTCTATAATCTTTTTATCATCTCCTCACATCATTTTTCATCTTGTGTACGTAGGATTATAGTACAACAGAAAAGGTTGTTTGTTCCCTAACCATCATTACATATGTAAATGTTAGAAAGCTTTTCACAAGTCATCTGATGAATGTGACATTGTAGTCATTGAAAATTCACACTCTAATCTTCTTCAGGTTGTGTTATAAGGGAATTCCATTCTGTTGACATTACCAGCCTAAAGAAAATGTCCCAAAAAAAGGGACTAGTATCTAAAACTTTACCAGATCTGTGCTAGATCTGTTACCAGATGTGTGTTGTTACCAGATGTGTGTTGTTACCACATAATTTTGTTGTTATCAGATGTATGTTGTTACCAAATGTTTGTGTTGTTACCAGATGTTTGTGTTGTAACCAGATGTTACCAGATGTTTGTTGTTATCAGATGTTTGTTGTTACCAGATGTTTGTTATTACCAGATGTTTGTTGTTAACAGATGTTTGTTGTTACCAGATGTTTTTGTTGTTACCAGATGTTTGTGTTGTTACCAGATGTGTGTTGTTACCAGATGTTTGTTGTTACCAGATGTGTGTTGTTACCAGATGTTTGTGTTGTTACCAGATGTTTGTGTTGTTACCAGATGTATGTTGTTACCAGATGTTTGTTGTTACCAGATGTTTGTGTTGTTACCAGATGTTTGTTGTTGTTACCGGGTGTTTGTTGTTACCAGATGTTACCAGATGTTTTTGTTGTTACCAGATGTTTGTGGTTACCAGATGTTTTTGTTGTTATCAGATGTATGTTGTTACCAGATGTTTGTGTTGTTACCAGATGTGTGTTGTTACCAGATGTTTGTGTTGTTACCAGATGTTTGTTGTTACCAGATGTTTTTGTGGTTACCAGATGTTTGTGTTGTTACCAGATGTTTTTGTTGTTACCAGATGTTTGTTGTTACCAGATGTTTGTTGTTACCAGATGTTTGTTGTTATCAGATGTATGTTGTTACCAGATGTTTGTGTTGTTACCAGATATTTGTTGTTACCAGATGTTTGTGTTGTTACCAGATGTTTGTGTTGTTACCAGATGTTTGTTGTTACCAGATGTTTTTTGTTACCAGATGTTTGTTGTTACCAGATGCTTGTGGTGAGAGAAGTAAGAAACTTCACCAAGTGTTTCTTATGAGTCAATTTAATTAACACACCGGAGTTTTGTTGTGAGAGAAATATTGTTAACAGATAACTCTTTGCTAATAAGTTCCACTACTGTACAATTGTTCAGTTTCATAGTTTTTTATTTCAGACAATCATCCTAGCATCTGGTGTTATCCTCACTCTGCTGTCACTGCTATTGGGGTACTTCATCAACGCCCGAGCTGGAATCATCTTCTCTCCAACACGGTCCTCCAGATACTTTTCGTATTGAAAATATTGCACATTAGTTAAAGGTACTCTCCAGGGAAGTGCAGTGATATTCCAACAGGTGCTGTGTCTGACACTCTAAAGCATGACTCATCTGTTGAGGATATATGATATCAGAATTTGTATGTGTAAGGCAGAATGTGGGTGTTTTCACCCAGATTTTCTTGGAAGTGTTGATAAATTCTGCCACGTAAGTGAAATGTATGTGATATTATGAAAGTTTCATGAATGAAAATATGAATTCATCCTAATCTCTAGGAGCATGTTCTCCTATTAAGAATACATTCCAGTGATTTCTCTATACCTATACAGCACCACTGGTGATTCAGATAGAGAGAAAATCATCCCTAAACAGAACTGGACCAACATTATTTTAAGTCAGTAAGTGATATTTTTACAATGTATTATGTGTTGTATTTATCATGGAGTAACAGAAATCACCTTCGTCAAGTTGATCAGACCACACTTAAAGTTATACAAAACTTATATAATGCAACCAGTGTTCTAATGGTTGAGTGACATGATATGATGAGAGAACCAACACTCTTGATGTTTAAGAAAGCGGCAATGTTCCTGAATGGATACCATGCGGTATTCACTAGAGTTCCATGTTATGTATGTAACATATTAGTAAAATGGCTATGGCCGAAGGGACTTTCTCTACAAAAGAACTAAGCGAATTAATATACGAAACCAGTAAGAGCCAAACACCTAAACGAAGAAGAATGGAAGAGGGAACATCGTAGGACCCACAAAATGAAACCTCAGGGGAGGATGAAACTACTCTAGATCAACCAGTGTTACTCCCCAAGAAAATATCCGGCCTTTTCACAATTATCACCGTTAAGTATGTTAATTATGACGTCATCATTTGAACCGCAAATCAGCACCTTATGGGTAAATTACATTGTAAAGTCGTCCCGATGACGGCCGCATAGCGGACGAAACATGTCGACGATTACCATACCAGAATAAAAAACAGAAACGTTCTTGGATGTTGAGATTCCATTATTTTACTAATAATGGCGGAATGGTAACTGATAAATAAAGGGATGAAAATTAAGTGATGATATCTAAGATACTGACTGCTTGGTTTACATTTTGGATACGGTGATGATAGACAAAATGTTAACCAGAATGTAAAGGTATCTGTATTCTAGTTACATTGGTGTCTATAACAGTGCTGTGTATAATTATCGTAATGTTACTGATATGTCCAGTACATTACCATTCATTCATTCATATGAGTGCTGAGATTTAAGTTTTAATCAGTGATGATGTCAGTATGTGTCTACATTTTCTATAAGTTATTGTGTCGCCTGCAGAGCAGGCGGACACTTAGGGATCACTTTGTCCATCGTCATGCGTCGGCGTCCATATGAAAGTTTTTTGGACTTTTTTCGTTTATGCTTTGAGTTATAGAAATGAAATTTGGTATATGGCTTCTTGTTGGAAGGGTACAGATTAAGTTTGATTTCTGTCTGTGTGTGACCCTTCTTGGCAGAGTTATGCCCCTTTGAACTTAGAAAATTGTCTTCTCATGGAATATTGTTTTCTGGACTTTCTTTGGTTATGCTTTGAGTTATTGAAATGAAATTTGGTATATGGCTTCTTGTTGGAAGGGCACAGATTAAGTTTGATTCCTGGCTGTCTGTAACCCTTCTTGGCAGAGTTATGCCCCTTTGAACTTAAAAAACTCTCTAGGAATATTGTTTTCTGGACTTTCTTTGGTTATGCTTTGAGTTATAGAAATGAAATTTGGTATATGGCTTCTTGTTGGAAGGGTACAGATTAGTTTTGACATCCAGTTTGATTTCCGGGTGACTGTAACATTTTATGCAGGCGACACATACAGTTCCGAGGAACTCTTGTTTAATGTAGAAATGATGTTAAATTTTTTAGTTATTATTTGATGAATATTGCTCGACAGTTGTATGTCTGCAACATATCTGTAACTTTAACAAGGTGAGATACTGGACTCCTACCTCCACACGTCCTGTAGAACATATAATGTAATAATAGGAATTCATTTGTAAATCAACCAATTAATGTTGTTTACTTTAAAGGCTTGAATTGTTCAGTAAATGAGGTATTTCTTAATGAGAGAGTTATTTATAAACAGGTTATTCTGTTTTGTTGTGTGAGATAGGTCATCTGTATTGAGTTATTGAATGAATGAGTTGTTTACAACTGAGAAATTTATTTTAATGAAAGAATTAGAAAAGTGAATGAAAGTTGACAGTATTTGAATGAATAAGTTATTAAGATATGAGAACATTGTTTAAGGGATTGACAGCCATACTGATGTTTATACTACATTGTCTAAATGCTTCCATCATACAGAACACCTGGCATTTAACAGGTGTAACAGCTAGTGTCATTTGTACTCATTTACATGTCTGTTATGTGTAGTAAATGTGATGTCTGTTGATCAGAGACAATTTGATAGAGAATTTGTTGTGTAAATGTGTGTAAAAGATAGTTGACACAAAGTGTAATTTAGTCTGAACACTAGTTTATGATAAGGATATATGAGAAATCAGCAGTGAGATAGTTAACACAGCAATGAGTTGATGTGTGTTGTTTTTGATTCTTATGTCCTGTCTACAGTTTAATGTAAAAATCCCACTCTGCTATAGAACAGTCATGTCTCGTTTTATAAATTAACAGCTTGGTTGTAATGGTTTCAGTCTTAAGATTTAAATCTTACTTCACAATTTCACAATTTCTCCTCTATTACATCATAAAGACGATGTATGCACTTAAAAATTCATTTAGCACTGTGTTAGAGTATTATCACTTTTTGGCAAATAAGTGCATGTGTAATAGCACGATCAAATTTTAGTGTAAGATTTTTAATATTTTTTGTGTGAAAAATGCTGAAGATAGACTGAGTACATTTACAATATTTGCTCACGTTCATTTTTGGAATACTTATAACTAAAATATAATAAATTGTGTGAAAAACATCTGTAATCTCTCTATTTTGATGTTTTGTAATTATTTATTTCTGAAACAGATACCTGGTATAACCTAGGGATGTTGCAAATTTTACTTTCTCACGAGATGTAGATATATAAATCTCTACATAAACTAAAGGATGTAGTCACATTTACAAGCACAAAATTTTTTTATTAGCTTTGTGTATAGTTTTCAGTGATCACAAGCTGGAATTTGTGTTTCACGGAATCCTCCTGTTCTGAAGTACCATCATGACGTGGAAATCACTACAATCCTAACCCACGTGTATCACAAAGTGAAATTCAGGGATGTTACAAATTAGAAAATTTCCGAGAATTCACAAATGAAATTTTACCAGATATTGTTAATAGGAATAGTAGTTATCATCATTATAATTAAAAATAGCATTAGAGAAAACACAATCTGTTTGAGTGATTAATTGTTGTACATGTGATGTTAATCTGTAATAAACTTCATCTTCAATTCAAGTTGTGTGTTTATCTGTTTTATAACACTATTAAAGATTTTTTCCTGCATTTGGTGCTGCCATTGTAGGAATTCACCTTCGACATATATTCTTGCTGTATTCCTGTATTCAGCAGTGATGAAAAACACTGTCCTAGCACATAGATTGGTTGAACAAAAGTACATTATGACTAACGTTTAGGAATAAAAATAATGGTTTCAGTATGTGATTAGGTTAAACAAACTCAGTACGCATAGCCTATTGAGACGGCCTTTCAGACAAAATTTACTGATCCTGGCCTTCTCATTGGCTGAAATATCGAAAAGAGTTAGAGCCCTCTAGTGGCAATTTTCTGCGTAAATAATGCCGCAATTTTTCAAATCGCTATTTTTTTATTTGTTGTAACCAACAAGTCTGTTTACAAAAATTCATCTATTCCTTTTTACATGCGTTAAAGTATGGAACTATATTTTTGCACAAAGCATTTATTTTGATGTACAACATCAAGCACAAGTCAGAATCAAATAAACAGAGATTGAATAGGTTTAACAAACTTGAAGTATTGTAAGTATGAATTTTTCAAAAATGTTGCATGAAAAACAAATTGCATTATCAGTGTCTCAAAATAAAAGCTCTTTTTTTCTTGAAACAGAAAGACAAAGGTTTTTATCAAATTATGACCAGTCTTGTATATTTACCTATGCATGTAGTTATCTGTTGTAAGAGTTAAGGGGACAATTTAAGTTGTCTGTTATAAGACTGATATATATCTACATCGTTCTATCTGTAGGTTTGATTTGAGTGTGACCCTATATGACCTTGTCCTAGATTTGATCTGAGTGTGACCCTGTATTTCATTGTCCTGTCTGTAGGTTTGATCTCAAAGTGTCCTTGTACGACATTGTCCTGTCTGTAGGTTTGATTTGAGTGTGACCCTATATGACATCTTCCTGTCTGTAGGTTTGATCTGCGTGTGACCCTATATGACATCGTCCTTCCTGTATGTTTGTTCTGAGTCTGACCCTATATGACATCGTCCTGTCTGTAGGTTTGATCTGAGTGTGACCCTATATGACATCATCCTGCCAGTAGGTTTGATCTGAGTGTGACCCTATATGACCTTGTCCTAGATTTGATCTTAGTGTGACATTCTATGACTGGTTCTGCCTGAGTGTTTGATAATGTGATTCTGCATGACCTTGTCCTAGATTTGATCTTAGTGTGACCCTGTATGACCTTGTCCTAGATTTGATCTTAGTGTGACCTTGTATGACCTCATCCTAGATTTGATCTTAGTGTGACCCTGTATGACCTTGTCCTAGATTTGATCTTAGTGTGACCCTGTATGACCTTGTCCTAGATTTGATCTTAGTGTGACCCTGTTTGACATCGTCATTCCTGCAGGTTTGATCTTTTGTGACCCTATATGACATCGTCCTGCCTGTAGGTTTGATCTGAGTGAGACCCTATATGACCTTGTCCTAGATTTGATCTTAGTGTGACCCTGTATGACCTTGTCCTAGATTTGATCTTAGTGGAACACTATATGACTTCATCCTAGGTTTGATTTTAGTGTGACCTTGTATGACATCGTCCTTCCTGTAGGTTTGATTTCAATGTGTCCTTGTATGACATTGTCCTGTCTGCAGGTTTGATCAAAGTGTCCTTGTATGACATTGTCCTGTCAGTAGGTTTGATCTCAAAGTGTCCTTGTATGACATTGTCCTGTCTGTATCTTTGATCTTAGTGTAATCCTGTATGACATTGTCCTGTCAGTAGGTTTGATCTCAAAGTGTCCTTGTA
The DNA here is from genome assembly GCF_031769215.1 of Ylistrum balloti. NCBI lineage: Eukaryota > Metazoa > Mollusca > Bivalvia > Pectinida > Pectinidae > Ylistrum > Ylistrum balloti. The sequence continues at coordinate 1,237,513 of NW_026781888.1, forward strand.
TGACATTGTCTTGTCTGTATCTTTGATCTTGTGTGACCCTATATGACATTGTCCTGCCTGTAGGTTTGATCTCAAAGTGTCCTTGTATGACATTGTCCTGTCTGTATCTTTGATCTTAGTGTAATCCTGTATGACATTGTCCTGCCTGTAGGTTTGATCTCAAAGTGTCCTTGTATGACATTGTCCTGTCTGTATCTTTGATCTTAGTGTGACCCTATATGACATTGTCCTGCCTGTAGGTTTGATCTCAAAGTGTCCTTGTATGACATTGTCCTGTCTGTATCTTTGATCTTAGTGTGACCCTATATGACATTGTCCTGTCTGTAGTTTTGATCTTAGTGTAATCCTGTATGACATCGTCCTGCCTGTAGGTTTGATCTTAGTGTGACACTATGACATTGTCCTGTCTGTAGGTTTGATCTTAGTGTGACCCTGTATGACATTGTCCTGCCTATAGGTTTAATCTTAGTGTGACACTGTATGACATCGTCCCTCCTGTAGGTTTGATCTCAAAGTGTCCTTGTATGACATTGTCCTGTCTGTAGGTTTGATCTTAGTGTGAACCTGTATGAAATCGTCCTGTCTGTAGTTTTGATCTTAGTGTGATCCTGTATGACGTCATTCTTCATGTGATCGATCATAACCTCGCCCTATGTGTGATCGCATTGTAACCCTGAATTACCTCTTACTTTGTGTAGCCTTATGTGATCTCGCTCTGTGATAGGTTATGTCCCCTGTACTTGCTTTTTGTTCGGTTTCTTTTTAAAGGCGAACGCTGTCTCCAAACCCCAATGGGAGAAACAAGTTACTAAGTGATCTTGATAACACTCCGTATTCTCGGATCAAAGGATTTGGTCCAGAGAATTTTTAGAACAAGGGGATAGAAGAAGAATTCCCGATACTTTTTCTTCGTTCATGGTGTATTAGTTGTTTGCTTATAAGGTACCGTATTTTACCGCAAATTAGTCCCCACTCAGTTCAAAAAAGACTTGTCAAAAAGGGGAGGGGCTTATTTGCGGGCAATCCCCCTGTTCACGAGATGTACGTAGGTCTGAGCCCCTCGTGGTCAGAGTGGTAGGACAGAATAGGCTGAATACAACAAACATTTTTCCCTCTTCTGTATGGATTTTACAATGAGGTCCAAATTTTTATCTGTATTGTCTTTGGGTGAAGTGGAACCAAATGTGTACGAGCCATTTATCTTAGCATCATGGAGATTAAAAGATATTGGTTCCTTTATATTGATATCAGGGTCTTATCCAAATCAAGTCTTGAACCTTGAACATTATGCTCAACGACGCTCATTTTTACAAGCACATAGCCGTTTCGCATTCTGAACGGTTCTAACTAAAGTAATTGAATTTAAGCGTTACTGTGACCAGACGTCTGTTAAAACCGGGCGGGTGATACAGACATAATGGGCCTCTTATTCAAAATAGATATCTTGGAATTCATATGAATCATATAGACCACGTTCAAGTGTTGTAAGTGTTTAATCGTAAATATTTATTAGGCGGAAATAATATAGACAGGGAAATTGTCCCGCTTCAAGTAAACTGTCGAACAAACAACTAGGATCGTGTGTTAGATTGTTAAATTGTTACAACTTGGAACGTGTTAGTACAGCGAAATCGGTACAAACGCCAAACTGAAGTAAAACCAAGAACTGATACGACACAGTAAAACGTTATGAATTGTACCAAAACCCTGCGTCTCTACCTCCTAGTACTTGGTTCTCTCTCACATGGAATCTTGTGTGGTAAGTAATCAAAAAATATTTTTAACTTCGCATTTTTGCTTTCAGTTTTATCAAGTTTTGTTAGTTCGAATGATAGAGAGCATGCGCAGAGTGTTTACTGTCTCCGGAGTGTTATTATAGGAGTAAGCGGGAATGCATGAAAAGCCACGTAGACGCAGCCTTATACCTTCACGGTCGAACAGGCTTAGTTGGATTGCGTGACGCCATATGGATGTAGGAAAGTACCCACCTGGATCGAATAATATAGTCATCTCTCTCCGGAGGACTTGATAATTGGCTATATTCTGTCTGACTGGACAGTCTGCTATCTCATCCAGTTGTACGATTTTGTATATATTTTGTTGAAATGTCAAATAGGTGAAATGGACTAAGCATGATCTGTATAGATAGACTTGGCAGATCTGTATAGATAGACTTGGCAGATCTATATAGATAGACTTGGCAGATCTGTATAGATAGACTTGGCAGATCTATATAGATGGACTTGGCAGATCTGTATAGATAAACTTGGCAGATCTGTATAGATGGACTGGCGGATCTGTATAGATAGACTTGGCAGATCTGTATAGATAGACTTGGCAGATCTGTATAGATAAACTTGGCAGATCTGTATAGATGGACTGGCGGATCTGTATAGATAGACTTGGTAGATCTGTATAGATAGACTTGGCAGATCTGTATAGATGGACTGGCGGATCTGTATAGATAGACTTGGCAGATCTGTATAGATAGCCTTGGCAGATCTGTATAGATAGACTTGGCAGATCTGTATAGATGGACTGGCGTATCTGTATAGATAGACTTGACAGATCTGTATAGATAGACTTGACAGATCTGTATAGATGGACTTGGCAGATCTGTATAGATAGACTTGGCAGATCTATATAGATAGACTTGACAGATCTGTATAGATAGACTTGACAGATCTGTATAGATAGACTTGGCAGATCTGTATAGATGGACTTGGCAGATCTGTATAGATAGACTTAGCAAAATCTACTTTGCACCATAAGAAAGAAGTATGTTTTTTGATGTGACGTCCTTTATGCATTGTTATATAGAACGGACAAAGATGAAATGTGTAACTGGTTTCAGTACAGGAAATTTACGTACAAAATAAAATTGTAAAATATTTAAAAAGCACCATTTTCTGTGCAAAAATTTAAAAAGTGGTTTTGGGGGAAAATGCTTCAATATCATTTCTTCTTTTTTTAAAAGAAAACTAAACATGAATATGCTGACAATAACATGTTTGATATCATATCTGCAAAACAAGAAATCATAGATTTAAATACCTTGGGAACAGGGAATAAAAATGTGATAGCTTTGAGAAAGAACCTGCTCATTTTACCTTAACCGAAATTTTCTGAAAGTGAACAACTCAACTTCCTATTGAAGTCTATTCGTAATTATGTGCTAAAAACATTTTCAAACAGTATAAAAACTGTCCAAAAAGTAATTAGAAATTTTGTGCAAAATACTTAAAATTGATTGACAATATTGCTTTTTTAAGGAAAAACAAACTAAGGGGAAAATCTGATTTGGATTGGGGTATTGTAAAGTGAAGCGAAATAAAATGTTGACATTTGGGTTTTTTAGTACAAAGATTCTATCACCTACACTGATAAAACTCTAAAGTAGAATTTCAACTTTCAAAATGGCCGTCATGTTCTCTGATAACTACAAAAATTAAATGTTCTTACAACCACTGATTCAATATTCTAACAAGAATGCTAAATGATAGAATGAAGTTGGTTTACACATGAAACCACTTTATCTGGTTTTCAAATACTAGTAACTCGTTTCCGTCCTAGCTCTTTTGAATTTTGGATGCAAAGACTTACTGGTTTCCAAATGCACATAGTATCCTAAATAGTACAGGATAGTGACTATTTTGGCACATTCTAACATAGTTCTCTGTCCGACAGGACAGTGGCAATAATAATCTTTTATGTGATTAGGGGCGTCGGAACTGTCATGTTGGATCCAAGTATTGTACTTTACATTGCTCTCATGCCTCGAGTGGATCTGACATCGTACAAGGAGTGCCGATAGTTCTAGATCTCGTAGTCCCAATCATCACTGAGGTGCTCAATTTTGTCGCCAGCTGCCAATGATATGTGCCACTTTGTAAAGTCACATATATCCACAGTAGCACCTACTTTGATAAATCGTAACTTGGCCCTTCTGGTAAGATCTGCTCATTTTGCACATGCTGAGCTAAGTTGTTGAGAACACTAAGCCGCGCTTTCATTTTGGCAGCCAGTGCCCTATATTTAGCATCTTGATCTTGTTTTATAACATATATGGGTCCGCCGATTCCATTGAGGCAGACTTTTCTATTACATCAATAGATTAGTTGGAGGCAAGTTGTGTTTTGAAAAACAGACATTGCTTGAATGTCTAGGGTATGACTCCACTACCCATCTGTATTTAGTTATTGATCTGTCAAGGTTAGCTTATAGGTCGTTATGTTCAGTCTGCCCAGATTTTAGATAAGACTGTATATTTGTTGTCAAAACACGTGATCCGGAATCTGGCTAAACATCCCTTAAACCTCGATCAACAACGACATTGTCATCTTTCTCCAGTCAGTAGATACTATCCGTGATGTGTTTTGTAATCTTCGCATCATTATCGCTGCCAGGAAAAGGCCCTGCTGTGTCAAGAATGTAACCATCAGACAGGGCTATGCTCATCAACTTCAAATAGTGTTCCGCTTCTTCTGGCCTCTCTAGGAAGTTCTCTGGAGCTCATGATCAGAACTCCTAGAAATAAATATACATGTACCGTCAAATATGACAGTCGCTCATCGACCAAGAAATGCTTCTGAGAAGTTGACAGTGTTGTGCTCCAGAATATTCTCTCTTGTAAGATGTTCATGTCCAGGGAACAAAGGAATAATAATTAATTCTGATATGTCCGTCTTCATTTTTACCCGGAACAACAGTAGTGCATCCTCTTGGCTTGGAGTGTTAAGACCAGTGCCAATAGAGGATGCATAAACAGAAAGAATATTTTGAAACTTGTCCAACTTGTCCCGGCTTTACAATCTGCATCAGAAAGGAGAAACTGCGAGTAAATGGAGACTCTTTGATAGCATGTGTGATATCCCCAAAAGATCATTAATGGTTTCCTTTGATCAGGAAGGTAGCTGGGAAGTCAACATTTTTCTTTTATAAGCGCGGATATCAACGTTAGGGGGTTAAGGCCGTTCTCTAAGAGATGATGTGAACAAATACGTTAGGACCAAGGACACCACAGCTTGTGATGAAAGATGAGTTGGTGTCTTGCGCGCTTGGGCAATATAGTTTAGTTTTGATTGAAACATTTTGCGTGGGACGACTGGCCATAAAAAAGATCCTCTATGTTTAATAGTGGGATGTATCATCAGCATTAACGTATCGACCTTGAGGTTATGAGTTTCTTTTCTTGCTATTCTTTTAACACATACCAATCTCTTGCTCATCAGTAAAGTCAAATCAAATAACCAATTGTACTGGGGAAGCCTTATATTTCTGACAGATTTCTTGATTGTAATGTCTCCTAAAGACAACTTTACAACCCGTACCTACACATCTACGTCTCGTTGTGAGAACGGTACTGTGTTAGGTGTTTAAAGTCTCCGTCTTAGTAGAACGTGTAAAAGTTAATATGAAAAGAAAAAATCTATGATATTGGGGTATATGAAGTATACAATAGATTGCTGGAAAATTTGTAAAGTAAATATCGCTTATATGATATGTTGTATTTAACAACCTTATTACAATTGATAGAACAGTAATTCAAGGACATGTCGGCATTACTTGTATGAGTATTAGGGGTATATATTAGGAAAGGCACGTGTACATGAAGGTTTGGAGTCTAACAGGGTAGCTTCAACAAATCATTGGGGTGATACGCGTCAAAGCAAATAAACAATACTTTGCACAAATGGTGAAGTTTCGATTTTTGGGTAGGGTTACAGCAAGAGATATAGCTATCTATATGCTAAATGATTTTGAACGGACTGAATATGGAAAACATTTCAAAATGTCATTTGTTCACAAAACATGGACTTTATTTCTCACAAATTGTTAAAATAATTAATAATATTGGCGGCATACTCACTGTTTTAGTATGTTGGTATTAAGTTTATGTTATGGTTCAAATTTGCCTATTTCGTTAAAATGATTAATTATCTTTAATCTGTTTTGTGACACTCGGCGTTCATAGTTTAGTAATTTAGTTACATAATTAGTGACTTAGGCAAGTGAGCCATCGATAAATTTTGATTAAATGTAAAACTAAGGGAACCAATTTGATGGCACAAAGCAATGTATTGGTGAGTGGCCTCGAAGGGCGAAACAAATATTTAGGCCTCTATGGGAAATTAGTATTGACGGAAACCCCACATTTTAAACTTCTCGGATGAACCAACATATGTGTCTTACAATTATGAAATTTTGATTTCACCAGCGCGATTTGATATTTCCAAATATTATTCCATTTTAGTTTGCTCATCATACAAATTGGTGTTATGCTAATATATTTTTTATTATTGACTCAGTTAGTCATTTTTACCAACAGACTTATACCGGAAGTTATTGATCGACATCACAAATATGAATTCTGCAAAGACGTCGCGAGTTCCAAGTAGTGATATTGTAGATCTTGCATGGGAACGCATGATAAGTTTCATAAAACTCATTTGACATTCTATTAGACTGATACAGCCTTTTTTGTGACACTATGAAACTATGACGTCACAATGGAAAAGTGGAACCTTCAGCCACTACGTCATGTATAGTAACAGAGACGACATAGACAAATTTTATAACTTAGTGAACTAAATGGAATCTATAAATTGGAGTGGTTATCGATGTTATCATGGATTCTGTGAACATTTTCTCAATCATTCTTCTCATCCATGTTATTGGTGATCTACATACAAAGTGTTCACATGGACAGACATCATGTAGCGTAAAGCTAATACCACGTCTGTGATTACTTGAAAGAAAATAAGTACGTTATACCACTTCATATTTTAGAATACATCGCACCTGCTTCTATGATATTTTACTGCGAACTGCGATAGGGTCAATATTATATTGTATTCAATTCGATGGTCTTACGACAGGAAAATCTAATAAGGAAGGTAGTTATACCTTATCTAAATAGGATAAACACTACAATTTGAAATAGAGTTATGATTTAATGGCAAAACATATAAAAGTTGTTTCGATTGGTTTAAAACATTCAGACCTAAATTCTGTGTAGTAATTTACTAGACACGTTTAATCCCTTTAAATACTTGAACATATTTCCTTTTCAACTATTTTCCGCAAATTTTGTTTGTATACTTTGTCGCTAGACAGGAAGTATTATGTGTGGAAAATGGACGAGAGGTCACGTACGTGGAAGTTAGATAGAGGACTCGAGTGGAAAGACTTCACAACAGGTCATTCAGCTCTTCGTTCAATATAGTTTCGTTTCCGTTGACACGAGGGTCAAACAGGCTCTTTTAAAGTTAAGTGCCCTTTCACTTTACGTCAAGTTTGTTTAACATTAGGGTGAAGGAATATAATGATGCTTGGACAATAGAGACCTCAGCATCCTAGTGTTGAAGGCTATCCACAATACCAAGAGAGATTTATTGCAAAAGACAAGGTCCAAAATTGTTAAATAGCCCCCATCAATGTCTAAATGGCATATTTCGTACTGAATACAGACTAACTTTTATTTGAAGTAAAAATAAATAAATAGATTGATAAACTTGCATATGTAGAACTTAAAATCGGAGTACAAGTTGGCCACTTAAATGTTTTTTGGGACTTCTGTTGTAGAAGTAGATCTCTAAAATGTATTTCTGAGAATGCAAATCGGGTTCTCAAATTGGATTACAAGTAATCCCTTAATAAGCCACGAGTCAGCAGGAAGTATTAAATGTTAACAAATATTAGTTTTTACAATACATTAGAATAATCAGTTGCTAATATCACTTTAAAAATACAAAGGTAGAACGTTTTGTTTCATAATCGAACTACAATCACAGACGAAGCATCCTCAGATTAACAAAAATAACTCTGTCACTTTATCTAATCATGGAATGATTCCGAAACTCTGTGTCACTTTATCTAATCATGGAATGATTCCGAAACTCTGTGTCACTTTATCTAATCATGGAATGATTCCGTAACTCTGTGTCACTTTATCATGGAATGATTCCGTAACTCTGTGTCACTTTATCTAATCATGGAATGATTCTGTAATTCTGTGTCACTTTATCTAATCATGGAATGATTCTGTAATTCTGTGTCACTTTATCTAATCATGGAATGATTCTGTAATTCTGTGTCACTTTATCTAATCTTGGAATGATTCCGTAACTCTGTCACTTTATCTAATCATGGAATGATTCCGTAACTCTGTGTCACTTCATCTAATCATGGAATGATTCTGTAACTCTGTGTCACTTCATCTAATCATGGAATGATTCTGTAACTCTGTGTCACTTTATCTAATCTTGGAATGATTCCGTAACTCTGTGTCACTTCATCTAATCATGGAATGATTCTGTAACTCTGTGTCACTTTATCTAATCATGGAATGATTCTGTAATTCTGTGTCACTTGATCTAATCTTGGAATGATTCTGTAATTCTGAGTTATTTTCCCTAATCATGAAATGATTCTGTAACTCTGTGTCACTTTATCTGATCATGGAATGATTCTGTAATTCTGAGTCACTTTATCTAATCTTGGAATGATTCTGTAATTCTGTGTCACTTCATCTAATCATGGAATGATTCTGTAACTCTGTGTCACTTTATCTAATCATGGAATGATTCTGTAATTCTGTGTCACTTTATCTAATCATGGAATGATTCTGTAACTCTGTGTCACTTTATCTAATCTTGGAATGATTCCGTAACTCTGTGTCACTTCATCTAATCATGGAATGATTCTGTAACTCTGTGTCACTTTATCTAATCATGGAATGATTCTGTAATTCTGTGACACTTTATCTAATCTTGGAATGATTCTGTAATTCTGAGTTATTTTCCCTAATCATGAAATGATTCTGTAACTCTGTGTCACTTTATCTGATCATGGAATGATTCTGTAATTCTGAGTCACTTTATCTAATCTTGGAATGATTCTGTAATTCTGTGTCACTTTATCTAATCATGGAATGATTCTGTAATTCTGTGTCACTTTATCTAATCATGGAATGATTCTGTAACTCTGTGTCACTTTATCTAATCTTGGAATGATTCCGTAACTCTGTGTCACTTCATCTAATCATGGAATGATTCTGTAACTCTGTGTCACTTTATCTAATCATGAAATGATTCTGTAACTCTGTGTCACTTTATCTGATCATGGAATGATTCTGTAATTCTGAGTCACTTTATCTAATCTTGGAATGATTCTGTAATTCTGTGTCAGTTCATCTAATCATGGAATGATTCTGTAACTCTGTGTCACTTTATCTAATCATGGAATGATTCTGTAATTCTGTGTCACTTGATCTAATCTTGGAATGATTCTGTAATTCTGAGTCATTTTCCCTAATCATGAAATGATTCTGTAACCCTGTGTCACTTTATCTTATCATGAAATGATTCTGTAATTCTGAGTCATTTTCAGTAATCATGAAATGATTCTGTAACTCTGTGTCACTTTATCTAATCATGGAATGATTCTGTAACCCTGTGTCACTTTATCTAATCTTGGAATGATTCTGTATTTCTGAGTCATTTTCAGAAATCATGAAATGATTCTGTAACTCTGTGTCACTTTATCTTATCATGGAATGATTCTGTAACTCTGTGTCACTTTATCTTATCATGGAATGATTCTGTAACTCTGTGTCACTTTATCCAATCATGGAATGATTTTGTAATTCTGTGTCACTTTATCTAATCATGGAATGATTCTGTAACTCTGTGTCACTTTATCTAATCTTGGAATGATTCCGTAACTCTGTGTCACTTTATCTAATCATGAAATGATTCTGTAACTCTGTGTCACTTTATCTAATCATGGAATGATTCCGTAACTCTGTGTCACTTTATCTAATCATGGAATGATTCTGTAACTCTGTGTCACTTTATCTAATCATGGAATGATTTTGTAATTCTGTGTCACTTTATCTAATCATGGAATGATTTTGTAATTCTGTGTCACTTTATCTAATCATGGAATGATTCTGTAACCCTGTGTCACTTTATCTAATCTTGGAATGATTCTGTATTTCTGAGTCATTTTCAGAAATCATGAAATGATTCTGTAACTCTGTGTCACTTTATCTTATCATGGAATGATTCTGTAACTCTGTGTCACTTTATCTTATCATGGAATGATTCTGTAACTCTGTGTCACTTTATCCAATCATGGAATGATTTTGTAATTCTGTGTCACTTTATCTAATCATGGAATGATTCTGTAACTCTGTGTCACTTTATCTAATCTTGGAATGATTCCGTAACTCTGTGTCACTTTATCTAATCATGAAATGATTCTGTAACTCTGTGTCACTTTATCTAATCATGGAATGATTCCGTAACTCTGTGTCACTTTATCTAATCATGGAATGATTCTGTAACTCTGTGTCACTTTATCTAATCATGGAATGATTTTGTAATTCTGTGTCACTTTATCTAATCATGGAATGATTCTGTAACTCTGTGTCACTTTATCTAATCATGGAATGATTCCGTAACTCTGTGTCACTTTATCTAATCATGGAATGATTCTGTAACTCTGTGTCACTTTATCTAATCATGGAATGATTTTGTAATTCTGTGTCACTTTATCTAATCATGGAATGATTCTGTAACTCTGTGTCACTTTATCTAATCATGGAATGATTCCGTAACTCTGTGTCACTTTATCTAATCATGGAATGATTCTGTAACTCTGTGTCACTTTATCTAATCATGGAATGATTCTGTAACTCTGTGTCACTTTATCTAATCATGGAATGATTCTGTAACTCTACTGCATATGATGTAGTGTGTGTTTTGTATATTATGTAAAGTGTATTGCATATTATATAATGTGTGTACTGTATATTAGGTATTGTGTGTATTGAATATTCATATTTTATGGTAATTAGTTTAGTTTGTTTTTATCAAAAGCATCAGCTTTAAATGCAAAATATGAATTACTATGTGAAGGTATTTTTTATATTAGAAGCAGGTAATGCCACGCATGCGTTAATGGGAACATCAACAACTGATCCCACAGAAAAACCTACAATACATCTCAGCCCAAGGCCTATAGCCTCAGTAGAAATCGGCCACCCCTTGAAACTGACCATGAATATATTATCGGATATATCAACTTCATGGCGCCTCGAGTGGTCAAAAAGTAACACTGGTGTAAATGGTCTTGGGTCGGTCACGTCCTTTCAAATCACAACGTGTCAGGAGAGCGCTAGGATGTCGGACGCATGTCTGCTGAATTCAACACTGGTACGGTTTTATGTTAACAATGCGAATCACGGAGACGTCATCTACTGTGCTGTTTTTATACCAGGGAGCTGGACCTCTGACCAGACTAGGCTCACCACTTTTACTCGGGTATATGTCTACGGTACGTACTACACTAACCATCTCTACACAGTTGTACTAAAGTATATAACGATAAGCTGGTCAACAGTCCCGATAACTCTAACCATCTCTACAGAGATCTATGCCCTCGATAAGTTGTTCACATCGGTTTACCAAACATATCTAACAGATCGTAACGCAGTTTCTAACAGACACCCACTATTTAACAGACACACAGTATATCGCATAAGTGCAACCACTGCGATTGGAATAAGTTACACAGTAAACGATCTTTTAATCTATTCTAGTGCCCGTGGAATCTGTTCGTCTGCAAAGTTCATCTGGAGAAATCTCTGAAGGCCGACTGATAGTGAAAGAGGGAGACAATTTCACGTTACAATGTGACACATCATTAAGTCGCCCGGCGGCTACCATTTCATGGATCAAAGACTCTGTAGACACATCCTGGGCAGGCAGCAAGCCAACCGTATCAAACATCGATGGTTTGTTCTGGACTTCCCAAACCCTAACAATATTGGCTGAGCGGGACCACAGATCGGCGAAGACTTTCATAGTTTGTAATGCTGTTAACGGCAAATCAAACGCCACATCTTCTACACTTGAAATCATCACACTGAGTGAGTACCGACAGCCTTCTACAGTGACAATCGAGTAGTGAAGATCACGTGACTATCGGTACATCTCATTAGATCTTTATGCACGCTGATTGGATAAAATAGGTCAAGACAGTGTTACTCTATTATTGTACTGAGAACTGACCTCTCAGCACACGGTCAATATATCATTGTACTGAGAAGTAACAACTCAACACACGGTCACTCTATCATTGTACTGAGAACTAACTACTCAACACAGTGTTACTCTATCATTGTACTGAGAACTAACAACTCAAAACAGTGTTACTCTATCATTGTACTGAGAAGTAACTACTCAACACAGTGTTACTCTATCATTGTACTGAGAACTAACCTCTCAACACAGTGTTACTCTATCATTGTACTGAGAACTAACAACTCAACACAGTGTTACTCTATCATTGTACTGAGAACTAACCTCTCAGCACACGGTCACTCTATCATTGTACTGAGAACTAACTACTCAACACACGGTCACTCTATCATTGTACTGAGAACTAACTACTCAACACACGGTCACTATATCATTGTACTGAGAACTAACTACTCAACACACGGTCACTCTATCATTGTACTGAGAACTAACCTCTCAACACACGGTCACTCTATCATTGTACTGAGAACTAACCTCTCAGCACACGGTCACTCTATTATTGTACTGAGAACTGACCTCTCAACACACGGTCACTCTATCATTGTACTGAAAACTAACTACTCAACACAGTGTCACTCTATCATTGTACTGAAAACTAACCTCTCAACACACGGTCACTCTATCATTGTACTGAGAACTAACTACTCAACACAGTGTTACTCTATCATTGTACTGAGAACTAGCAACTCAACACAGTGTTACTCTATCATTGTACTGAGAACTAACTACTTAACACAGTGTTACTCTATCATTGTACTGAGAACTAACTACTCAACACACGGTCACTCTATCATTGAACTGAGAACTAACTACTCAACACACGGTCACTCTATCATTGTACTGAGAACTAACTACTCAACACACGGTCACTCTATCATTGTACTGAGAACTAACTACTTAACACAGTGTTACTCTATCATTGTACTGAGAACTAACTACTTAACACAGTGTTACTCTATCATTGTACTGAGAACTAACTACTCAACACAGTGTCACTCTATCATTGTACTGAGAACTAACCTCTCAACACACGGTCACTCTATCATTGTACTGAGAACTAACTACTCAACACACGGTCACTCTATCATTGTACTGAGAACTAACAACTCAAAACAGTGTTACTCTATCATTGTACTGAGAAGTAACTACTCAACACAGTGTTACTCTATCATTGTACTGAGAACTAACCTCTCAACACAGTGTTACTCTATCATTGTACTGAGAACTAACAACTAACACAGTGTTACTCTATCATTGTACTGAGAACTAACTACTCAACACACGGTCACTCTATCATTGTACTGAGAACTAACTACTCAACACAGTGTCACTCTATCATTGTACTGAGAACTAACCTCTCAACACACGGTCACTCTATCATTGTACTGAGAACTAACCTCTCAGCACACGGTCACTCTATCATTGTACTGAGAACTGACCTCTCAACACACGGTCACTCTATCATTGTACTGAGAACTAACTACTCAACACACGGTCACTCTATCATTGTACTGAGAACTAACCTCTCAACACAGTGTTACTCTATCATTGTACTGAGAACTAACTACTCAACACAGTGTCACTCTATCATTGTACTGAAAACTAACCTCTCAACACACGGTCACTCTATCATTGTACTGAGAGCTGACCTCTCAAAACAGTGTTACTCTATCATTGTACTGAGAACTAGCAACTCAACACAGTGTTACTCTATCATTGTACTGAGAACTAACTACTTAACACAGTGTTACTCTATCATTGTACTGAGAACTAACAACTTAACACACGGTCACTCTATCATTGTACTGAGAACTAACTACTCAACACACGGTCACTCTATCATTGTACTGAGAACTAACTACTCAACACACGGTCACTCTATCATTGTACTGAGAACTAACTACTCAACACACGGTCACTCTATCATTGTACTGAGAACTAACCTCTCAGCACACGGTCACTCTATCATTGTACTGAGAACTAACTACTCAACACACGGTCACTCTATCATTGTACTGAGAACTGACCTCTCAACACACGGTCACTCTATCATTGTACTGAGAACTAACTACTCAACACACGGTCACTCTATCATTGTACTGAGAACTAACTACTCAACACAGTGTTACTCTATCATTACTGAGAACTAACAACTCAACACAGTGTTACTCTATCATTGTACTGAGAACTAACAAATCAAAACAGAACACCTCTGTCATACAAGAGAGAAGTAAAAACTCGACACAGTGTTACTCTATCATTGTACTGAGAACTAACAACTGAGAGCTAACAACACAGTGTTACTCTATCATTGTACTGAGAACTAACCTCTCAGCACACGGTCACTCTATCATTGTACTGAGAACTAACCTCTCAACACACGGTCACTCTATCATTGTACTGAGAGCTGACCTCTCAAAACAGTGTTACTCTATCATTATACTGAGAACTAACAACTTAACACACGGTCACTCTATCATTGTACTGAGAACTAACTACTCAACACAGTGTTACTCTATCATTGTACTGAGAACTAACAACTCAACACAGTGTTACTCTATCATTGTACTGAGAACTAACTACTTAACACAGTGTTACTCTATCATTGTACTGAGAACTAACCTCTCCACACAGTGTTACTCTATCATTGTACTGAGAACTAACTACTTAACACAGTGTTACTCTATCATTGTACTGAGAACTAACAACTCAACACACGGTCACTCTATCATTGTACTGAGAACTAACTACTCAACACACGGTCACTCTATCATTGTACTGAGAACTAACTACTCAACACACGGTCACTCTATCATTGTACTGAGAACTAACTACTCAACACAGTGTTACTCTATCATTGTACTGAGAACTAACAACTCAAAACAGTGTTAACAGTGTTACTCTATCATTGTACTGAGAACTAACTACTCAACACAGTGTTACTCTATCATTGTACTGAGAACTAACTACTCAACACTCTGTCACTCTATCATTGTACTGAGAACTAACTACTCAACACACGGTCACTCTATCATTGTACTGAGAACTAACAACTCAACACACGGTCACTCTATCATTGTACTGAGAACTAACTCAACACACTCAACACAGTGTTACTCTATCATTGTACTGAGAACTAACTACTCAACACAGTGTCACTCTATCATTGTACTGAGAACTAACTGAGAACTCAAACACAGTGTCACTCTATCATTGTACTGAGAACTAACTACTCAACACAGTGTTACTCTATCATTGTACTGAGAACTAACTACTCAACACACGGTCACTCTATCATTGTACTGAGAACTAACTACTCAACACACGGTCACTCTATCATTGTACTGAGAACTAACCTCTCAACACACGGTCACTCTATCATTGTACTGAGAACTAACTCAACACACGGTCACTCTATCATTGTACTCAACACAGAACTAACTACTCAACACACGGTCACTCTATCATTGTACTGAGAACTAACTACTCAACACACGGTCACTCTATCATTGTACTGAGAACTAACTACTCAACACACGGTCACTCTATCATTGTACTGAGAACTAACTACTCAACACACGGTCACTCTATCATTGTACTGAGAACTAACTACTCAACACAGTGTCACTCTATCATTGTACTGAGAACTAACCTCTCAACACACGGTCACTCTATCATTGTACTGAGAGCTGACCTCTCAAAACAGTGTTACTCTATCATTATACTGAGAACTAACAACTACTAACACACGGTCACTCTATCATTGTACTGAGAACTAACCAACTCAGCACACGGTCACTCTATCATTGTACTGAGAACTAACTACTCAACACACGGTCACTCTATCATTGTACTGAGAACTAACCTCTCACACACACGGTCACTCTATCATTGTACTGAGAACTAAACTCAACACAACTCTATCATTGTACTGAGAACTCTCTCAACACACGGTCACTCTATCATTGTACTGAGAACTAACTACTCAACACAACACACTGAGAACTAACTACTCAACACACTCTATCATTGTACTGAGAACTGACTACTCAACACACGGTCAATCTATCATTGTACTGAGAACTAACCTCTCAACACACGGTCACTCTATCATTGTACTGAGAACTAACCTCTTAACACACGGTCACTCTATCATTGTACTGAGAAATGACTACTCAACACACGGTCACGTTATCATTGTACTGAAGAATTTCTGTCTACATTGTACTCTCTTGAATTTCTGTTGAGAACTAATTTCTTAACACAGGCACTACCCTGTACTGAGACCTACCCCTGTTTCTGTGGATTACTTGAACAAGGCGGATGTAAGATTGAGTTGGAGTATCGAACCTGAGTCACTGTACCGTGTAAGTTTTGACATGGTGATTGTTCCGGACACAGCTGGACTAACTGTCGGTCCTCCAACGAGACGAGGTGGAGGTAAGTATATCATTGATAAATCAGCGTTATGAATTACACCCCTGAAAAATGTTGAGAAAGGTAGCAGCTTCTTTTGTGTACATCCTTGATTACTACAGTGATCAGAAATTATAACTCACTTCTTATATGCATGATATCAGTACAAAGTCATTATACATGGCGAAAAAAAGGCTTGTTCTATTTGGAGCAATGTTTTGTCTTATAATTGATACATTTTATCCAATTCAATTATACATGGCGAAAAAAAGGCTTGTTCTATTTGGAGCAATGTTTTGTCTTATAATTGATACATTTTATCCAATTCAAGCCAACGTTATTATGCTATTTAGAAAATAGTATTTTCAATAAACCTTCCATACTAAGGCCTTTATACATTATTAGACTGTGAAGCAAATTGTGAAATGAAACAACATGAAATAGATATTAATTGCTAAGAATATCCTAACACAGTTTTTATATACTGACCAAGTGTAATACAATGACCTAATCATTATAACCGACTGGGTCACAATGTCCTACTTATTATAGCCGACTGGGTACAATGTCCCATTTATTATAACAGACTGGGTACAATGTCCTACTTATTATAACAGAACTGGGTCACAATGTCCTACTTATTATAACAGACTGGGGTACAATGTTCTACTTATTATAGCCGACTGGGTCACAATGTCCTACTTATTATAGCCGACTGGGTACAATGTCCTACTTATTATAGCCGACTGGGTCACAATGTCCTACATATTATAGCCGACTGGGTCACAATGTCCTACTTATTATAGCCGAATGGGTCACAATGTCCTACTTATTATAGCCGACTGGGTCACAATGTCCTACATATTATAGCCGACTGAGTACAATGTTCTACCTTTTATAGCCGACTGGGTCACAATGTCCTACTTATTATAGCCGACTGGGTCACAATGTCCTTCTTCTTATAACCGACTGGGTTACAATGTCCTACTTACAATGACCAAGTGGGGTCAATCGTCCTCCTTCTGATCCCCCAGTGGGGTAAAATATCCTCCTTAAAACGGTCGAGTGGGGTAAAATGTCCTGTTTATAACGATTGAGTGAGTACAATGTCCTCCCTACAATGACCAAGTGAGGAAAATTTTCCTCCTTATAATGCCTGAATGGGTACAATTTCCTCCTTATGATGCCTGAGTTGGGTACAATTCCCTTCTTATGATGCCTAAGGTGGGTACAATTTCCTCCTTATAATGCCTGAGTTGGGTACAATTTCCTCCTTATAATGCCTGAGTTGGGTACAATTTCCTCCTTAAAATGCCTGAGTTGGGTACAATTTCCTTTTTATAATGCCTGAGTTGGGTATAATTTCCTCCTTATAATGCCTGAGTTGGGTACAATTTCCTCCTTATAATGCCTGAGTTGGGTACAATTTCCTTCTTATAATGCCTGAGTTGGGTACAATTTCCTCCATATGATGCCTGAGTTGGGTACAATTCCCTTCTTATGATGCCTAAGGTGGGTACAATTTCCTTTTTATAATGCCTGAGTTGGGTACAATTTCCTCCATATGATGCCTGAGTTGGGTACAATTCCCTTCTTATGATGCCTAAGGTGGGTACAATTTCCTTTTTATAATGCCTGAGTTGGGTATAATTTCCTCCTTATAATGCCTGAGTTGGGTACAATTTCCTCCTTATAATGCCTGAGTTGGGTACAATTTCCTTCTTATAATGCCTGAGTTGGGTACAATTTCCTCCTTATGATGCCTGAGTTGGGTACAATTCCCTTCTTATGATGCCTAAGGTGGGTACAATTTCCTTTTTATAATGCCTGAGTTGGGTACAATTTCCTCCTTATAATGCCTGAGTTGGGTACAATTTCCTCCTTAAAATGCCTGAGTTGGGTACAATTTCCTTTTTATAATGCCTGAGTTGGGTATAATTTCCTCCTTATAATGCCTGAGTTGGGTACAATTTCCTCCTTATAATGCCTGAGTTGGGTACAATTTCCTTCTTATAATGCCTGAGTTGGGTACAATTTCCTCCATATAATGCCTGAATGGGTACAATTTCCTCCATATAATGCATGAGTTGGGTACAATTTCCATCTTATAATGCCTGAGTTGGGTACAATTTCCTCCATATAATGCCTGGATGGGTACAATTTCCTCCTGATGATGCCTGAGTTGGGTACAATTTCCTCCTTATAATGCCTGAGTTGGGTACAATTTCCTCCTTATAATGCCTGAGTTGGGTACAATTTCATTTTTATAATGCCTGAATTGGGTACTATTTCCTTTTTATAATGCCTGAATGGGTACAATTTCCTCCTTATAATGACTGAGTTGGGTACTATTTCCTCCTGATGATGACTGAGTTGGGTACTATTTCCTCCTTATAATGCCTGAATGGGTACAATTCCCTCCTTATAATGCCTGAGTTGGGTACTATTTCCTCCTTATGATGCCTGCGTTGGGTACAATTTCCTCCTTATAATGCCTGAGTTGGGTACAATTTCCTCCTTATAATGCCTGAGTCTGGTACTATTTCCTCCTTATAATGCCTGAGTTGGGTACAATTTCCTCCTTATAATGCCTGAGTTGGGTACAATTTCCTCCTTATAATGCCTGAGTTGGGTACAATTTCCTCCTTATTTCCTCCTTATAATGCATATAATGCATTAGTTGGGTATAATTTCCTCCTTATAATGCCTGAGTTGGATACAATTTCCTCCTTATAATGCCTGAGTTTGATACAATTTCCTTCTTATAATGCCTGAATTGGGTACAATTTCCTCCATATAATACCTGAGTTGGGTACTATTTCCTCCTTATAATGCCTGAGTTGGGTACAATTTCCTCCTTATAATGCCTGAGTTGGGTACAATTTCCTCCTTATAATGCCTGAGTTGGGTACTATATCCTACTTATAATGCCTGAATTTGGTACTATTTCCTCCTGATGATGCCTGATTGGGTACAATTTCCTCCTTATAATGCCTGATTGGGTACAATTTCCTCCTTATAATGCCTGAGTTGGGTACTATTTCCTCCTTATAATGCCTGAGTTGGGTACTATTTCCTCCTTATAATGCCTGAGTTGGGTACAATTTCCTCCTTATGATGCCTGAGTTGGGTACTATTTCCTCCTTATAATGCCTGAGTTGGGTATTACTTCCTCCTTATTATGCATGCGCTGGGTACAATTTCCTCCTGATAATGCCTGAGTTGGGTACTCTTTCCTCCTGATAATGCCTGAGTTGGGTACTATATCCTCCCTATGATGCATGCGTTGGGTACAATTTCCTCCATATAATGCATGAGTTGGGTACAATTTCCTCCCTATAATGCCTGAGTTGGGTACAATTTCCTCCTTATAATGCCTGAGTTGGGTTCCATTTCCTCCTTATCATGCCTGAGTTGGGTACTATTTCCTCCTTATAATACCTGAGTTGGGTACTATTTCCTACTGATGATGCCTGAGTTGGGTACTATTTCCTCCTTATAATGCATGAGTTGGGTACAATTTCCTCCTGCTGATGCCGGAGTTGGGTATAATTTCCTTCTGATAATGCCTGAGTTGGGTACTATTTCCTCCTTATAATGCCTGAGTTGGGTACTACTTCCTCCTTATTATGCATGCGTTGGGTACAATTTCCTCCTGATGATGCCTGAGTTGGGTACAATTTCCTCCTGATAATGCCTGAGTTGGGTACAATTTCCTCCTTATAATGCCTGAGTTGGGTATCATGCCTGTTGGGTACCATTTCCTCCTTATAATGCCTGAGTTGGGTACAATTTCCTCCTGATGATGCATGAGTTGGGTACAATTTCCTCCATATAATGCATGAGTTGGGTACAATTTCCTCCCTATAATGCCTGAGTTGGGTAGAATTTCCTCCTTATAATGACTGAGTTGGGTACAATTTCCTTCTTATAATGCCTGAATGGGTACAATTTCCTTCTTATAATGCCTGAGTTGGGTACAATTTCCTCCATATAATGCATGAGTTGGGTACAATTTCCTCCTCATGATGCCGGAGTTGGGTATAATTTCCTCCATATAATGCATTAGTTGGGTACAATTTCCTCCTGATAATGCCTGAGTTGGATAAAATTTTCTCCTTATAATGCCTGAGTTTGGTACAATTTCCTTCTTATAATGCCTGAGTTGGGTACAATTTCCTCCATATAATGCCTGAATGGGTACAATTTCCTCCATATAATGCATGAGTTGGGTACAATTTCCTTCTTATAATGCCTGAGTTGGGTACAATTTCCTCCATATAATGCCTGAATGGGTACAATTTCCTCCTTATGATGCCTGAGTTGGGTACAATTTCCTCCTTATAATGCCTGAGTTGGGTACAATTTCATTTTGATAATGCCTGAGTTGGGTACAATTTCCTCCTTAAAATGCCTGAGTTGGGTACAATTTCCTGCTTATAATGCATGTGTTGGGTACAATTTCCTTCTTATAATGCCTGTTGGGTACTATTTACTCCTTATAATGCCTGAGTTGGGTACAATTTCCTCTTGAGGAGGCTTGAGTTGGGTACAATTTCCTCCTGATAATGCCTGAGTTGGGTACTGTTTCCTCCTTATAATGCTTGAGTTGGGTACCATTTCCTCCTGATGATGCCTGAGTTGGGTACAATTTCATTTTGATAATGCCTGAGTTGGGTACAATTTCCTCCTGATAATGCCTGAGTTGGGTACTATTTCCTCCTTATAATGCCTGAGTTGGGTACTATTTCCTCCTTATAATGCCGGAGTTTGGTAAAATTTCTTCCTTATGGTGCCTGAGTTGGGTACTATTTCCTTCTTATAATGCCTGAGTTGGGTACTACTTCCTCCTTATGATGCATGCACTGGGTACAATTTCCTCCTGATGATGCCTGAGTTGGGTACAATTTCCTCCTGATAATGCCTGAGTTTGGTACTATTTCTTCCTGATGATGCCTGAGTTGGGTACAATTTCCTCCTTATAATGCCTGAGTTTGGTACTATTTCTTCCTGATGATGCCTGAGTTGGGTACTATTTCCTCCTTATAATGGCTGAGTTGGGTACAATTTCTTCCTTATAATGCCTGAGTTGGGTGCAATTTCCTCCTTATAATGCCTGAATGGGTACAATTTCCTCCTGATGATGCCTGAGTTGGGTACAATTTCCTCCTGATAATGCCTGAGTTGGGTACAATTTCCTCCTTATAATGCCTGAATGGGTACAATTTCCTGCTGATAATACCTGAGTTGGGTACTATTTCCTCCTGATAATGCCTGAGTTGCGTACAATTTCCTCCTTATAATGCCTGAGTTGGGTACAATTTCCTCCTTATAATGCCTGAGTTGGGTACAATTTCCTCCTTATAATGCCTGAGTTGGGTACTATTTCTTCCTTATAATGCCTGAGTTGGGTACTATTTCCTCCTTATAATGCCTGAATGGGTACAATTTCCTCCTGATAATGCCTATGTTGGGTACAATTTCCTCCATATAATGCATGAGTTAGGTACAATTTCCTTCTTATAATGCCTATGTTGAGTACAATTTCCTCCATATGATGCCTGAGTTTGGTACAATTTCCTCCTTATAATGCCTGAATGGGTACAATTTCCTCCTTATAATGCCTGAATTGGGTACAATTTCCTCCTTATAATGCCTGAGTTGGGTACTATTTCCTCCTTATAATGCCTGAGTTGGGTACAATTTCCTCCTTATAATGCCTGAGTTGGGTACTACTTCCTCCTTATAATGCCTGCGTTGGGTACCATTTCCTCTTGATGATGGCCATGTGGAGGTACCTTGTCCACCTTTTAATGGCCAATTGGGATACGATACCCTTCTTATAATGACCGAATGGGGTACATTATCCTTCTTACAACGACCAAATTGGGTACAATGTCCTCTATTCAATGACTGAGTGGGGTGCAAAATCCACTATACAATGACCGACTGGGATTTAATGTCCTCGATAATGACGTGTAGGTGCAATGGCCTCCTTCCAATGGCCAAGTCAGGTGCAATATCCTCTATTCAATGACTGAGTGGGGTGCAAAGTCCACTATACAATGACCGACTGGGATTTAATGTCCTCTTGATAACTACGTGTAGGTGCATTGTCCTCCTTCCAATGGCCAAGTCAGGTGCAATGTCATACTTATAATTACCGACTAGATACAATGTCTTTCTTACAATGGTTGATTGGGGTACGTTGGCCTCCTATAATGGCCAAGTTGGGTACAATGTCCTCTTTACAATTGCCGAATAAGGTTATATATTCTACATATAATGTCCTAATAGGGTACGCTATCCTCCTTATAATGGTCGAGTAGGGTGCAATGTCGTTCTAGCGATAGCCGAGTGGGGTACAATGTCCTCTTTATGACGTCCTAGTGGGGTACAATGTCGTTCTTACTATGGTTGAATGAGGTAGAATTCCTTCTTACGATGGCCGTGTGGGGAACAATATATGGCCAAGTCGTGTATATTTTCCTTTTTAATGGCCGAGTGGGTTAAAATGCCCACTTTACGATGGCTGAATAGAGTACAATGTTCTCTTCATGATGGTCCAGTTGGGGGGGAGTCCTCCATGAAATGGCCGAGTGGGGTGCATTGTCCTGTTTATACTGGCCGATTGGGGTAAAATGATCTTATGATATTTGAATGAGGTACAATTCCTTCCTTACAATAGTCATGTAGGGCTCCATATCCGCTATAATGACTAAGTGGGGTACAATGTCTTTATGATGACCAAGTGGCGTACATTGTTCTCCTTTTAATAAGCCTATTGGGGTACCCTGTCCTCCTTTTAATGACTGAGTTAGGTACAATGTCCCCTTTATGATGGCCAAGTAGAGTACAATGTCGTTCTAATAATAACCGAATGTGGTACAATGACCTCCTTACAATGGCCAAATGGGGTAAACTTTCCTTCGTACATTGACTGTGAGGGTATTATATCCTCTTAACGATGGCCAAGAGGGATAAAATGTCCTCTTATGATGACGAAATAAAGAACAAATGAATCATGACGACTACATAGATTGGTCAGATATTAGTCTTCTTATTCGTTATAAAGCATGGTACTATGTGTACCCTACGATTCGCAACCAGTGGAAAATTTTTCACTTGAGAAATGTCACAATTGTAAGCACTTAATTGTTATAGTGGGCGTGCTGTTCTCAAGCAAATTCACGGGTCTTCAACCGAACCAAATCTACAAGGTATCAGTCAGTGCCTTTAACGACCTCGGTAGCAGTGATGTTACAACTGTCTTCTTCAATATGGCTTCGGGTTAGTAGTCCATCTTCATGTTACATTTCCTGGAGAAACTGATCTTAATTTCATATACGACAAGTGAAAACACTGGTAAATATGATACTGTACATATGATCTGGTTCACGCGAGGGCGTTCCTTTCCATGCTGCCGCCATGGTAACAATCAACCGTGATTACAGGATATTTGTGTGTATTAACATGTTCAATTAACAGTTCTTTTGACATCTATAAAACATAATAAAACCACCCTGCTCTCCTATGAAAAGTTGTATGATAGGGGATAAAGGTGTATTGCCTTAATTTTAATTCCAATAACATAATAGCAATCTTTTCCACGTTTCTGTTTTTTTTATTATTATTATTGTTATAGGTAGTTATTGGACTTTGTATTCCTTTCAGTGTCTGAATTTCTAATTCGGTATCATTGTAGAGATCAATCATGTCCCAGAGTAACACATGGATACATTTCTGTATAATGATATTACTGATAGGAATTGTAATGTATGTATAGTTTTAGCTGAAACAGTTTCATAACAGACTTTCGTTCAACTTGAAAACGGGAAATGTGTGCCAGTCCAATAGCAGACTTTGCTGTGTCAACTCATAATCAAGTATTGAAGTGTAATGAGTGAAGAGCGATATAATTCCATGATACAATACATCATAATTAAGTAAATAGCATTTGTATGTATTGTATGATTTCAGATGAGACGGAAGCTGGATTACCATACTTCCTAGTCGGTTTGACTTTGATTGTTGTGGCAGTTGTTATGCTTTCTATATTTGGTGTTATAGGGATCCTGATGAAGGGAGGTAAGTGTTCTTACTCTACCCTACACAGGTCTGTAATTATTTAATTTACAAATGATACAGGTAAACGGCTACACTTTTTTTCAAAACCAAGCAAAATTTAAGAAAAAATGGTATTTTGTCATTTATATTTATAATTATGTTGAGTTGACATATGTATGTCTTGATTTTATCAAAATGATGGTCATTTCTAGTGTCTATTGTCCTCAAAACAGTCAAGGTCAAATATGGATGTGTGTCGTAAGGAGACATCGGCAGTTAGAATCATGTAAGTTCGAGTGTAAAGGGCAACACCATCTGTAACGGTCATATAAGTACAGGTATCTAGAGACACCATCAGCCAGGGTCATATAACAGGTATCTAGACCCATCATCAAACATGGTCGAAGGAGAACAGGTAGCTACAGACACCATCAGCCAGGGTCATATAACAGGTATCTAGAGACACCATCAGCCAGGGACATATAACAGGTATCTAGAGACACGATCAACCAGGGTCTTAGAAGAACAGGTATCTAGAGACATTTACAGCCACGGTCATATAAGTGCAGGTATCTAGAGACATCATCAAACATGGTCGTAGGAGAACAGGTAGCTAGAGACACCATCAGCCAGGGTCATATAACAGGTATCCAGAGACATCATCAAACAGGGTCATAGGAGAACAGGTATCTAGAGACACCATCAGCCAGGGTCATATAGGTACAGTTAGCTAGAGACATCATCAGCCAGGGTCATATAAGTACAGGTAGCTAGACACCAACAGCCAGGGTCATATAGGTACAGGTAGCTAGAGACACCATCAGCCAGGGTCATATAACAGGTATCTAGAGACACCATCAGCCAGGGTCATATAACATGTATCTAGAGACACCATCAGCCAGGGTCATATAAGTACAGGTATCTAGAGACACCATCAAACAGGGTCGTAGGAGAACAGGTATCTAGAGACACCATCAGCCAGGGTCATATAACAGGTATCCAGAGACATCATCAAACAGGGTCGTAGGAGAACAGGTATCTAGAGACACCATCAGCCAGGGTCATATAGGTACAGTTAGCTAGAGACATCATCAGCCAGGGTCATATAAGTACAGGTAGCTAGACACCAACAGCCAGGGTCATATAGGTACAGGTAGCTAGAGACACCATCAGCCAGGGTCATATAACAGGTATCTAGAGACACCATCAGCCAGGGTCATATAACATGTATCTAGAGACACCATCAGCCAGGGTCATATAAGTACAGGTATCTAGAGACACCATCAGTCAGGGTCATATAACAGGTATCTAGAGACACCATCAGCCAAGGTCATTTAGCAGGTATCTAGAGACACCATCAGCCAGGGTCATATAAGTACAGGTATCTGGAGACAACATCAGCCAAGGGTCATATAACAGGTATCTAGAGACACCATCAAACAGGGTCGTAGAAGAACAGGTAGCTAGAGACACCATCAGCCAGGGTCATATAACAGGTATCTAGAGACACCATCAGCCAGGGTCATATAAGTACAGGAATCTGAAGACACCATCAGCCAGAGTCATATAACAGGTATCTAGAGACACCATCAGCCAGGGTCATATAACAGGTATCTAGAGACACCATCAGCCAAGGTCATATAACAGGTACCTAGAGACACCATCAGGCAGGGTCATATAACAGGTATCTAGAGACACCATCGGCCAAGGTCATTTAGCAGGTATCTAGAGACACCATCAGCCAGGGTCGTATAAGTACAGGTATCTGGAGACACCATCAGCCAGGGTCATATAAGTACAGGTAGCTAGAGACACCATCAGCCAGGGTCATATAACAGGTATCTAGAGACACCATCAGCCAAGGTCATATAACAGGTACCTAGAGACACCATCAGTCAGGGTCATATAACAGGTATCTAGAGACACCATCAGCCAGGGTCATATAAGTACAGGTATCTAGAGACACCATCAGCCAGGGTCATATAAGTACAGGTAGCTAGAGACACCATCAGCCAGGGTCATATAACAGGTATCTAGAGACACCATCTGCCAAGGTCATATAACAGGTAGCTAGAGACACCATCAGTCAGGGTCATATAACAGGTATCTAGAGACACCATCGGCCAAGGTCATTTAGCAGGTATCTAGAGACACCATCAGCCAGGGTCGTATAAGTACAGGTATCTGGAGACACCATCAGCCAGGGTCATATAAGTACAGGTAGCTAGAGACACCATCAGCCAGGGTCATATAACAGGTATCTAGAGACACCATCAGCCAAGGTCATATAACAGGTACCTAGAGACACCATCAGTCAGGGTCATATAACAGGTATCTAGAGACACCATCGGCCAAGGTCATTTAGCAGGTATCTAGAGACACCATCAGCCAGGCTCATATAACATGTATCTAGAGACACCATCAGCCATGGTCATATAAGTACAGGTATCTAGAGACATCATCAACCAGGGTCGTAGGAGAACAGGTATCTAGAGACACCATCAGCCAGGGTCATATAGCAGGTATCTAGAGACACCATCAAACAGGGTCATATAAGTACAGGTATCTGGAGACACTATCAGCCAGGGTCATATAACAGATACCTAGAGACACCATCAAACAGGGTCATATAAGTACAGGTATCTGGAGACACCATCAGCCAGGCTCATATAACAGGTATCTAGAGACACCATCAAACAGAGTCGTAGGAGAACAGGTAGCTAGAGACACCATCAGCCAGGGTCATATAACAGGTATCTAGAGACACCATCAACCAGGGTCGTAGGAGAACAGGTATCTAGAGACACCATCAGCCAGGGTCATATAACAGGTATCTAGAGACACCATCAGCCAGGGTTATATAGGTACAGTTAGCTAGAGACATCATCAGCCAGGGTCATATAACAGGTATCTAGAGACACCATCAGCCAGGGTCATATAAGTACAGGTAGCTAGAGACACCATCAGCCAGGGTCATATAACAGGTATCTAGAGACACCATCAGCCAAGGTCATATAACAGGTATCTAGAGACACCATCAGTCAGGGTCATATAACAGGTATCTAGAGACACCATCAAACAGGGTCGTAGGAGAATAGGTAGCTAGAGACACCATCAGCCACGGTCATATAACAGGTATCTAGATACACCATCAGCCAAGGTCATATAACAGGTATCTAGAGACACCATCAGCCAGGGTCATATAACAGGTATCTAGAGACACCATCAGCCATGGTCATATAAGTACAGGTAGCTAGACACCAACAGCCAAGGTCATAAAGGTACAGGTAGCTAGAGACACCATCAGCCAGGGTCATATAACAGGTATCTAGAGACACCATCAACCAGGGTCATATAAAAGGTATCTAGAGACACCATCAGCCAGGGTCATATAACAGGTATCTAGAGACACCATCAGCCAGGGTCATATAACAGGTATCTAGAGACACCATCGGCCAAGGTAATTTAGCAGGTATCTAGAGACACCATCAGCCAGGGTCGTATAAGTACAGGTATCTGGAGACACCATCAGCCAGGGTCATATAAGTACAGGTAGCTAGAGACACCATCAGCCAGGGTCATATAACAGGTATCTAGAGACACCATCTGCCAAGGTCATATAACAGGTACCTAGAGACACCATCAGTCAGGGTCATATAACAGGTATCTAGAGACACCATCGGCCAAGGTCATTTAGTAGGTATCTAGAGACACCATCAGCCAGGGTCGTATAAGTACAGGTATCTGGAGACACCATCAGCCAGGGTCATATAAGTACAGGTAGCTAGAGACACCATCAGCCAGGGTCATATAACAGGTATCTAGAGACACCATCAGGCAAGGTCATATAACAGGTACCTAGAGACACCATCAGTCAGGGTTATATAACAGGTATCTAGAGACACCATCGGCCAAGGTCATTTAGCAGGTATCTAGAGACACCATCAGCCAGGGTCGTATAAGTACAGGTATCTGGAGACACCATCAGCCAGGGTCATATAACAGGTATCTAGAGACACCATCAAACAGGGTCGTAGGAGAACAGGTAGCTAGAGACACCATCAGCCAGGGTAATATAACAGGTATCTAGAGACACCATCAGCCAAGGTCATATAACAGGTAACTAGAGACACCATCAGTCAGGGTCATATAACAGGTATCTAGAGACACCATCAAACAGGGTCGTAGGAGAATAGGTAGCTAGAGACACCATCAGCCACGGTCATATAACAGGTATCTAGATACACCATCAGCCAAGGTCATATAACAGGTATCTAGAGACACCATCAGCCAGGGTCATATAACAGGTATCTAGAGACACCATCAGCCATGGTCGTAGGAGAACAGGTAGCTAGAAATACCATCAGCCAGGGTCATATAACAGGTATCTAGAGACACCATCAGCCAGGGTCATATAACAGGTATGTAAAGACATTAACAGCCATCGTCATACAAGGACAGGTATCTAGAGACCAGCCAGGGTCATATAAGTACAGTTAGCTAGAGACACCATCAGCCAGGGTAATATAACAGGTATCTAGAGACACCATCAGCCAAGGTCATATAACAGGTATCTAGAGACACCATCAAACAGGGTCGTAGGAGAATAGGTAGCTAGAGACACCATCAGCCACGGTCATATAACAGGTATCTAGATACACCATCAGCCAAGGTCATATAACAGGTATCTAGAGACACCATCAGCCAGGGTCATATAACAGGTATCTAGAGACACCATCAGCCATGGTCATATAAGTACAGGTAGCTAGACACCAACAGCCAAGGTCATAAAGGTACAGGTAGCTAGAGACACCATCAGCCAGGGTCATATAACAGGTATCTAGAGACACCATCAGCCAGGGTCATATAACAGGTATCTAGAGACACCATCAGCCAGGGTCATATAACAGGTATCTAGAGACACCATCAGCCAGGGTCATATAAGTACAGGTATCTAGAGACACCATCAGCCAGGGTCATATAAGTACAGGTAGCTAGAGACACCATCAGCCAAGGTCATATAACAGGTACCTAGAGACACCATCAGTCAGGGTCATATAACAGGTATCTAGAGACACCATCGGCCAAGGTCATTTAGCAGGTATCTAGAGACACCATCAGCCAGGGTCGTATAAGTACAGGTATCTGGAGACACCATCAGCCAGGGTCATATAACAGGTATCTAGAGACACCATCAAACAGGGTCGTAGGAGAACAGGTAGCTAGAGACACCATCAGCCACGATCATATAACAGGTATCTAGATACACCATTAGCCAAGGTCATATAACAGGTATCTAGAGACACCATCAGCCAGGGTCATATAACAGGTATCTACAGACATCATCAAACATGGTCGTAGGAGAACAGGTAGCTAGAAATACCATCAGCCAGGGTCATATAACAGGTATCTAGAGACACCATCAGCCAGGGTCATATAACAGGTATGTAAAGACATTAACAGCCATCGTCATACAAGGACAGGTATCTAGAGACACCATTAACCAGGGTCTTAGGAGAACAGGTATCTAGAGACATTTACAGCCAAGGTCATATAACAGGTATCTAGAGACGCCATCAGCCAGGGTCATATAACAGGTATCTAGAGACACCATCAGCCAGGGTCATATAACAGGTATCTAGAGACACCATCAGCCAGGGTCATATAACAGGTATCTAGAGACACCATCAGCCAGGGTCATATAACAGGTATCTAGAGACATCATCAGCCAGGGTCATATAAGTACATGTATCTAGAGACACCATCAGCCAGGGTCATATAACAGGTATCTAGAGACACCATCAGCCAGGGTCATATAACAGGTATCTAGAGACACCATCAAACAGGGTCGTAGGAGAAGAGGTAGCTAGAGACACCATCATCCAGGCTCATATAACAGGTATCTAGAGACACCATCAGCCAGGGTCATATAACAGGTATCTGGAGACACCATCAGGTAGGGTCATATAACAGGTATCTAAAGACATTAACAGCCATGGTCATATCACTACAGGTATTTAGAGAAATCATCAACCAGGGTCGTAGGAGAACAGGTAGCTAGAGACACCATCAGCCAGGGTCATATAACAGGTATCTAGAGACACCATCAGCCAGGGTCATATAACAGGTATCTAGAGACACCATCAGCCAAGGTCGTAGGAGAACAGGTATCTAGAGACACCATCAGCCAGGGTCATATAACTGGTATCTGGAGACACCATCAGCCAGGGCCATCTAAGTACAGGTATCTAGAGTCATATAGGTACAGCCAGACTCATATAACAGGTATCTAGAGACACCATCAGCCAGGGTCATATAACAGGTATCTAGAGACACCATCAGCCATGGTCATATAAGTACAGGTATCTAGAGACATCATCAAGCAGGGTCGTAGGAGAACAGGTATCTAGAGACATCAACAGCCAGGGTCATATAAGGACAGGTATCTAGAGACACCATCAGCCAGGGTCATATAACAGGTATCTAGAGACACCATCAGCCAAGGTCATATAAGTACAGGTATCTGGAGACACCCTCAGCCAGGGTTATATAAGTACAGGTATCTGGAGACACCATCAGCCAGGGTCATATAACAGGTATCTATAGACACCATCAGCCAGGGTCATATAGGTACAGTTAGCTAGAGACATCATCAGCCAGGGTCATATAAGTACAAATAGCTAGACACCAACAGCCAGGGTCATATAGGTACAGGTAGCTAGAGACACCATCAGCCAGGGTCATATAACAGGTATCTAGAGACACCATCAGCCAGGGTCATATAACAGGTATCTAGAGACACCATTAGCCAGGGTCATATAACAGGTATCTAGAGACACCATCAACCAGGGTCTTAGGAGATCAGGTATTTAGAGACACCATCAGCCAAGGTCATATAAGTACAGGTATCTGGAGACACCATCAGCTAGGGTCATATAACAGGTATCTAGAGACGCCATCAAACAGGGTCGTAGGAGAACAGGTAGCTAGAGACACCATCAGCCACGGTCATATAACAGGTATCTAGATACACCATCAGCCAAGGTCATATAACAGGTATCTAGAGACACCATCAGCCAGGGTCATATAACAGGTATCTAGAGACACTATCAGCCATGGTCATATAAGTACAGGAATCTAGAGACATCATCAAACATGGTCGTTAGAGAACAGGTAGGTAGAGACACCATCAGCCAGACTCATATAACAGGTATCTAGAGACATCAACAGCCAGGGTCATATAGGTACAGGTATCTGGAGACACCATCAGCCAGGGCCATCTAAGTACAGGTATCTAGAGACACCATCAAACAGGGTCGTTAGAGAACAGGTAGGTAGAGACACCATCAGCCAGACTCATATAACAGGTATCTAGAGATACCATCAGCCAGGGTCATATAACAGGTATCTGGAGACACCATCAGCCATGGTCATATAAGTACAGGTATCTAGAGACATCATCAACCAGGGTCGTAGGAGAACAGGTATCTAGAGACATCAACAGCCAGGGTCATATAAGGACAGGTATCTAGAGACACCATCAGCCAGGGTCATATTAGAACAGGTATCTAGAGACACCATCAGCCAGGGTCATATAACAGGTATCTAGAGACACCATCAAACAGGGTCGTAGGAGAACAGGTAGCTAGAGACACCATCAGCCAGGATCATATAACAGGTATCTAGATACACCATCAGCCAGGGTCGTATAACAGGTATCTAAAGACATTAACAGCCATGGTCATATAAGTACAGGTATCTAGAGACATCATCAACCAGGGCCGTAGGAGATCAGGTTGCTAGAGACACCATCAGCCAGGGTCATAATACAGGTATCTAGAGACACCATCAGCCAGGGTCATATAACAGGTATCTAAAGACACCATCAGCCAGGGTCATATTTGGACAAGTATCTAGAGACACCATCAAACAGGGTCTTAGGAGAACAGGTATTTAGAAACACCATCAGCCAGGGTCATATAAGTACAGGCATCTGGAGACACCATCAGCCAGGGTCATATAACAGGTATCTAGAGACACCATCAAACAGGGTCGTAGGAGAACAGGTAGCTAGAGACACCATCAGCCACGGTCATATAACAGGTATCTAGAGACACCATCAGCCAGGGTCATATAAGTACATGTATCTAGAGACACCATCAGCCAGGGTCATATAGGTACAGGTATCTGGAGACATCATCAGCCAGGGCCATCTAAGTACAGGTATCTAGAGACACCATCAAACAGGGTCGTAGGAGAACAGGTAGCTAGAGACACCATCATCCAGGCTCATATAACAGGTATCTAGAGACACCATCAGGCAGGGTCATATAACAGGTATCTAGAGACACCATCAGCCAAGGTCATATAAGTACAGGTATCTGGAGACACCCTCAGCCAGGGTTATATAAGTACAGGTATCTGGAGACACCATCAGCCAGGGTCATATAACAGGTATCTATAGACACCATCAGCCAGGGTCATATAGGTACAGTTAGCTAGAGACATCATCAGCCAGGGTCATATAAGTACAAATAGCTAGACACCAACCGCCAGGGTCATATAGGTACAGGTAGCTATAGACACCATCAGCCAGGGTCATATAACAGGTATCTAGAGACACCATCAGCCAGGGTCATATAACAGGTGTCTAGAGACACCATTAGCCAGGGTCATATAACAGGTATCTAGAGACACCATCAAACAGGGTCTTAGGAGAACAGGTATTTAGAGACACCATCAGCCAAGGTCATATAAGTACAGGTATCTGGAGACACCATCAGCTAGGGTCATATAACAGGTATCTAGAGACGCCATCAAACAGGGTCGTAGGAGAACAGGTAGCTAGAGACACCATCAGCCACGGTCATATAACAGGTATCTAGATACACCATCAGCCAAGGTCATATAACAGGTATCTAGAGACACCATCAGCCAGGGTCATATAACAGGTATCTAGAGACACCATCAGCCATGGTCATATAAGTACAGGTATCTAGAGACATCATCAAACATGGTCGTAGGAGAACAGGTATCTAGAGACACCATCAGCCAGGGTCATATAACAGGTATGTAAAGACATTAACAGCCATGGTCATATAAGGACAGGTATCTAGAGACACCATCAACCAGGGTCTTAGGAGAACAGGTATCTAGAGACATCAACAGCCAGGGTCATATAAGTACAGGTATCTAGAGACACCATCAGCCAGGGTCGTAGGAGAACAGGTATCTAGAGACATCAACAGCCAGGGTCATATAAGGACAGGTATCTAGAGACACCATCAGCCAGGGTCATATTAAAACAGGTATCTAGAGACATCATCAGCCAGGGTCATGTAACAGGTATCTAGTGACACCATCAAACAGGGTCGTAGGAGATCAGGTTGCTAGAGACACCATCAGCCAGGGTCATAATACAGGTATCTAGAGACACCATCAGCCAGGGTCATATAACAGGTATCTAAAGACATTAACAGCCAGGGTCATTAAGTACAGGTATCTAGAGACACCATCAAACAGGGTCGTAGGAGAACAGGTAGCTAGAGACACCATCATCCAGGCTCATATAACAGGTATCTAGAGACACCATCAGCCAGGGTCATATAACAGGTATCTGGAGACACCATCAGACAGGGTCATATAACAGGTATCTAGAGACACCATCAGCCAGGGTCATATAACAGGTATCTAGAGACACCATCAGCCAAGATCATATAAATACAGGTATCTGGAGACACCCTCAGCCAGGCTTATGTAAGTACAGGTATCTGGAGACACCATCAGCCAGGGTCATATAACAGGTATCTATAGACACCATCAGCCAGGGTCATATAGGTACAGTTAGCTAGAGACATCATCAGCCAGGGTCATATAAGTACAAATAGCTAGACACCAACAGCCAGGGTCATATAGGTACAGGTAGCTAGAGACACCATCAGCCAGGGTCATATAACAGGTATCTAGAGACACCATCAGCCAGGGTCATATAACAGGTATCTAGAGACACCATTAGCCAGGGTCATATAACAGGTATCTAGAGACACCATCAACCAGGGTCTTAGGAGAACAGGTATTTAGAGACACCATCAGCCAGGGTCATATAAGTACAGGTATCTGGAGACACCATCAGCCAGGGTCATATAACAGGTATCTAGAGAAGCCATCAAACAGGGTCGTAGGAGAACAGGTAGCTAGAGACACCATCAGCCACGGTCATATAACAGGTATCTAGATACACCTTCAGCCAAGGTCATATAACAGGTATCTAGAGACACCATCAGCCAGGGTCATATAACAGGTATCTAGAGACACCATCAGCCACGGTCATATAAGTACAGGTATCTAGAGACATCATCAAACATGGTCGTAGGAGAACAGGTATCTAGAGACACCATCAGCCAGGGTCATATAACAGGTATGTAAAGACATTAACAGCCATGGTCATATAAGGACAGGTATCTAGAGACACCATCAACCAGGGTCTTAGGAGAACAGGTATCTAGAGACATCAACAGCCAGGGTCATATAAGTACAGGTATCTAGAGACACATTCAGCCAGGGTCGTAGGAGAACAGGTATCTAGAGACATCAACAGCCAGGGTCATATAAGGACAGGTATCTAGAGACACCATCAGCCAGGGTCATATTAGAACAGGTATCTAGAGACATCATCAGCCAGGGTCATATAACAGGTATCTAGTGACACCATCAAACAGGGTCGTAGGAGAACAGGTATCTAGAGACACCATCAGCCAGGGTCATATAACAAGTATCTAAAGATATTAACAGCCATGGTCATATAAGTACAGGTATCTAGAGACATCATCAACCAGGGCCGTAGGAGATCAGGTAGCTAGAGACACCATCAGCCAGGGTCATAATACAGGTATCTAGAGACACCATCAGCCAGGGTCATATAACAGGTATCTAAAGACATTAACAGCCATGGTCATATAAGTATAGGTATCTAGAGACACCATCAGCCAGGGTCATATAAGTACAGGTATCTAGAGACACCATCAGCCAGGGTCATATAACAGGTATCTAGAGACACCATCAGCCAGGGTCATATAACAGGTATCTAGAGACATCATCAACCAGGGTCGTAGGAGAACAGGTATCTAGAGACACAAACAGCCAGGGTCATATATGGACAGGTATCTAGAGACACCATCAACCATGGTCTTAGGAGAACAAGTATTTAGAGACACCATCAGCCAGGGTCATATAAGTACAGTTATCTGGAGACACCATCAGCCAGGGTCATATAACAGGTATCTAGAGACACCATCAAACAGGATCATATAACAGGTATCTAGCGACACTATCAGGCAGGGTCATATAACAGGTATCTAGAGACACCATCAGCCAGGGTCATATAACAGGTATCTAAAGACATTAACAGCCATGGTCATATAAGTACAGGTATCTAGAGACATCATCAACCAGGGCCGTAGGAGATCAGGTAGCTAGAGACACCATCAGCCAGGGTCATATAACAGGTATCTAGAGACACCATCAGCCAAGGTCATATAAGTACAGGTATCTGGAGACACCCTCAGCCAGGCTTATATAAGTACAGGTATCTGGAGACACCATCAGCCAGGGTCATATAACAGGTATCTATAGACACCATCAGCCAGGGTCATATAGGTACAGTTAGCTAGAGACATCATCAGCCAGGGTCATATAAGTACAAATAGCTAGACACCAACAGCCAGGGTCATATAGGTACAGGTAGCTAGAGACACCATCAGCCATGGTCATATAACAGGTATCTAGAGACACCATCAGCCAGGGTCATATAACAGGTATCTAGAGACACCATTAGCCAGGGTCATATAACAGGTATCTAGAGACACCATCAACCAGGGTCTTAGGAGAACAGGTATCTAGAGACATCAACAGCCAGGGTCATATAAGTACAGGTATCTAGAGACACATTCAGCCAGGGTCGTAGGAGAACAGGTATCTAGAGACATCAACAGCCAGGGTCATATAAGTACAGGTATCTGGAGACACCCTCAGCCAGGCTTATATAAGTACAGGTATCTGGAGACACCATCAGCCAGGGTCATATAACAGGTATCTATAGACACCATCAGCCAGGGTCATATAGGTACAGTTAGCTAGAGACATCATCAGCCAGGGTCATATAAGTACAAATAGCTAGACACCAACAGCCAGGGTCATATAGGTACAGGTAGCTAGAGACACCATCAGCCAGGGTCATATAACAGGTATCTAGAGACACCATCAGCCAGGGTCATATAACAGGTATCTAGAGACACCATTAGCCAGGGTCATATAACAGGTATCTAGAGACACCATCAACCAGGGTCTTAGGAGAACAGGTATTTAGAGACACCATCAGCCAGGGTCATATAAGTACAGGTATCTGGAGACACCATCAGCCAGGGTCATATAACAGGTATCTAGAGACGCCATCAAACAGGGTCGTAGGAGAACAGGTAGCTAGAGACACCATCAGCCACGGTCATATAACAGGTATCTAGAGACACCATCAGCCACGGTCATATAAGTACAGGTATCTAGAGACATCATCAAACATGGTCGTAGGAGAACAGGTATCTAGAGACACCATCAGCCAGGGTCATATAACAGGTATGTAAAGACATTAACAGCCATGGTCATATAAGGACAGGTATCTAGAGACACCATCAACCAGGGTCTTAGGAGAACAGGTATCTAGAGACATCAACAGCCAGGGTCATATAAGGACAGGTATCTAGAGACACCATCAGCCAGGGTCATATTAGAACAGGTATCTAGAGACATCATCAGCCAGGGTCATATAACAGGTATCTAGTGACACCATCAAACAGGGTCGTAGGAGAACAGGTATCTAGAGACACCATCAGCCAGGGTCATATTACAAGTATCTAAAGATATTAACAGCCATGGTCATATAAGTACAGGTATCTAGAGACATCATCAACCAGGGCCGTAGGAGATCAGGTAGCTAGAGACACCATCAGCCAGGGTCATAATACAGGTATCTAGAGACACCATCAGCCAGGGTCATATAACAGGTATCTAAAGACATTAACAGCCATGGTCATATAAGTATAGGTATCTAGAGACACCATCAGCCAGGGTCATATAAGTACAGGTATCTAGAGACACCATCAGCCAGGGTCATATAACAGGTATCTAGAGACACCATCAGCCAGGGTCGTAGGAGAACAGGTATCTAGAGACACAAACAGCCAGGGTCATATATGGACAGGTATCTAGAGACACCATCAACCATGGTCTTAGGAGAACAGGTATTTAGAGACACCATCAGCCAGGGTCATATAAGTACAGTTATCTGGAGACACCATCAGCCAGGGTCATATAACAGGTATCTAGAGACACCATCAAACAGGGCCGTAGGAGAACAGGTAGCTAGAGACACCATCAGCCAGGGTCATATAACAGGTATCTAGAGAAATCATCAACCAGGGCCGTAGGAAATCAGGTTGCTAGAGACATCAACAGCCAGGGTCATATAAGAACAGGTATATAGACACCATCAAACAGGGTCATATAACAGGTATCTAGAGACATCAACAGCCAGGGTCATATAACAGGTATCTAGAGACACCATCAGCCAGGCTCATATAACAGGTATCTAGAGACACCATCAGCCAGGGTCATATAACAGGTATCTAGAGACATCAACAGCCAGGGTCATATAACAGGTATCTAGAGACACCATCAGCCAGGCTCATATAACAGGTATCTAGAGACACCATCAGCCAGGGTCATATAACAGGTATCTAGAGACATCAACAGCCAGGGTCATATAACAGGTATCTAGAGACATCATCAACCAGGGTCATATAAGTACAGGTAGCTTGGCACCAACAGCCAGGGTCATATAGGTA
Organism: Ylistrum balloti; assembly: GCF_031769215.1. Taxonomy (NCBI): domain Eukaryota; kingdom Metazoa; phylum Mollusca; class Bivalvia; order Pectinida; family Pectinidae; genus Ylistrum; species Ylistrum balloti. The sequence continues at coordinate 1,275,998 of NW_026781888.1, forward strand.
CAGGTAGCTAGAGACATCATCAACCAGGGTTATATAAGAACAGGTATCTAGAAATACTGTTGTAAACATAGATGAATTTTAGGAGAATGATGCGTAAATATATAATACAGAACAGGTCTGTATGATATAGTTTGCAATCACACCGAGAGCGTAGAAACCATGTCTTTTCTCAGGTATGACCGGGTGCAAACTACACTCGATATTGTAACGCACCGTCGTACATCACCTTCGGGACGAGTTGACATATGATCGAGCGTGTCGCGATGGCCAATTCGTCCAAGATAACGTCAACACAATGCGCCGTGTGCATCCAGAGATCCTTTTCCACAACAGCCAGGGTCATATAAGGACAAGGTTGTCTAGTCAGGATTACATAAGAACCGATGTCTATGTCGTCAACAGTCGGGGTGATATGAGGACAGGTGTCTCTGATCGGGATCATATATGAACGAATGCTTATAGAAGACGCTTTCAGCCAGAACACTATGAGGACGGTTATCTATGGAGACACTAACAGCCATGGTCAGATGAGGGCGGGTGTCTATGGAGACACTAACAGCCATGGTCAGATGAGGACGGGTGTCTATGGAGACACTGACAGCCATGGTCAGATGGGGGCGGGTGTCTATGGAGACACTAACAGCCAAGGTCAGATGAAGACGTGTGTCTATGGAGACACTGACAGCCATGGTCAGATGAGGACAGGTGTCTGTGGAGACACTGACAGCCATGGTCAGATGAAGACGGGTGTTCCATTTTCAAATCATTTAACAATACCTTCTTGTTTCAGGGTATTTAGTAAGAATCGGGAAGTTCTGTGGACTTAAGTCAGTGTGTTATTCACGTGAGGATGAACAACCAGACACAGTGTATCAGGACTTGGAAAACCTAGGACGAACAGATGCTATTGTTATTGGTAAGTAGTATTGTATTAGGTACAGTATGAATGAATAACGTGCTATTTTGTTATGTCATACATACATTTCATATAAAACGGACACCCATTCAAGATAAATTTTGCCTCTGTCTGTAAATTAGAAGAAACTTACTACAATTCATAATATATTTTTGATATGTGAATGACACATTCACTTTACACTTATGTAATCCATAAGCGGGTGCAAAGGCCTGCTGTCGCCATTTTCATGGCATTCCCAGGCCTTGTTTCACGCTCAAGATTGTTTTGTTTTCTTTGTTTTTAGAAAAAAGACTTCGGAAAGCAAGGTATGATATAAATTTGAGTCGGAACACAGTTATTATTATTAATTTTCATGGAACACAATATCTCTTTTGATATGAAATCGGCCACCGATCCTTATTATTATTCTTCTTCTTCAGAAAAGGCGATTGCGAGTCAAAAGCTAATTTAGGATTGGTGTCTGGTGTGTACAACTCCATTGCTTTAAGTATAGGTATGTGGTATAGTTTGATAAAAGTATATGATACACTTTAAATGTAAATATGTTGTACACGTCAAATGTAGGTATCTTGTACACTTTAAATGTAAATATGTTGTACACGTCAAATGTAGGTATCTTGTACACGTTAAATGTAAATATGTTGTACACGTCAAATGTACGTATGTTGTACACGTTAAATGTAGGTATGTTGTACACGTTAAATGTAGGTATGTTGTACACGTTAAATGTAGGTATGTTGTACACGTCAAATGTAGGTATGTTGTACACGTTAAATGTAGGTATGTTGTATACTTCGAATGTAGGTATGTTGTACACGTTAAATGTAGGTATGTTGTACACGTTAAATGTAGGTATGTTGTACACGTCAAATGTAGGTATGTTGTACACGTTAAATGTAGGTATGTTGTACACGTCAAATGTAGGTATGTTGTACACGTTAAATGTAGGTATGTTGTACACGTTAAATGTAGGTATGTTGTACACTTCAAATGTAGGTATGTTGTACACGTTAAATGTAGGTATGTTGTACACGTTAAATGTAGGTATGTTGTACACGTTAAATGTAGGTATGTTGTACACGTTAAATGTAGGTATGTTGTACGCGTTAAATGTAGGTATGTTGTACACGTTAAATGTAGGTATGTTGTACACGTCAAATGTAGGTATGTTGTACACGTTAAATGTAGGTATGTTGTACACGTTAAATGTAGGTATGTTGTACACTTCAAATGTAGGTATGTTTACTACAAATGTAGGTATGTTGTACACGTTAAATGTAGGTATGTTATACACGTTAAATATAGGTATGTTGTACACGTCAAATGTAGGTATGTTTTACACGTTAAATGTAGGTATGTTGTACACGTTAAATGTAGGTATGTTGTACACGTTAAATGTAGGTATGTTGTATACTTCGAATGTAGGTATGTTTTACACGTTAAATGTAGGATATGTTGTATACTTCGAATGTAGGTATGTTGTACACGTTAAATGTAGGTATGTTGTACACGTTAAATGTAGGTATGTTGTACGCGTTAAATGTAGGTATAATGTACACGTTAAATGTAGGTATGTTGTACACGTTAAATGTAGGTATGTTGTACGCGTTAAATGTAGGTATGCTGTACACGTTAAATGTAGGTATGTTGTACACGTTAAATGTAGGTATGTTGTACACGTTAAATGTAGGTATGTTGTACGCGTTAAATGTAGGTATAATGTACACGTTAAATGTAGGTATGTTGTACACGTTAAATGTAGGTATGTTGTACACGTTAAATGTAGGTATGTTGTACACGTTAAATGTAGGTATGTTGTACACGTTAAATGTAGGTATGTTGTACACGTTAAATGTAGGTATGTTGTACACGTTAAATGTAGGTATGTTGTACGCGTTAAATGTAGGTATGTTGTACACGTTAAATGTAGGTATGTTGTACACTTCAAATGTAGGTATGTTGTACACGTTAAATGTAGGTATGTTGTACACGTTAAATGTAGGTATGTTGTACACGTTAAATGTAGGTATGTTGTACACGTTAAATGTAGGTATGTTGTACACGTTAAATGTAGGTATGTTGTACACGTTAAATGTAGGTATGTTGTACACGTTAAATGTAGGTATGTTGTACACGTTAAATGTAGGTATGTTGTACACGTTAAATGTAGGTATGTTGTATACTTCAAATGTAGGTATGTTGTACACGTTAAATGTAGGTGTGTTGTACACGTTAAATGTAGGTATGTTTACCACAAAAGTAGGTATGTTTACTACAAATGTAGGTATGTTGTACACGTTAAATGTAGGTATGTTGTACACGTTAAATGTAGGTATGTTGTACACTTCAAATGTAGGTATGTTGTACACGTTAAATGTAGGTATGTTGTACACGTTAAATGTAGGTATGTTGTACGCGTTAAATGTAGGTATGTTGTACACGTTAAATGTAGGTATGTTGTACACGTTAAATGTAGGTATGTTGTATACTTCAAATGTAGGTATGTTGTACACGTTAAATGTAGGTATGTTGTATACTTCAAATGTAGGTATGTTGTGCACATCAAATGTAGGTATGTTGTATACGTTAAATGTAGGTATGTTGTACACGTTAAATGTAGGTATGTTGTACGCGTTAAATGTAGGTATGTTGTACACGTTAAATGTAGGTATGTTGTACACTTCAAATGTAGGTATGTTGTATACTTCAAATGTAGGTATGTTGTATACTTTAAATGTAGGTATGTTGTACACGTTAAATGTAGGTATGTTGTACACGTCAAATGTAGGTATGTTGTACACGTTAAATGTAGGTATGTTGTACACGTTAAATGTAGGTATGTTGTACACGTTAAATGTAGGTATGTTGTACACTTCAAATGTAGGTACGCTTCAAATGTAGGTATGTTGTACGCGTTAAATGTAGGTATGTTGTATACTTCAAATGTAGGTATGTTGTATACTTTAAATGTAGGTATGTTGTATACTGGGCCAAATGACACAGTTGGGTGAAGGGGAATCAAATTGTTTGAATGGTAGGTCTCGCGCACCCTGGGGCCTGAAGGGAAGGACCCAATGGGGTAATAGAGCAATGTTTTAAAAATCCTACCCCTCCTGTAGGAATGATTGGATTTTGCTCAAATTTGGTTTGAAGTATTCTTGACTGAAAGGGAATGAAGCTTGTATAAACGGTGGGTCTCGGCATCCTGGGGCGATGAAGGTAGGCCCAAAAATGGATATTTGGCAAATCATTTAAAATCCTACTACTCCAGTAGCAATGATTGGATTTTGCCCAAATTTGGTCTACAGCATTTTTGGGTGAATAGGGATTATTACTGTATAAACGGTGGATAATGACCCCTTAGGCATTAGGGGCAGGGCCTTAAGATGAAAATTTTGCAAGTTCTTTGTAATCCTACTTCTCCAGTAGGGCTGCTTTGATATATTCCCAAATTTGGTCTAAAGCATATTTTGGTGAATGGAAATCAAATTTGTATAAACAATGGGTCTCGCCCCTCTTGGGACAGAATGGGCTTGGCGCAATAGGGAAAATAGAGCAAATCCTTTAAATTCCTACTTCTCGTGTAGCAATGATTAAATTTTACCCAAATTTGGTGAGAATCATGTTTTGGTGAAGAGGAATCAATTTGGTATACATAGTGGATATCGGCCTCCTAGGCAGGAGTTGAGGTGCTCGATATGGGAAAGTAGAACAAATGCTTTAAAACCATCCTCCTCCTGTAGGAATGATTGGAATTTTCCTAAATTTGATCTGAAGCATTTATTAGGTGAAGGGGAATCAATTTTATATAAATCGTTCATCTCGGCCCCTAGGGGCCTGAGAGGCTAGGCCTAATAGGGGATATATCTTTGAAGCTATCATTATTGAAGCATAACCATGCATAGCATTGCCGGGCATAAAGAGATAAACACAATTGTGATTTAAGAATTGACATTGGGGTCGTCCCTACTCCTAGATATTCAATGTTTCGTGGTAATATCTTTGAAACGGTTGAGATCCCCACTCCTGAACCGTACAAGGAAATGCTGGACATTAAGAGATAAACCCATTCATAATGTCAGAACTGGCCTTGGGGTGTGGACCTACCCTTCTGGACAATTTCTCGGTGATATATTTGAAACAGTTGAAATCCGCACCCCATAACCATATGCTTGGCATCAAGAGATAAACACATTTTGTTATTGACGAATTGATCCTTGGGTGTGGCACACCTCAAGTGGACATTATTTCTGTGTTAAATTTTTGATATAGTTGCGATATCAACCCGATAACCATATAAACTATAGGAATCAAAACAGAACGACAGTAATGATATAAGAATTTAACCATTGGTCTTAACCCATCAAAGAGTTTAAGTGACTGAGTTTTAATTCGGAAATATTTGAAATAGCCAACCTATAGTCATGTATAACCATTGTTGGGTTTTAGGGTCCAGGCGAGCGATACAGGCCTTATTAGCCTCTTGTTTATATGTTATGAAAGATTATTAACTATTGTCCATTAACAAACTTTCCCTGATATATCAACTACATATAGACATCATTTTAGGAATTTCTAAATTAATATAGCCTTTACAAAATTGTTACATTTTTCACAAAGACCCCTTATGTAATACACCCCTTACAAGTTCCCTAATGTATTCATGCCTTACATGTACCCCAAAGGTAATACACCCTTACATGTACCCAAAGGTAATGCATCCCTTAAAAGCATACATAATTGATACATTCCTTACAAGTATCCTTAATGTAATATACCTTTTAAAAGTACCCAAATGTTATACAACCCTTATAAGTACACATAATTAATACATTCCTTACAAGTACCTCTAATGTAACACACCCCTAACAAGTACCCTTAATGTGAGATTTTCCTTACAAGTATTGCTAATATAACACACCCCTAACAAGTACCCCTAATGTAACACACCCCTTACAAGTACCCCTAATGTAACACACCCCTTACAAGTACCCCTAATGTAACACACTCCTTACAAGTACCCCTAATGTAACACACCCCTAACAAGTACCCCTAATGTAACACACCCCTAACAAGTACCCCTAATGTGAGACATTCCTTACAAGTATTGCTAATGTAACACACCCCTAACAAGTACCCCTAATGTAACACACACCTAACAAGTACCCCTAATGTAACACACCCCTAACAAGTACCCCTAATGTAACACACCCCTTACAAGTATCCCTAACAAGTACCCCTAATGTAACACACCCCTTACAAGTACCCCTAACAAGTACCCCTAATGCAATACACCCCTAACAAGTACCCCTAATACAATACACCCCTAACAAGTACCCCTAATGCAATACACCCCTAACAAGTACCCCTAATGTAACACACCCCTAACAAGTACCCCTAATGTGAGACATTCCTTACAAGTATTGCTAATGTAACACACCCCTAACAAGTACCCCTAATGTAATACACCCCTAACAAGTACCCCTAATGTAACACACCCCTTACAAGTACCCCTAACAAGTACCCCTAATGCAATACATCCCTAACAAGTACCCCTAATACAATACACCCCTGACAAGTACCCCTAATGCAATACACCCCTAACAAGTACCCCTAATGTAACACACCCCTTACAAGTATTGCTAATGTAACACACCCCTAACAAGTACCCTAATGTAACACACCCCTAACAAGTACCCCTAATGTAACACACCCCTAACAAGTACCCCTAATGTGAGACATTCCTTACAAGTACCCCTAATTTAAAACACTCCTTATAGGTATCTCTAATCCATACACATCTAGAAATACCTACAATGTAATACACTCCAAATATTATGCATCTTTACAAGTATTGCTAATATAATATACCTCTTACAAGTACCTCTAATGTAATACATATCTTTCAATTACCCCTAATGTAAAACGCACCATAAAAGTACGTACCCTTAAATAAATACGCGAACCACAAATACCTCCAATGTTGAACACACCTAAAAATACGTTTATCATCAAACCTCACTATAGATACCCTTATTGTCAAATTTAAACCCCCTTTACAAGTTCCCCAAATGCTAAATATCTTTTAAAATAAAAGTAACTTTTGACATAAGAGCGACTTTGGGTTCTATAAAAATGAATCATTGAAACGTTTTGACTTGTAGCTCTGACAATATTTATGACGACATTCCTGCTGCTGAGTCAGTTCGATTCTGTTCTTCCGGTTTCGGTTCAGCAGCAGCAGCAGAAGCAAAGGTCACATTAAGTGTTCCGAAAGCTAATGTGGAGGTTAGTATAATGACCTAGAGTCAAGAAGTCATGAAGATTATTTTAGTGAAAGGTGTGTGCTGGCCTTTGTTTGAAACGTGTATACCGGATGGAGATTAGTATTATATGCTTTATGGTCGATGGATTGATATATCATTGTACTATTTAAATTACAGTTCTGGAAATGAGGAAGTCAAAATGAAAATCAGTAACTTGTCTGATGTCATCTTTTTCAAATGTGATATACATGAATGTGATGGGTATTCGGAGTGCACGTAAATTGTTATCTCAATGGAGCTTGCAGGAACGTTAGAATACTAACACAGTGAAGTACAAGGGAATACTGTTATATATCACACCTTCCGTAGAGCTCAAGCATAAAATATTCTCATGAAAACATGAGCACATAAAACAGAATAACACGATTTGTTATGGAGGTGTATGAGTTGTGTTTTATGTCTTCTAGTTAACGCTTAATAACATGGTTTAATATGGAGGTGTTGTGTTTTATGTCTATTAGTTAACGCTTAATAATATGGTTTAATATGGAGGTGTTGTGTTTTATGTCTATTAGTTAACGCTTAATAACATGGTTTAATATGGAGGTGTTGTGTTTCATGTCTATTAGTTAATAGGGAGGTTTTGTGTTTTATGTCCTTTAGTTAACGCTTCATAACATGATTTAACATGGAGGTGTTGTGTTTTATGTCTATTAGTTAACGCTCAATAACATGGTTTAATATGGAGGTGTTGTGTTTTATGTCTGTTAGTTAACGCTTAATAATATGGTTTAATATGGAGGTGTTGTGTTTTATGTCTATTAGATAACGCTTAATAACATGGTTTAATATGGGGGTGTTGTGTTTCATGTCTATTAGTTAAAAGGGAGGTTTTGTGTTTTATGTCCTTTAGTTAACGCTTCATAACATGATTTAGCATGGAGGTGTTGTGTTTTATGTCTATTAGTTAACGCTCAATAACATGGTTTAATATGGAGGTGTTGTGTTTTATGTCTATTAGTTAACGCTTAATAACATGGTTTAATATGGGGGTGTTGTGTTTCATGTCTATTAGTTAATAGGGAGGTTTTGTGTTTTATGTCTATTAGTTAACGCTTAATAACATGGTTTAATATGGAGGTGTTGTGTTTTATGTCTATTAGTTAACACTTAATAACATGGTTTAATATGGAGGTTTTGTGTTTTACGTCTTTTAGTTAACACTTAATAACACGATTCAATATAGAGGTGTTGTGTTTATGTCTATTAGTTTACGCTTAATAACATGGTTTAATATGAAGGTTTTGTGTTTTATGTCTATTAGTTAACGCTTAATAACATGATTTGATATTGAGGTGTTGTGTTTATGTTTATTAGTTAACGCTTAATAACATGATTTAACATGGAGGAGTTGTGGTTTATGTCTATAAGCTAACGCTTATTAACATGATTTAACATGGAGGTTTTGAGTTTTATGTCCGTTAGTTAACGCTTAATAACATGGTTTAATATGGAGGTGTTGTGTTTATGTCTATTAGTTAACGCTTAATAACATGGTTTAATATGGAGGTGTTGTGTTTATGTCTATTAGTTAACGCTTAATAACATGGTTTAATATGGAGGTGTTGTGTTTAATGTCTATTAGTTAACGCTTAATAACATGGTTTAATATGGAGGTGTTGTGTTTAATGTCAATTAGTTAACGCTCAATAACATGGTTCAATTTGGAGGTGTTGTGTTTTATGACTATTAGTTATCGCTTAATAACATGGTTTGATATGGGGGTGTTGTGTTTTATGTCTGTTAGTTAACGCTTAATAACATGGTTTGATATGGGGGTGTTGTGTTTTATGTCTGTTAGTTAACGCTTAATAATATGGTTTAATATGGAGGTGTTGTGTTTTATGTCTATTAGATAACGCTTAATAACATGGTTTAATATGGGGGTGTTGTGTTTCATGTCTATTAGTTAATAGGGAGGTTTTGTGTTTTATGTCCGTAAGTTAACGCTTAATAACATGAGTTCAATATATGGAGGTGTTGTGTTTTATGTCTATTAGTTAACACTTAATAACATGGTTTAATATGGAGGTGTTGTGTTTTATGTCTGTTAGTTAACGCTTAATAATATGGTTTAATATGGAGGTGTTGTGTTTTATGTCTATTAGATAACGCTTAATAACATGGTTTAATATGGGGGTGTTGTGTTTCATGTCTATTAGTTAATAGGGAGGTTTTGTGTTTTATGTCCGTAAGTTAACGCTTAATAACATGATTCAATATAGAGGTGTTGTGTTTCTATTAGTTAACACTTAATAACATGGTTTAATATGGAGGTGTTGTGTTTTATGTCTGTTGGTTAACGCTTAATAACATGGTTTAATATGGAGGTGTTGTGTTTTATGTCTGTTAGTTAACGCTTAATAATATGTTTTAATATGGAGGTGTTGTGTTTTATGTCTATTAGATAACGCTTAATAACATGGTTTAATATGGGAGTGTTGTGTTTCATGTCTATTAGTTAATAGGGAGGTTTTGTGTTTTATGTCCGTAAGTTAACGCTTAATAACATGATTCAATCTAGAGGTGTTGTGTTTTATGTCTGTTAGTTAACGCTTAATAATATGGTTTAATATGGAGGTGTTGTGTTTTATGTCTATTAGTTAATAGGGAGGTTTTGTGTTTTATGTCTCTTAGTTAACGCTTAATAACATGATTCAATATAGAGGTGTTGTGTTTTATGTCTATTAGTTAACACTTAATAACATAGTTTAATATGGAGGTGTTGTGTTTTATGTCTGTTGGTTAACGCTTAATAACATGGTTTAATATGGAGGTGTTGTGTTTTATGTCTATTAGTTAACGCTTAATAACATGGTTTAATATGGGGGTGTTGTGTTTTATGTCTATTAGTTAACGCTTAATAATATGGTTTAATATGGAGGTGTTGTGTTTTATGTCTATTAGTTAACGCTTAATAACATGGTTTAATATGGAGGTGTTGTGTTTCATGTCTATTAGTTAATAGGGAGGTTTTGTGTTTTATGTCCTTTAGTTAACGCTTCATAACATGATTTAACATGGAGGTGTTGTGTTTTATGTCTATTAGTTAACGCTCAATAACATGATTTAATATGGAGGTGTTGTGTTTTATGTCTATTAGTTAACGCTTAATAACATGGTTTAATATGGGGGTGTTGTGTTTTATGTCTATTAGTGTTTTATGTCTATTAACGCTTAATAACATGGTTTAATATGGAGGTTTTGTGTTTTATGTCTTTTAGTTAACACTTAATAACACGATTCAATATAGAGGTGTTGTGTTTATGTCTATTAGTTAACGCTTAATAACATGGTTTAATATGAAGGTTTTGTGTTTTATGTCTATTAGCTAACGCTTAATAACATGATTTGTTATTGAGGTGTTGTGTTTATGTTTATTAGTTAACGCTTAATAACATGATTTAACATGGAGGAGTTGTGGTTTATGTCTATAAGCTAACGCTTATTAACATGATTTAACATGGAGGTTTTGTGTTTTATGTCCGTTAGTTAACGCTTAATAACATGGTTTAATATGGAGGTGTTGTGTTTATGTCTATTAGTTAACGCTTAATAACATGGTTTGATATGGGGGTGTTGTTGTGTTTTATGTCTGTTAGTTAACGCTTAATAACATGGTTTAATTTGGAGGTGTTGTGTTTTATGTCTATTAGTTAACGCTTAATAACATGGTTTAATATGGAGGTTTTGTGTTTTATGTCTTTTAGTTAACACTTAATAACACGATTCAATATAGAGGTGTTGTGTTTATGTCTATTAGTTAACGCTTAATAACATGGTTTAATATGAAGGTTTTGTGTTTTATGTGTTTAATAACATGATTCAATATAGAGGTGTTGTGTTTATGTTTATTAGTTAACGCTTAATAACATGATTTAACATGGTTGTGGTTTATGTCCGTTGTTAACGATGGTTTAATATGGAGGTGTTGTGTTTATGTCTATTAGTTAACGCTTAATAACATGGTTTAATATGGAGGTGTTGTGTTTAATGTCTATTAGTTGTGTTTAATATGGAGGTGTTGTGTTTAATGTCAATTAGTTAACGCTCAATAACATGGTTCAATTTGGAGGTGTTGTGTTTTATGACTATTAGTTATCGCTTAATAACATGGTTTGATATGGGGGTGTTGTGGAGGTGTTGTAGTTTTTATGTCTGTTAGTTAACGCTTAATAACATGGTTTGATATGGGGGTGTTGTGTTTTATGTCTGTTAGTTAACGCTTAATAATATGGTTTAATATGGAGGTGTTGTGTTTTATGTCTATTAGATAACGCTTAATAACATGGTTTAATATGGGGGTGTTGTGTTTCATGTCTATTAGTTGATAGGGAGGTTTTGTGTTTTATGTCCGTAAGTTAACGCTTAATAACATGATTCAATATAGAGGTGTTGTGTTTTATGTCTATTAGTTAACACTTAATAACATGGTTTAATATGGAGGTGTTGTGTTTTATGTCTGTTAGTTAACGCTTAATAATATGGTTTAATATGGAGGTGTTGTGTTTCATGTCTATTAGTTAATAGGGAGGTTTTGTGTTTTATGTCCGTAAGTTAACGCTTAATAACATGATTCAATATAGAGGTGTTGTGTTTTAGGTGTTGTGTTTTGTTTCAATATGGGGGTGTTGTGTTTTGTTGGAGGTGTTGTGTTTTATGTCTATTAGTTAACGCTTAATAACATGGTTTAATATGGAGGTGTTGTGTTTATGTCTATTAGTTAACGCTTAATAACATGGTTCAATATGGAGGTGTTGTGTTTTATAGTTAACACTTAATCTATTAGTTAACGCTTAATAACATGGTTTAATATGGAGGTGTTGTGTTTTATGTATATTAGTTATCGCTTCATAACATGGTTTAATATGGGGGTGTTGTGTTTTATGTCTATTAGTTAACGCTTAATAATATGGTTTAATATGGAGGTGTTGTGTTTTATGTCTATTAGTTAACGCTTAATAACATGGTTTAATATGGAGGTGTTGTGTTTCATGTCTATTAGTTAATAGGGAGGTTTTGTGTTTTATGTCCTTTAGTTAACGCTTCATAACATGATTTAACATGGAGGTGTTGTGTTTTATGTCTATTAGTTAACGCTCAATAACATGATTTAATATGGAGGTGTTGTGTTTTATGTCTATTAGTTAACGCTTAATAACATGGTTTAATATGGGGGTGTTGTGTTTTATGTCTATTAGTTAACGCTTAATAACATGGTTTAATATGGAGGTTTTGTGTTTTATGTCTTTTAGTTAACACTTAATAACACGATTCAATATAGAGGTGTTGTGTTTATGTCTATTAGTTAACGCTTAATAACATGGTTTAATATGAAGGTTTTGTGTTTTATGTCTATTAGCTAACGCTTAATAACATGATTTGTTATTGAGGTGTTGTGTTTATGTTTATTAGTTAACGCTTAATAACATGATTTAACATGGAGGAGTTGTGGTTTATGTCTATAAGCTAACGCTTATTAACATGATTTAACATGGAGGTTTTGTGTTTTATGTCCGTTAGTTAACGCTTAATAACATGGTTTAATATGGAGGTGTTGTGTTTAATGTCAATTAGTTAACGCTCAATAACATGGTTCAATTTGGAGGTGTTGTGTTTTATGACTATTAGTTATCGCTTAATAACATGGTTCAATTTGGAGGTGTTGTGTTTTATGACTATTAGTTATCGCTTAATAATATGGTTTGATATGGAGGTGTTGTGTTTTATGTCTATTAGTTAACGCTTAATAACATGGTTTGATATGGGGGTGTTGTGTTTTATGTCTGTTAGTTAACGCTTAATAACATGGTTTAATTTGGAGGTGTGTTTTATGACTATTAGTTATCGCTTAATAGCATGGTTTAATATGGAGGTGTTGTGTTTTATGTCTATTAGTTAACGCTTAATAACATGGTTTAATATGGAGGTGTTGTGTTTAATGTCAATTAGTTAACGCTCAATAACATGGTTCAATTTGGAGGTGTTGTGTTTTATGACTATTAGTTATCGCTTAATAACATGGTTTAATATGGAGGTGTTGTGTTTTATGTCTATTAGTTAACGTTTAATAACATGGTTTAATATGGAGGTGTTGTGTTTAATGTCAATTAGTTAACGCTCAATAACATGGTTTAATATGGGGGTGTTGTGTTTTATGTCTATTAGTTAACGCTTAATAATATGGTTTAATATGGAGGTGTTGTGTTTTATGTCTATTAGTTATCGCTTAATAATATGGTTTGATATGGAGGTGTTGTGTTTTATGTCTATTAGTTAACGCTTAATAACATGGTTTAATATGGGGGTGTTGTGTTTTATGTCTATTAGTTAACGCTTAATAATATGGTTTAATATGGAGGTGTTGTGTTTTATGTCTATTAGTTAACGCTTAATAACATGGTTTAATATGGAGGTGTTGTGTTTCATGTCTATTAGTTAATAGGGAGGTTTTGTGTTTTATGTCCTTTAGTTAACGCTTCATAACATGATTTAACATGGAGGTGTTGTGTTTTATGTCTATTAGTTAACGCTTAATAACATGGTTTAATATGGAGGTTTTGTGTTTTATGTCTTTTAGTTAACACTTAATAACACGATTCAATATAGAGGTGTTGTGTTTATGTCTATTAGTTAACGCTTAATAACATGGTTTAATATGAAGGTTTTGTGTTTTATGTCTATTAGCTAACGCTTAATAACATGATTTGTTATTGAGGTGTTGTGTTTATGTTTATTAGTTAACGCTTAATAACATGATTTAACATGGAGGAGTTGTGGTTTATGTCTATAAGCTAACGCTTATTAACATGATTTAACATGGAGGTTTTGTGTTTTATGTCCGTTAGTTAACGCTTAATAACATGGTTTAATATGGAGGTGTTGTGTTTATGTCTATTAGTTAACGCTTAATAACATGGTTTGATATGGGGGTGTTGTTGTGTTTTATGTCTGTTAGTTAACGCTTAATAACATGGTTTAATTTGGAGGTGTTGTGTTTTATGTCTATTAGTTAACGCTTAATAACATGGTTTAATATGGAGGTTTTGTGTTTTATGTCTTTTAGTTAACACTTAATAACACGATTCAATATAGAGGTGTTGTGTTTATGTCTATTAGTTAACGCTTAATAACATGGTTTAATATGAAGGTTTTGTGTTTTATGTCTTTTAGTTAACACTTAATAACATGATTCAATATAGAGGTGTTGTGTTTATGTTTATTAGTTAACGCTTAATAACATGATTTAACATGGAGGAGTTGTGGTTTATGTCCGTTAGTTAACGCTTAATAACATGGTTTAATATGGAGGTGTTGTGTTTATGTCTATTAGTTAACGCTTAATAACATGGTTTAATATGGAGGTGTTGTGTTTAATGTCTATTAGTTAACGCTTAATAACATGGTTTAATATGGAGGTGTTGTGTTTAATGTCAATTAGTTAACGCTCAATAACATGGTTCAATTTGGAGGTGTTGTGTTTTATGACTATTAGTTATCGCTTAATAACATGGTTTGATATGGGGGTGTTGTGTTTTATGTCTGTTAGTTAACGCTTAATAACATGGTTTGATATGGGGGTGTTGTGTTTTATGTCTGTTAGTTAACGCTTAATAATATGGTTTAATATGGAGGTGTTGTGTTTTATGTCTATTAGATAACGCTTAATAACATGGTTTAATATGGGGGTGTTGTGTTTCATGTCTTTTAGTTGATAGGGAGGTTTTGTGTTTTATGTCCGTAAGTTAACGCTTAATAACATGATTCAATATAGAGGTGTTGTGTTTTATGTCTATTAGTTAACACTTAATAACATGGTTTAATATGGAGGTGTTGTGTTTTATGTCTGTTAGTTAACGCTTAATAATATGGTTTAATATGGAGGTGTTGTGTTTTATGTCTATTAGATAACGCTTAATAACATGGTTTAATATGGGGGTGTTGTGTTTCATGTCTATTAGTTAATAGGGAGGTTTTGTGTTTTATGTCCGTAAGTTAACGCTTAATAACATGATTCAATATAGAGGTGTTGTGTTTTATGTCTATTAGTTAACACTTAATAACATAGTTTAATATGGAGGTGTTGTGTTTTATGTCTGTTGGTTAACGCTTAATAACATGGTTTAATATGGAGGTGTTGTGTTTTATGTCTATTAGTTAACGCTTAATAACATGGTTTAATATGGGGGTGTTGTGTTTTATGTCTATTAGTTAACGCTTAATAATATGGTTTAATATGGAGGTGTTGTGTTTTATGTCTATTAGTTAACGCTTAATAACATGGTTTAATATGGAGGTGTTGTGTTTCATGTCTATTAGTTAATAGGGAGGTTTTGTGTTTTATGTCCTTTAGTTAACGCTTCATAACATGATTTAACATGGAGGTGTTGTGTTTTATGTCTATTAGTTAACGCTCAATAACATGGTTTAATATGGAGGTGTTGTGTTTTATGTCTATTAGTTAACGCTTAATAACATGGTTTAATATGGGGGTGTTGTGTTTTATGTCTATTAGTTAACGCTTAATAACATGGTTTAATATGGAGGTTTTGTGTTTTATGTCTTTTAGTTAACACTTAATAACACGATTCAATATAGAGGTGTTGTGTTTATGTCTATTAGTTAACGCTTAATAACATGGTTTAATATGAAGGTTTTGTGTTTTATGTCTATTAGCTAACGCTTAATAACATGATTTGATATTGAGGTGTTGTGTTTATGTTTATTAGTTAACGCTTAATAACATGATTTAACATGGATGAGTTGTGGTTTATGTCTATAAGCTAACGCTTATTAACATGATTTAACATGGAGGTTTTGTGTTTTATGTCCGTTAGTTAACGCTTAATAACATGGTTTAATATGGAGGTGTTGTGTTTAATGTCAATTAGTTAACGCTCAATAACATGGTTCAATTTGGAGGTGTTGTGTTTTATGACTATTAGTTATCGCTTAATAACATGGTTCAATTTGGAGGTGTTGTGTTTTATGACTATTAGTTATCGCTTAATAATATGGTTTGATATGGAGGTGTTGTGTTTTATGTCTATTAGTTAACGCTTAATAACATGGTTTGATATGGGGGTGTTGTGTTTTATGTCTGTTAGTTAACGCTTAATAACATGGTTTAATTTGGAGGTGTGTTTTATGACTATTAGTTATCGCTTAATAGCATGGTTTAATATGGAGGTGTTGTGTTTTATGTCTATTAGTTAACGCTTAATAACATGGTTTAATATGGAGGTGTTGTGTTTAATGTCAATTAGTTAACGCTCAATAACATGGTTCAATTTGGAGGTGTTGTGTTTTATGACTATTAGTTATCGCTTAATAACATGGTTTAATATGGAGGTGTTGTGTTTTATGTCTATTAGTTAACGTTTAATAACATGGTTTAATATGGAGGTGTTGTGTTTAATGTCAATTAGTTAACGCTCAATAACATGGTTCAATTTGGAGGTGTTGTGTTTTATGACTATTAGTTATCGCTTAATAATATGGTTTGATATGGAGGTGTTGTGTTTTATGTCTATTAGTTAACGCTTAATAACATGGTTTGATATGGGGGTGTTGTGTTTTATGTCTGTTAGTTAACGCTTAATAACATGGTTTGATATGGAGGTGTTGTGTTTTATGTCTATTAGTTAACGCTTTAAAGGTTTCATTATGCGCTGATTGCGCACTCACCTTCGCCTGGAACTGACGGGGAAAGTGTATGTGATATTTTGCCCGACCACACGGGTTTTTACGGGATACTGCAGTTTTTTCCCTGAGTTGGACCTTTAGCGCTTCCATCCAGTCCGAGAAGAAAGTTGTAAAATAAATAAAGTTTATTAAAATGTTTCATCTATTTCCAAACAGAAAAAGAAACCACCTATCCTTAAGAAGCCTCCAAGTCGTAAATATAAAGAATCTGCTGCCGGTCAAGACAATCTGACCCAGGAACCAAATCTCGCGGAAACACCGTCCAATCAGAACACTGATACACCTGAAAAAGGTAAACATAGGCAAGGAAACTGCCCCCGAAAACATGATAAGCGATGACACCGCTCCTTTAATGAAACTTATCACGTAAGGTTTTGTGAGAATATTATTGAGAATGATCTATAAATGTGAATGTTAAACAGGTAGTAAGTAATGAAAGGCTGCTTGTCAGAAGGAGATAAACAGGTGTCGACGGTAGCAGCTGTTATGAAAGGAATAGGCGAGATCGAGAACAACGTTGCTATGTAACATCAGGTTAAAACTGAATGCTATAAAGTTGAGATAATTCTGGCGATAACATCCTGTACACGGTAGACACCCATATAAAATTTGCCAGAATTTTCAGACGGTGGTCGATTTAAACATAAATTTATCGTCAACCTTACAACAAGAGACACGAGTCATTTCAACTTATTTACATCTTCTCCCAATAGATATTTACATATTGAAAACAATTAATATGATGGAAACATGCATATATCTACAATAAGTATTATCATTAAATACTTACAAGTACACAAAGCATAATCTACTAATGAATATTAATTGATTAATACATTAATAAATAAAATGTTTCAGCCTGGTCAGATGGTTCATTGCTATTTTACCTATCTTTGTGAGTCTTGAAGGGACAGTTCTCCTTGCCAGATTTCTTAATTTGGTTTGAACATTTAACACGTATCACTATATGGCATGAATCATAATAAAAACAAAATGATTTCCTCCCCATACCCCTGATTAATGCAAATATTCAAGACAAGTTTTTCTTACATATAATAAATAGTTTTTTTCAAATTGCTTCTGGCTTTTATAAATGTAGATTGTAATACATGTTGCTGCCCAATATAAGTATTCATTTTTGTACTGGTGTATTTCTTCCAATATTACATATCCATTTGTAAAGAAAAACGGTGGTGAGTGTGCTTTCGTACATCTGAGTTTTTGATCGTTTGTCAGTTTATGTTGTAAAGAATCACTAACGTAGATAAGTCTGTGTATAAGATTAGAGTTCTCCATATTTTCTAGAAACCAACTGGTTAATAAAAAGTATATTTACTGTTATATTCTTGACGAATCATGGATGAGAAGAGAATCATTTAGATAGTATATGCTCTAGTTTTCAGACACTCACACACAGTTCAAATATCAAAAGACTCAGGGTACACTTAAGAGCTGCATCCAGCCCAATTCAAATGGCGATGTTGTTATTTGTCAGATAATACACATTCTTTCTTTATACAGGTTGCCTATCAGAAATGTAAGTGTTGTCATTTTGTAATATACACATGTATATACACTTTAATGCATGCATTGTCCGCTGTGTTTAAGTTCTTTTACTTTTTACTAACTTTGAACTAACATTTTCTAGCTCGCCTTGTCCGAAGGGCCAAGTGAGTTACAGGGATAACTTCTTCTACAAAACGTTTCTAGTAATGAACTTCTGAGGGAAATTTGGCCAAATCTGGTCAGAAGCATCCTGAGGGAATGGGAACATATTGTATAAAAAGTGTGCCCTGGCACCTCAGGGCCTGATGGGCGGGGCCCAAAAGAGGGACATTTGCTAGTTCTTTATAATCCTTCTGTAGGAATGATTGGATTTTGCACAAATTTGATCAGAATTATCTTTGGATGAAGGGAAATCAATTTTGTATAAACAATGGGTCTTGGGTCATTCGGGCGGGAGGGGCAGGGCCCAATAGGGGACATAGAGCAACTTCTTTAAAATCTTACTCCTCTTGTTGGAATGATTGGATTTTATCCAAATTGTGTATGAACCATGTTTGGATGAAGAGGAATCAATTTTGTTTAAACCATGGGTCCCACCCTCTGGGGCAGAAGGGTTTGGCCCAATAGGGGAAATAGAACAAGTTCTTTAAAATCCCACTCCTGTAGGAATTATTGGATTTTGCCCAAATGTGATTTAAAGTGTTGTTGGGTGAGAGGAAATAAATTTTGTGTAAACGGTGGATAAAGGGGCATTAATTATGTGTTAATTTTTTTATATAGTTGAAATACCAACCCAATAACCATATAAACTCATATTGGGAGTTAAAAGAGAAAGTCATGATATTACTCATTCGTCTTGCTCCATCAAAGAGGATAAATGACTTAGCCTTAAATTGGAAATATTTGAAATAACCGACAACCTAAGATCCAGGTCGCCGATACATGTCCTTATGGGCCTCGTGTTCTGATGGTTGATTTCGACATCAAGTTTGATGCAGGTTTGATAACGTGATAACTCTTAATATACTTTATATACTAAATATATTTTTCTACGCAAATTTTCGTTAATTATTTTGCTTTTCTCAAATCTAGAAGTATTAAAGATTTTCAGTTTATTAGTTAAGGGAGAAAGTATATATGATAAATATATTTTTTATCGAAACCAAATTTTACTGAAGCGAAATTTTGTTGTGACACTAAAGCTGAACATAATAATGTTTAGACTTTATACAGCT
Source organism: Ylistrum balloti (assembly GCF_031769215.1). NCBI lineage: Eukaryota > Metazoa > Mollusca > Bivalvia > Pectinida > Pectinidae > Ylistrum > Ylistrum balloti. Next base: position 1,295,689 of record NW_026781888.1, read on the forward strand.
TACACTCTCTGTTATTGCTATACGCTATATAAGACAAAACGATATACTTTTCATGCTGTAGAAAAGAGGACGTGCTCCCAGAAAATGTTACTGTACACTGTGAATACATGGAGATGCGGGTTCCACGTAAGTAACAATAAAAAAATGTTTGATGACCTCATTCACTCTACTTTCTCTATTTTAGGATTTGAGTTCAAGATATATGGACATATTGCATCGTAATTGTAAACTATTTACGGATTTCACAATATGATAATGGAAAAGTGGTTGCGTTTTCAATTTTACAACAAAACTGATATGAATGGTAGCGAGATCTTTAAACTTTGTGTTTATGGTCTAGAAGATTTAATTTTACCATATAAAGCGAAGATACTTCTATACCAAAATACCGATATAGTACATTAATGACGAGTACCAAAATAAGGAAAATTAATTATATTTTATAATTATCATTCTGACCTTACTTTGTAGAACCGCCCAAGGAAAACGAATACGTCGATGTGCAGAGAACACGGAAAGAGCCTGTAGACCCTTAAAGACGCTAGCTATTAGGGACTAATGATTTATGATATACAAACCCACTCAATTAACCTTCTAGGGAAGCATAAGGTGTGGGGACCGCTAATAACCTTTCAACGAATTCAACATGAGATATCATGATCCTTCTTAATATCAAAGCTCTTTTTACTAACTGAAAATCGGTTGCAACACCATTCTAATTAATCATTAATACTCTATTGCTTGAATAGCGCCGAAGGTCTAAGGTCAACATCTCTGATATTTACTGATATTTGATTTATGATATTGTTGACACCTGAAACATTAAATACAGCTGTTGCATTCTCAAAATTGTTCTTGTTATTTTTTTTCCGGATTTTCATACCCAAAAGTCAATAATACATTAAAATATAATTACTACGTCCAGCAACACACAGAAACACAATGGCATATTAGGAATCATGACGTCAGTCTTAATCATACCCTTTACTTGTAAACAAAGATAATCATCATGCTTACGTTATGTGTCTTTATCATTTGTATGGAGCTCTGCAAAATTTATTTGAATGTCTATGTCTTTCAATAAGGGACACTAAAAGGTGTCATATCATTTAATATAACACAATGTTATTTCAACGTCTATATTGCCAAAGCAGATTAAAGACCGTAATTTTTTTCTTGTAACAGTTGTAATTGTGATTCAACAGTCGTTACCTCCAAGTCTTTTCGTCATTCATTTGATGATCGCAGTACATGCTAAACCCTCATAATCGTAATCTAGAGAGCTAGCAGAATTTCTGCAAACTTATCTGTCACTCTTTCTTTTGCTATGTTTATCCCTAACACTCTTTTAACTATTTATTCAACGGGATTAACGTGCTGTATTACTTCAGCTTTTCATGGTGATATATAAGGTAACATACGTAACCGTGTGAATATCGTCCAGTCTTACCCTCTGTCTGTAGATATTTTAATCGAACTTAACACAAAGGTCAATTACGACAACATCAGACAAGGTAACCGATGTACATTATATTTAACCTCTATGTTATGCTAACTGTATAGGGACGAATATTTAACCTTTATGTTATGCTAACTGTATAGGAACGAATATTTAACCTCTATATAATGTCGACTGAATAGGGACGAATATTCAACTTCTATGTTATGCTGACTATAGGGACGAATATTTAACCTCTCTGTTATGCTGACTGTATAGGAACGAATATTTAACTTCTGTGTTATGCTGATTGTATAGGAACGAATATTTAACTCCTATGTAATGCTGACTGTATAGGGACGAATATTTAACCTTTATGTTATGCTAACTGTATAGGAACGAATATTTAACCTCTATATAATGTCGACTGAATAGGGACGAATATTTAACCTTTATGTTATGCTAACTGTATAGGAACGAATATTTAACTTCTATGTGATGATGACTGTATTGGGACGAATATTTAACTCCTATGTAATGCTGACTGTATTGGGACGAATATTCAACCTTTATGTTATGCTAACTGTATAGGAACGAATATTTAACTTCTATGTGATGATGACTGTATTGGGACGAATATTTAACTCCTATGTAATGCTGACTGTATAGGAACGAATATTTAACCTCTATGTCATGCTGACTGTATCTCTTTTTAATATTAAAGACAGTCATACGGGTAATTATCTTTTGATTGTGATATATTATCAGATTATAACGACGAAGTGCTATCGGTGTCATGTTAACGATAAGTGTTTTCTTACAATCACTTACGTTTCATTTTGATCTATTTTGGCTCAAAAATGAGTCGAATTGTCATGGGTGATGCATTAAGTTTAAAGGTCAATGAGAATTGAACAAATTTGTAGAAAATATCCTTGCTTTAGCATCGATGTATTTAATCGTGAGAAGACGAATATTTCAACAAGAGATCAGAGATCTTTGGAAATTTAATTCAAAACTTTACCACAATGAGACCGAACAGAAAAACATAAGGCTTCAGATGTTGGGACGAAGGCTTGTATTATACAGTAGCTCACCTAGAGCGGTTCGTCAAAAAATGCAAATTCTTGTAAAATGTTACGTTAAATTCCGTCTTGTTGAGATAGCCGTCTCTTGTTCTGTTATAAATTAACTCCTCCATACAATCTAAAGTGAGGGGTTGAAAGTCCCAGTAAAACTTGTTTGCAAATAGTTCATTTCTGCTGAAAAGTACAGGCAGATCTCCAATACCAAATATACAAATTTGTCGAACTATTTTTCCGGCACAAGGACTGCTTCTCCAGTTCTTGAATCTTGAATTCATTATGTATGGTTCTTCATATCCTAAAACAGTAAAACATGTATTTCTATAAGCGTTATCAGCCTGACATCTGTAGCATGGATGCGTCACAGTCTAGAAACATTTAAACAAGGAAAATAATCGCAATCCAAAAAGTACCTACGTCTCAGGCTAGACTGGCCACAGTCTCTGGAATATTTACATTATAGACATGCATATATGTACGGAAGCGTATTTCGGCCACGTTGTGTTTTTTAACTCGAAATTTCGAGTTAGTAATTCAAAATTTTGAGATATTAACCAGAAATTTCGAGATAGCAACTCGAAATTTTGAGTTAGTAATCCGAAATTTTGAGATATTAACCAGAAATTTCGAGAGAGCAACTCGATATTTTGAGTTAGTAATCCGAAATTTTGAGATATTAAACCGAAATTTCGCGATAGCAACTCCGAATGTTTTAGTTAGTAAGTAGAAATTACGAGTTGTTATTACTAACTCAAAATTTCGGATTACTTACTCAAAATTTCGAGTTGCTATCTCGAAATTTCGAGATAAAATAATCACAACGTGTCCGGAATACGCTTCCGTACATATATGTCTAGTTCACAAGTTTCAAACTAGATGGAGAATAACCAATATAGGCAGTTCTTTACAAAACATTGGGGCTGGTAGCCAGTGTAATCACAGAAGAATAAAGCAGATATCTTACCGTTAGCAGAACCCAGGATACCTAGCTGAGGGTTGTGATTTAGAGAGGCAAAGTAAGTTTCATCTGGAACTAATGTCTTTTTGCACCAATTCAAAAAGTCTTGTGCTGTTTGGTTGTGAAGGACATAATCGACAAAATGTCTGTTGACAGTGATATGAACGGAGCCCTTCCCCACAACAACGCCACTAGGGGGCGACCCTGCGTTAGCCCATCGTTTTTTATTTGCCCTGAAATATAAAACGAGAAGGAATTATTAAATGACCACATTTCAGGGTTTTCTATTGTAAGTAAATAAGACGATTATAATAGATTTTTCTCTTGTGAGTAGACCAGTACAGTTATGATAGACTTTTTTTTTATTGTGAAACGCCTAGGACAGTTTTGATAGATTTCCTATTGTGAGTACCCTTGGATGGTTATGATAGATTTTCTATTGTGAGTACCCCTGGATGGTTATGATAGATTTTCTATTGTGAGTACAAAGGATGGTTATGATAGATTTTATATTGTGAGTACCCCTGGATGGTTATGATATATTTTATATTGTGAGTACCCTTGGATGGTTATGATAGATTTTCTATTGTGAGTACCCTTGGATGGTTATGATAGATTTTCTATTGTGAGTACCCTTGGATGGTTATGATAGATTTTCTATTGTGAGTACCCTTGGATGGTTATGATAGATTTTCTATTGTGAGTACCCCTGGATGGTTATGATAGATTTTCTATTGTGAGTACCCTTGGATGGTTATGATAGATTTTCTATTGTGAGTACCCTTGGATGGTTATGATAGATTTTCTATTGTGAGTACCCCTGGATGGTTATGATAGATTTTCTATTGTGAGTACCCTTGGATGGTTATGATAGATTTTCTATTGTGAGCACCCCTGGGTGGTTATGATAGATTTTCTATTGTGAGTACCCCTGGATGGTTATGATAGATTTTCTATTGTGAGTACCCCTGGATGGTTATGATAGATTTTCTATTGTGAGTACCCCTGGATGGTTATGATAGATTTTCTATTGTGAGTACCCCTGGGTGGTTATGATAGATTTTCTATTGTGAGTACCCCTGGGTGGTTATGATAGATTTTCTATTGTGAGTACCCCTGGATGGTTATGATAGATTTTCTATTGTGAGTACCCTTGGATGGTTATGATATATTTTATATTGTGAGTACCCTTTGGTGGTTATGATAGATTTTCTATTGTGAGTACCCTTGGATGGTTATGATATATTTTATATTGTGAGTACCCTTAGATGGTTATGATAGATTTTCTATTGTGAGTACAAAGGATGGTTATGATAGATTTTATATTGTGAGTACCCCTGGGTGGTTATGATAGATTTTCTATTGTGAGTACCCCTGGATGGTTATGATATATTTTATATTGTGAGTACCCTTAGATGGTTATGATAGATTTTCTATTGTGAGTACAAAGGATGGTTATGATAGATTTTCTATTGTGAGTACCCTTGGATGGTTATGATATATTTTATGTTGTGAGTACCCCTGGATGGTTATGATAGATTTTCTATTGTGAGTACCCCTGGGTGATTATGATAGATTTTCTATTGTGAGTACCCCTGGGTGGTTATGATAGATTTTCTATTGTGAGTACCCTTGGGTGGTTTTGATATATTTTCTATTGTGAGTACCCCTGGGTAATTGTGATAGATTTTCTATTGTGAGTACCCCTGGGTGGTTATGATAGATTTTCTATTGTGAGTACCCCTGGGTAATTGTGATAGATTTTCTATTGTGAGTACCCCTGGGTGGTTATGATAGATTTTCTATTGTGAGTACCCCTGGGTAATTGTGATAGATTTTCTATTGTGAGTACCCCTGGATGGTTATGATATATTTGCTATTGTGAGTACCCCTGGATGGTTTTGATAGATTTTCTATTGTGAGTACCCCTGGGTGGTTATGATAGACTTATTTACTGTGAGTACAAAGGATGGTTATGATAGATTTTCTATTGTGAGTACCCCTGGATGGTTATGATATATTTTCTATTGTGAGTACCCATGGGTGGTTATGATAGATTTTCTATTGTGAGTACCCTTTGGTGGTTATGATAGATTTTCTATTGTGAGTACCCCTGGGTGGTTATGATAGATTTTCTATTGTGAGTACCATTGGATGGTTATGATATATTTTCTATTGTGAGTACCCCTGGGTGGTTATGATATATTTTATATTGTGAGTACACTTTGGTGGTTATGATAGATTTTCTATTGTGAGTACCCTTTGATGGTTATGATAGACTTATTTACTGTGAGTACAAAGGATGGTTATGATAGATTTTCTATTGTGAGTACCCTTGGATGTTTATGATAGATTTTCTATTGTGAGTACCCCTGGATGGTTATGATAGATTTTCTATTGTGAGTACCCCTGGATGTTTATGATAGATTTTCTATTGTGAGTACCCTTGGATGGTTATGATAGATTTTCTATTGTGAGTACCCCTGGATGGTTATGATATATTTTCTATTGTGAGTACAAATGATGGTTATGAATTGATTTATATCGATAACGTGATCGTTTCATGTCCTTACATAGTAGCATGACAGTGAAATATCATAAGATAAGTACGGTTGCATATTTCTATATCGTTCGCAAACTATTCGCTCTCCATGGAAAGATAGTTGTTTGTAAGCATCATTATCGCTGACGAATATTTGGCTATTTCAGTTGACCTGTAACTATTTACATTAGATGTTTAACTAATGTACCTTACACACCAGATTCATGAACCTTTACGGGAAATTGTTGTCACTTTTTCTTTTCAGTATTAAATTTTTTTGCTGATTAATGCGTAAAGCATTGCCCTTAAATAAAATATTGTCGTCGGGCTCAAATTTCGTTATTTTTCAAAAAAATAATTATTTCTTGAACACTTCATTTCGTTAATAAATGTTTGTCAACAAAACTGCATGTACTAACTTTGACAGTTTGAAATGGATTCGTGGTCATCGTTATCAACGAAATTAACGATAATAAATCCCACACGGACATTTGATTTTACAATTTTCTCTACAGACCAAGTACGTATAAGATCGAATATGTGTTGATAACAGTATCTTGTACGTTCAGACAGTAACATACTTTTCATCATTAAGGAATATATTAGTCTGTGTATTACTACCCAAATAGAAAAGTTACAGGGACTTGTCGTGATCGCTATTACCCCGATAGATTGTTCTATGAACTGGACAATGAGATGTTAAGCCTTTGCGTGTTTCTAATAAATGCAATGAAGTTTTCTACGTAATAGACCTACAGTAGTCAAAACTTTGGTCCCAGAAGGACTTTGGTGTAGTTTTATCAATTATTTAGTAATACTGAAACATATGACTTTTATATCATAGAAAAACCCATATGAAAGTGTTACCTCTTCACTGTGCCACCGACGTCATTTGTGCCGTTATATATTTTCAAGATCTTGACAATTTCTGCGTTTGTTCTCAGGGGAAATTCTTGTCCTGTCAGATTAATAAAGTATTTCCATGTTTTGTAAGTCCATAGTTCTTTCATACAAATAAGTTCTGGTTCCAGTACTGTGAATGTGCCCCAGCGTACATCTACCGATCTACTGGTTATAAACACATTGTCAAAGCAGGCAGCAATTTGTGACATTGTCTTCTTAAAATCCTGATCAGCTTTCAAATCGATATGTATGCAATAAAAGTTTTGAGGCCTGTATATAGCTCTTAAAAGTCTTTCGACCTGGACTAAATTCTTGTAAACCAATATACTGTATGCAATGGGGAAAGATTTTTCTTCCTGTGTCAGATAGCTTGTGATATAGCCATGTTTCAAAGTTGAACAGTTTTGCACTCGTGTATGGTAAAATTCCATCGTCTGTCGTATAGATTCCTTGGTGTACATCACTGCACGTTTTTGTTCCGATGAATTACCAGCAAAAAGCAATGGACAATTAATTGGTACGACACTTGTTAGAGCAGGGAATTCGAAATGAAATTTTTCCGTATGGAACTGATTAGTGTGATCAACAGATGACCTCCGACTGGCTGTTGTTTCATAACTCTCCCTGGACAGGAGAAATTCTTGGTTGGAATATTTGGTATATCCGTATATATGTTTTATATTGACCGGTGAATGTAGATTAAGAAATTGCAGAAATAAAATAACAAAAGCAGCTATGAATGTGAAAAACAGGAAACGTCGAGTAATTTTCTGGAACATCATGTTTCTACCAGAACAAAGACATTTATAGCAATTTGAATCACACCGTATGAAAATGGACGGTTTGATGTTGATATGGTTAACAGTTTCCCAGTCGTCTTTCTGAAAGATAAAGGCTAGGTTATTTAAACATTTCAAAGACTTACATATCAATGATGTCAAACAGCAATTGCTTATATCTATGTAGCAAAGACAACGTAATACAACAGAATAACGATTCCTGTCGTATTCTTTAAAAATACCTCAATATATTTCCTGACTTTGATTAATTAATTATTGAAATCCATGAATCGATATCTGACGACGAATTATATGTCATCCGGATTAAAATATCGTCTATCATTTCATTTTCATATTTTTGTTTTCCAATTTCTGTTATTGACTCATTTATCTGTTTCTTCTCATGAATTGTTATTCTGACGTATTCTTAAAAACAGTTTTGTTGTACAGTTTTTATAAAACCTGATCCTGGTATGTTCGCTTTATTTCAAATATGGAAGATTTATCATTAGATATATTTAAATGTCTTAATATATATATATATATTTATAATTCAAAAAAGATAAAAACTTTGTGTATTGTATATATAGAAAATCAAAACATTAGCAAAACAAATTAAATCGTATAAAATCGCTAACGTTTTCCGGCCTAGTGGCCATTTTCAGGCGATTTCATTTGCCATGTTAATGTTTTGATCTTCTATATATATAAATATATATATAAAGAAAAAATATATATATACACTTCGTTTTCTAGTGCTCTCTTTGTTTATATTTATCATTCCTTTTATTTACATTGGGTGTATAAATATTGTATTATTTGCTCATAATTCCAATTCTGAATTAATATTCTGCTGTTAAGGTACATGTTAATCTAACCTGTAGTTTTCATAGTTTGCTTCATTTCTTCTTTTCCCCGAGAAACCTAACGTGCTGATTTGTAAAGGTGATATATTTTCCGAACAGTAACACATTAAAATATTGTGTACTGATTATAATAAGGTACATATACCTGGCATTATTTCACAAAAACAAACATTAACTTATGGTGATATTTGTTTACAAGTCAGTTTGTGTATTTAGTATTATCAGTTCAATCAACGTCTTCCATTAACCCGAGAGTAAAAATTCCTCTGTCTCAATTAATACTAGCATTTGCTCACAATAATTTTAATTTCATGTCTTGTGATTGTATCCAGCATTAAGTTTCGCTTTGTTATGCATTTATGTAATACAATAGATTTTTAAACTTCATTTGACCGATTTTAAACCATTTATTAAACAAATGTAAGAGCTCAGTGGCAGGAGGATTGGAATACCTATACCAATAACAAAATGCACTCCGTTAAACCTGTTATCAGTGAATGGTTTCCAGGCTATAGAGGCAACCATCAAGACGAAGTTGTCCTTGCCCGTCTTCGGATGGGTCATAAATACCTTACACATTTATATATGTTGAAAGGCGAAGATAATCCTTGGTGCATAGGATGTGATGAGCCATTCACCGTTAAACATTTTTATTGGACAGCTGTGACCTTCTGTCTACTCGAAAACATTTTTATCGTAACATTACATGTTTAAAATCCCTGTTTAAAACAGTTGATGTTTGTAAAATTCTACATTACCTGAAAGATGTTGGTCTTTATAATAGACTATGACGTACCATTTTTATCTTTTGTGTTATTATACCCATTTAAGATTTTTAACATTTGTCTTTTACCTTTTGGTTTGTTTTAATGTTATTTCCTTTTGGATCGCTGTGTGTTTTACCGTTTGATGGCCCTAATGACCTTTTATGTGTTGATGGGCCGTTAAGAATCTAATAATAATAATAATAACTATAAATTTTCAGTGTTCTTGTTACAGCTAAATGTGCAAACAAATGCTGTATTACAGTTACCATTTCTTACAAAGTTTTGCGGACGTCTGAGTTAACGCTAATTATAGGTAACTTATTTTAAGCTATTTTTCCTTTATTTACTTATTTTGTGAGTTTGTTATGATTTCGATTATAAATTAACAATATTGTCTCTATTAACATTAGACTGTAATATTACCATATCACGCAATTTACCTGTTCTATACAGATTATACATACTGTGCCTTATAATGTTCTTTTAATCAAAATATCTGATATGCTATATCCGGGACTCTGCATTGAAAATTTACCTTTATTTTTCACATTTTTGCACGACAAACGACTTCATGAAGTACAGTCACATGACTTAAAACGTTTAATCATCTCTTAAATTTAAACATGTTCTTATTTGATATTAAAAAAATATCCAGAAATTAGTATATTTGGGATATACAATCTTTTTGGCAAGTGTTTTTTAAATATTATTAAATAAAACGGAATTCAACGAAATAAAGAGCAGTTTCAACGTAAAATAAAACACGACCAAACAGACATTTATGAGATAAATGTTGACCAAAATAATAGTTACCTGATGAAATAGGCGGTGCTTCAATATCACGGGAAATATCTGGTATTCCGATGTAAGGTTTCCACTAACCTGATGTCAAATACTTGGTAGCCTAGGCATGTTCAGTCACAATGATCAAGTATTTAATGAAAAATGTTATCGATAAATAAAGCTGCCTAGTAAAACGATACGGGGTTGTCGTGTTGTTAGCTGATAAGATGGAACTTGAACCACTAGTTGCGTGCCTGACAAATTGGGACTACTTCTAGGTAGACTGATGAACCATCTGTTTATATCAATATCTAAATGTCATATTCCTGAATAGTGAATTGGCTCCATTTCCATTCAAACCGTAACTAACGATTTCGGATCAATTTAGGAAATTAAAAAAAATATGAAATTTTATACATTAAAAAAATTGCTTATTTATTTCGTTGCTCACGTGGACTGGTGATGAGACGTGAACATTGTGTGAAGTGAATACAGTGTGAACCATTTGCACGAAGTCCTCCTTCCTTCACTAGTTCAAGTAACAAACAGACCACATTTAAGTTACCATTTTAAAACCACCACGCCAGTTGTATGCACTTCAGATGATTCTACAATACAATGTAGTATCAGTTTAAGTTTGTACATATCTAAACACTCGCAATCCAAATTCAAAAAACTTTCTTTTTTTCGTCGACTTTTTCCATATCTCCAAAGGGTCTACAAAAACAATTGACGTAAGCTGAAACATACTGCACTAAAAGGCATCTTTATCCAAAGAAAACTTGATAATTTTATAATCAATCCTTTAAAGGGAAGAAAACCGGAAGTGTAAATATACTTAACAAAAAGGCCTGATTAAAGATATATATCAATACATGAAAAATCTTGACAGGTGTTTTATCCTCGCTACGCTATGGATCGTCGTTATAACATATAATATTTCACCTGTCTTCAAATTATTGAAACAGTAGTCGAGTTAAATCTAGATACAATTGAATTATACTAAGATTCAGTTCAACTATACGTAGGTTCAATTTCATTATACATAGATTCCTTGTAAAAAGTCTAAGCATCGATATCATTCCGGTAGCGTGTATTCTCAAATACACATCAACATAAAAAAATAATTGGATGAAACTTCGATATTTGTTGATTGAGATAGCATCTATGACTGAAAGACGAGGATGGAAAGTGAATAGTTTCACCATAAACAAGAGGTGAAGTCCTGTTTGTCCGAAAACTGAAAAAACGATCACCTAGTTGTCCAACAAACTTGTTTAATTAATTTAGCCAGTGTGCTGTTATCTATTTAATGTCTACAAAATGTTTTGTTTTAAAATCAACAACTTATTATGAAAATAAGATATGAATTTAAGTTTAAGTTAATTTGGTTATAATCTTTCCTAACATAAGTTTCTATATCATGTTAATATATCTTTAGTTAGACATATGGGACAATTATTGATTTTTGACAATTTTGCAAATTACTTTAGATAATTAAGTGAAAATATGTATAAAGAGATATATTTCAATGACTTGTGTAAATGTAAATGTTATTATTTGTGTGTATATTGTCAATTTAATATGCTATTGCATACGGAATTAAATGAAATTGAAAATTGACTTCTTTTTCACAATGTAATCACTAGATAGCTTTGTTGATAGTATTTACATTAGAGGTGAAATGTTATCACTACTTAGCAACAGTAGGTGATTGTAATTTCTATAGGAGTGAAATCACCAAGTTTGTAAGGTGAACTACGGAAGCTTATTCCGGCCACGTTGTGTTTTATTTTATCTCGAAATTTCGAGACAGTACCTCGAAATTTTGGGTTAGTAACTAGAAATTGAAAGATAACAACTCGAGTTAGTAATCCGAAATTTTGAGTTAGTAAGTTGAAATTTCGGGATATTAACCCGAAATTTCGAGATGAAATAAAACACAAAGTGGCCGGAATACGCTTCCGTAGTGAACACATAAGCCATATGCTGAATACCCCACCTAAATTTTCATTTATATTACAGTATCCAGAATAATCATTGAACATTGATTGCTATCTACCAAATATAAAACCAGTTTACTGCAAACAGACATTGTGGTAGGGTTCTGCTTTAGACTGTATATCAGTACGTTGTGGTAGGATTCTGCTCCAGACTGTATATCAGTACTTGGTTGCAGGACTGCTCCCGGCTGTATAACGCTACTTGGTGGTAGGACTCTGCTCCAGGCTGTATATCTGTACTTGGTGGTAGGACTGCTCCCGGCTGTATACCGCTACTTGGTGGTAGGACTCTGCTCAAGGCTGTATATCAGTACTTGGTGGTAGGACTGCTCCCGGCTGTATACCGCTACTTGGTGGTAGGACTCTGCTCCAGGCTGTATATCTGTACTTGGTGGTAGGACTCTGCTCCAAGCTGTATATTTGTACTTGGTGGTAGGACTCTGCTCCAGGCTGTATATGCCCTGCAACACTACGAATGACGTTACTGTAAAATTTGGTCGCCAACACAATTATAAACCCGACCTTTTCCAAGGAGTTCAGAAGTTCATGAACAACATAAAGAAGAGCTGTATGGCGGAATTCAAACCCATACCCGTCATCTACGTTGAAAAAGTCGCCAAACTGAAGACATGGAATTGGATTACTGAGAGACAACCTACATATCCTGCAAGACATCCCTCAACAACTGCAGAAGCAGACTATTGCGAAATATTCTGAAATCCTCAAATCTTCAGTAGATATCATCTTGGAGGATGAACCGACAAAAATCAACAGCTGCGACCAGTTTTTCCTGTTTGATGACAACACAGACAACTTATGCGTTTTAACCTTTGCCAATGTTAGTAATCTGAAAGCCTTGACAATAACTGACACAGTCTACTGTGACGGAATGTTTTACACCTGACTCAAGCTTTTCAAGCAGTTAACACCATCTACGCCATGAAAGGCCACCAAATGTACCCGCTTGTATTTGCACACCTGCCAGTCAAGTCTGAATCCATCTACACTAGACTCCTAGAGAAGCTGAAATCCGTAACGGAGGAGCAACAACGCTAGGAACTACAGTAATACACGTCCAAAGACTGGTACGCTGTGTTACTGTTCTCCTTCTCCTTGCCCTGCATCATGTAGACTACTGGTTCAATGCATTGGATGACCGCGATCTCGTGGAACTACCCGTAGACATCATCGCATTCATTTACTACATCACCATTCAATTGATAGAAGGTAAACTACCCGTAGACACCAAGGCATTCAGTGACATCACCACTTTATGGACAGAAAACTACAGACTTATTTGAGGCCAGTTTAACATCGATGGAACAAGAGTTATTAACAATTTAAAAGGTTGTCACGCCGCCACGATACAGAAGAGAATCACCTTGCGTACATCCCGAGGTCACCTTGCTGTCGGAAAATTTCTGGTACCAAAGCGACGGCGATACCAACTTCTGGATAATCGCATTAATTGAATGCTACCCATCCACTAAATAATAAAATCAGGTGAAAGGGCTGAACATCTACTGACTATAGAGTAAAACAATCACAAAAAGTTCAATAGACCATAAGTCAATACAATAGTGATGTAAATTATGGTGTTCGGTATCGCAATATGTAACTGCAACACTGTATATGGTTTTTTTTTCAAATAAGTGACATATCTAACCAAACCTTTCAACAAAAGTGTTTTAATTGATCTGATAAGACATAAAAAGGAAGGTGTTTTAATTGATCTGATAAGACATAAACAAGGAAAGTGTTTTAATTGATCCGATAAGACATAAACAAGGAAAGTGTTTTAATTGATCTGATAAGACATAAACAAGGAAAGTGTTTTAATTGATCCGATAAGACATAAACAAGGAAAGTGTTTTAATTGATCTGATAAGATCTGATAAGACATAAACAAGGAAAGTGTTTTTATTGATCTGATAAGACATAAACAAGGAAAGTGTTTTAATTGATCTGATAAGACATAAACAAGGAAAGTGTTTTAATTGATCTGATAAGACATAAACAAGGAGGGTGTTTTAATTGATCTGATAAGACATAAACAAGGAAAGTGTTTTAATTGATCTGATAAGACATAAAAAGGAAGGTGTTTTAATTGATCTGATAAGACATAAACAAGGAAAGTGTTTTAATTGATCTGATAAGACATAAAAAGGAAGGTGTTTTAATTGATCTGATAAGATATAAACCGAGGAAAGTGTTTTAAGACATAAACAAGATTAATCTGATTTAACATAAACAACAAAAATTAAATTATATAAGATATAATAAAAGTAATATGATAAACACAAACATGATAGATGTTTCAATTAATCGAACAAAGCTACAACTTAGAAGTGTTACTATTGATCTGAAGAGACATAATCAAAAAATTTGTATGAGAACTAAGTTTGCTTGATAACGAAGGAATCCCCACCTATACAATATGTCATCCTATCTACGGCAGTCAGTTTGCCTATTTTATGATGAAGGCACGGACCTTCCCGTATATACCAGATTCCTGAACTACTCAAAAATTCCTATCAACAATGTTTTATTGCTGGCTTCTTTAGCTGTTCAACCAAACATTTGTCCAAACTTTATCTACAATTTTTAGTACTATCAAATCTGGGTCACACTCTTACTGTGATGGTGATTATTCAAGAAATAGAATTACTAGTATGTGGATTTTGAGAAACTCCACAGAGCTTTTGACCAATATTCAACACCCTCTTCTAAAATATATCTTTTAAAGGAATATTTGTTTTTTTCCCGTCTGTAAACAAGCATACCTCATTTTGTACTGATGGAAAGCCTTCGTTCTCTTGTCTTTTCCACGAACGGAGAACGGCAGGACGAACATACGGATGCATTGTCTTAAAATAGGTACGAAATCATAAAACGGATCGAGTTTCAGGATGACAACACTTTATTCAAGTCTTAAACACATTATGGACATACCAATGAGAACTAACTGTGCCGCTCCTTTGGCTGACCTTGTTTTTGTTTTCATACGAGGCTGACAATAATAAATATAACGAACAGCTTATTCAGTTAGGTAACAAAGAACTTGTTTGTTCCTTCAATTTCGTTTCAGATATGTTGATGACATCTTGTCTTTAAATAACAAGACATTAACCGAGTCCATCGTATATGCCCATTTAAATTGGAAATCAAGGACACAGCAGACTCTCGTACATCAGGCGCATATCTCGACAATTTTCTTTGTGCGATATGAAGATAGAAGAGTTTATTGCTCGTTAATTTGCCTGTAGGTTTCGTTACTGTATACATCGTTGTCATGAGAACGCGACATTACTTTTAATTCAACAAGATTTACAGGGCGGGTGCAGAAGCAGACTTTTTCAGGAGTCTTTGTGTAAATTTTCTGATTCATATGTTGCCCTAGTTTTATTTAATGGGTTTGGATTACAATGATGTTCACATGCCGATATTTTCTTGTTGATCTAACTGGGCTGAAAGAGACAGAACCAATATAGATAAAATTGTGGACTATTCATTCTGTATCTGATAGCATTACGTGTGTTTGGCCTAGATATATCTGACTTAAGTAGCAAATACTGTTTGCCGTACTCTTATATGTTTAGTTAAAAGGATGTAATTTCTACATCTATATGTATCATGGTAGACAGATCGCACATCTCGTAATGTTGAGTGATCACACATCGTAGCTTTAATAAATCTGATTAAAACATAACTAAAACTAATGCTTTATTGATCTGTTAAGACACAACAAAAGTGTTAGAATTGATCTGATGAAGAAAGTCTGACTGTTAGTAGACACCAGGTTTCTGTCGTTGCCATGGAAATTTCGAGGAGGCGTCACAGACAAACTTAAGGTAAATATTTTCAGCCGACTCAGTCGGGTCAAGGAATTCGTAGTCATCGATGCTGTTGAACGTCCATTGGTCAGCCACTATATCGGCAACCGTTCGACCATACATTTTAGGATGTTTGTTGTTGACTCGAATACATCCGGTACAGGGTTGGTATACAGCTGATCCTTTTCGGCGACATGTGGGTAGACAAAGCCTGCCACACGAATCGTAAGCCATCAGACACACCTCGGTAACATTGAAAGTTGGATCCTTAATCGCGATGAATGCTTTCTGAGAACTGATCGGATATCGTTCGTCTAGACTAGCATATTCCATTGAGTTACCATCGTAGTTTATGCCATCAGATCTGATATAGATTTTGGCAGAACCTGCGTCATTGATCCGGCAGTAATCGTATGGACGACCTTTACCAGTATGCAAATGCCGTTTTAAATCCACATTAAAAGCAGGATCAAATATGTCCTGCGTAAAATTGAAGGCCGCGACTTTCCCATCACTATAGCAAGGGAACGTGTGAAATTTTAGCCCTGGTGGTCTTATAAATATTACTTTTACAGGAAGGTAAACCCACAAAGCGGAGTCAGTGACGCCATTAATTGTATATGTATTTTGCATAGACGTTGGCGCTGACGGACAGGTGTGACTATCACATACATGGACCTTATCTTTCTCGGCTATAGTAGTATGTGAAGACCCATAATCGTTGATATTGTGACTAGTTGCTGCACGCCTTTTCCTTTTCTTCCAAAACCAAAACCACCACGGGAGGGTCGTAGTTGGAGGATGTGGGGTAGTGGTTACGGTTTGTGGTTCTGAACTTTCAGTCGCTGATTCACGAAACGCCGTGCATTCTTGTTGCATTGAATATTCATTCCATATGCATTCCACACCTTCAGTGTTCTTACAAGTATCACCGCCTTCTGGCCGACAGCTAAAAGATGGCTGGTATCGCACGTGTCTTTCATACCATAGATTCGAAAATCCCTCCTCATTTGTCCATCCAGTAAACACGTCCATTGGTTGTGGGCCTTTGTGGCCTTCATTAGTAACGTTTGGATACACGGTCGGGTCAAGACCTCGTAATATCATTGCTTGTCTTATTTCCTCCCAAATAGCATCAACAAAGCAATGTAACATAAAAAATAAAGGATCTCGCGGGGCATTGGTGATTGAACTCAAATAACCCCCGACAAACCTATGTATCATATTGTGATAAAACTCTATTGAGTAATATGTACCAGGAGAGGTTATCAAATCATTTGTCCCTATCGTCTTTAACCATTCGATAGTGTCTCGGCCGAACAACTCCCAACTTTCAGACACCTGTCTCGAAAGATTCCAATTTCGAAAAGGACCATCTGTTACAGCTCCATTGCCCAATCCTGCAAATCTTTCTGAGAAAATAATTGACTGTGCTGCGGAATTAGGGACAAGTGTATTTGCATAGTATTCTGCAGTACAGTCCCAATACGGCAAAGTTACCTGGCTACAATTACCGCCTAAATCTCTCAGGGCGTTTTCTAATCTGAAAAATTCACAGAAAAAAAGTAACAGTGTTAAATTAGCTGTGCATAATCTAGTCTGGAACTGAAAAGAAAATTAATTTAATTGGTTATCAGGTAAGCCATAGAGTTGTGTAGTTATCATAACATTGTGTACATGGTACTTTCTAATAATGACACTGAAGACAAGTGCATAGTCCAGTCGCACTGAAACGTAATGACCCTGGTAAAAATGAAATGACAAACGTGTCTTTGTTGTGGGACGGACTGCGAGTTCCAATCAGTTAATGTTTAATTTGTATCTGGCTTACTTACCCGCATCACTCAAGACATCCAACAATTATCTTTAAAATAGGATTTTATTTATAAACAACGTTCGAAGGTGTTATTTAATTTATAACGAGTTGTATTGTTCTGTAAAAACAACACTACACAAGTTTGTAGGTGGCTTGATCACAGCGATCACATGGAGTTATCTGGTTTTGGAATCATAAATCGATTCATGAAAGTGGAATTTGATGAAAAATATAGGTGTAAACAAACTAATGACGTGAAAACTAACAGGATAAGTGTTTTTGCAATTAGTGGCATGATGTTCCGATCAAGTCAAAGTAGTCACCGGTTTCAAGAGTGAAAAGTGAAAAATAAAAACGTAGGTAGCTTTCTTGTTAAGTGAAATCAACATAACATATATTAATCATGAAATCAGGTTGATACAGCTGATCCAAATTGGCATTCAATATAAAAATAATAAAGTTAATTATGACAACATTTTAACACGGATAATAAAAAGACCGTTTAACTAACAAACCAAGACATACACGATAAGGTGATTACAGGGCCAATCAAAGACCGTATCACTAACAAACCATGATATACACGGTAAGGTGAGGGCCAATCAAAGACCGTGTCACTAACAAACCATGATATACACGGTAAGGTGAGGGCCAATCAAAGACCGTATCACTAACAAACCATGATATACACGGTAAGGTGAGGGCCAATCAAAGACCGTGTCATTAGCAAACCATGATATACACGTTAAGGTGAGGGTCAATCAAAGACCGTGTCATTAACAAACCAGGATATACACGGTAAGGTGAGGGCCAATCAAAGACCGTGTCATTAACAAATCAGGATATACACGGTAAGGTGAGGGCCAATCAAAGACCGTGTCATTAACAAACCATGATATACACGGTAAGGTGATGGCCAATCAAAGACCGTGTCACTAACAAACCATGATATACACGTTAAGGTGAGGGCCAATCAAAGACCGTGTCACTAACAAACCATGATATACACGGTAAGGTGAGGGCCAATCAAAGACAGTGTCACTAACAAACCATGATATACACGGTAAGGTGAGGGCCAATCAAAGACAGTGTCACTAACAAACCATGATATACACGGTAAGGTGAGGGCCAATCAAAGACAGTGTTACTAACAAACCATGATATACACGGTAAGGTGAGGGCCAATCAAAGACCGTGTCACTAACAAACCATGATATACACGGTAAGGTGAGGGCCAATCAAAGACAGTGTCACTAACAAACCATGATATACATGGTAAGGTAAGGGCCAATCAAAGACCGTGTCACTAACAAACCATGATATACACGGTAAGGTGAGGGCCAACCAAAGACAGTGTTACTAACAAACCATGATATACACGGTAAGGTGAGGGCCAATCAAAGACCGTGTCACTAACAAGGAAATCATGTTCTGAAGGTAAGATTATAATAGGATTTTTCACTCCCGGACGCTTAATTGAAAAGAGACAACAAAGGGCAATAACTATTAAAAAAAAATAAACATGCAATAAGATTCGAGAGATCGGTAAAAAAATCTGAATGAAGAAATGTTTCAGCTAAGAAACAAAAAAATATGTCAAAGAAATCGAACAAATTGAGGACAACAAAAAGTTTTAAAATGAAAAAGGGCAGTAACCAACATTATTGTATCCTAATACGGATCAGGGAAACACGATTCAATATTACAGTGACTCAACTGAATAGATTTTAATTGGATTGGAATAACTCTGTGGAAAGACATCTCCCGATGATAGAAACAGTTACCTAAGTACTTACGTCCAAAGATAGACCCTGTGCCATGGAAGGAAGTTCACTCCATTGTGAACGTCGATGTCCTCTTTGTGTATAGCAGCAATCGTGTCATAGATGGACATATCCCCAATCTGTACATGGTCAAGAATTCGTTAATGAAATTTTAGTGTCAGAGTAGTTTATCCAATAAAAAACAAACAAAATCATGCAAGTATGGAGAATAAACATTGTTTAAATATTAAAATTGGTTTATTTTTATCGTCATATGAAAAAAACAAATTGATCTAATTGATTAAATAACAAGGAAGCAGCACAAGTTGTACGCCGCATGTGGATAAATTACAGGCAAAAAGTGTGACATTTCTGCAGTAGTGAAACTCCGAGTGGTATTTATTAAATGACTGAAGAATTGTGGTGCTGTAAAAGTTGTTAATCAACTGCAAAATGATCGGTCTATCGAAAAAAACGCTTGTTTTGTACAGGATTTGATTAATGCTGAAAAAAATAGGATTGAAAATAGACCAATGTACGTAACTTTTCGCGTCAACAAACGTTACGTGCACGTTTCCCTCAGTAAATTTGTTTGGAAACGCATCATCGACACGGCATTTGCAAATTTACGAAGTATCAACACAAGGTACGATATGATTGTCGTAATTTTCATCAATCAACTGGAGTTCAAACAATATATCAGGTAATATAATATAATTAATTTTCGTGTCCAAACTACCCTTAAATACCCCCTCTCTTTGGAACATATGTGTAACTACTTTATTACTGAAATGAGAAGGTTGCAAAAATATTGACAGAATTTTCTTTATACTACACTAACACAATGAAAAAATGACTTTTCTTGTTTACCAAGAACATAATTTTGATTATATTTATCTCTTAATAATTGCATGTAACATTGACAGAACAATAAGAGGAAACCTGTTTTCATAGAATTTCTGAAATACATGAAAATTTAAAAAATGCAATTGTTTAAGTCAAGATGATGGACAATGTTTTGAGATAAACAAACCTAATACTAAACTTTAAACAGGTCAAAGAACCATCAATTTCAGTTTGGGGATAGTGTCAATGTTACATGCTCTAAATTCATTAATTCTCTTTGTTCTAATCTGAAGTAAGTTTCAAAATGATTTTTTGTTACACATAGAAAGACACCATTTACAGTTATATTTCTAACAAAATATGTAGGCTTATGAATATTTTAATTTTTTTCTTGCAATGTCACACTTAGGGTTACATTAGCGAATTCTTGCCCATATATCAAACTAATAATACTGAGAATCGTGGTGGCACAGACGCTTGTCAAACAATTTTCTGATTTGCATATGATTAACCTTTGGTTAAAAACACACAGGTGAAGCAAGTGCTGAGACAAATTATACTCAAATTGTTGCAGATGAATACACATTTTATTGAAATACAAAGGTCCAAATATACCATTTTCTTGTTTCAGGGTTTAGGTACCAGTTTTTGTAGTGCCTTCAAACTAAATTACAACCTGAAATTGATACAGTAGAATGCAACCCAACTC
The DNA here is from genome assembly GCF_031769215.1 of Ylistrum balloti. NCBI lineage: Eukaryota > Metazoa > Mollusca > Bivalvia > Pectinida > Pectinidae > Ylistrum > Ylistrum balloti. The sequence goes on from NW_026781888.1 coordinate 1,316,780, forward strand.
AATCATCTTATTGACCTTGGAATGTCTCGGCTTGGCGAAAAACATTTTCGTCAAAGCGGTCGTCCCACTTAAAGGCAAAAAGGGAGCAAGTGTGAAGAAAAATGGTAAGGACTTAAGTCTGTTGTAAGTAGCTCTGAATGGACAGCATTGGAATTGTTTGATGCTGGAAAAGGCTGCATGAATTGGTGTTATTCCCAAGCTATGGCCCTGCATGATGATTGGTTAGTCCATTGTCAACGTGACCGAATATGATGCTATTCTGTTGTATCCTGGTAAAGATGTGATCGCATTGTCTGTCTCCATCATCCTTCTTCACCTTCTTCATATACAGATAACTGTTACAAGAATGTAAAACCCAAGTTAAAAAGTTATCGGTCATATTTAATTGATAATAAAACTTACGTATCTTTCTTTCAGTTCCTGCAAACAAGTTTGGAAAACATTTCTTTCTGTTGTGCTCATCATTCGGTATTCTTTACGTAACCTGCAAGCAAAGCATGTTATATTTTGAAATAAATACAACCAGGTCGAACTTGCAGTTGTCTATTTGTAACTTTATTTGCAATAAGTTGTTACTTGTATGCTTGTGATTTTCTTTTCGAGAAAGAGAGAACTTGATATATTTTAAGGTTTCACCACCAGGCTAATGCTAGTGACTGGTCCATTAAATAAAAAAGTTGCGGTGTTCTTCGTTCGGAAAAGCCAATATTTGGAGAAAACATGATAAAATTTCTTTGTTTTTAGCGGATTTTGAACACAAACGTCATCAGTTAAAGATGGCATATAAGGCGCAAAGAATAAAAAAAGACATTTATGTTTATAGTTAAGGCCAATAGCATGAAAATAATATTTCAAAAAAACCGCTTTAGATAAAAAAAATTGAAAGATATATCTTATTAAATAGACATGAATCGGTCGGAACCCATCACATTCAAATAGTTAAGGTTCTATGGCAACGATTATAAAAAGGGTGAAAAATAGAAAAATTAAAAAATATAAAAATCAAAAAATTTAAAAATCAAAAAATAAAAAAAAAACGAATTTTTGTAATGGAAATTTTCATGCACAAAAGCATGACAAGAGTGATTATTGTCAGTTGACAAAACTTGTTTCGCAAATGTTGTAGAACTAATGTGTGTGTGTAACAGACATCTATTTGACGTATTTAACCAATGAAGCCTTAATTCACTGGTACACTGGACGGACATTTTTGCATCTAGAATGTGATGTAAATCACAAAGCATTTACAAGGATGCAGCTAGGCTCCGTTGTTAGAACAACGATATCTTACCGATATTGTCCGGGTGGTAAAAATGTACCCCGTTTCTGCCTTCTTTTGGCGGGATTTTGGGATACTCGTTGTACATATTCACGAGCAGCGTCAGGTGGTACATATGGATTGATCACTTGGTTATTCTTAAATGCAAACGTTGAGATACTATAACATCCAATGCTTTCTCCTATTCTATTCGAGGCATCAGATTTGCCAAAGGATTTGTATAACTTTTCCAGCAGAGGTGGATATGGAATGGTTTGGACGTCAGCGTGAAAACCTGGCACTGCCACAAGCAGGACTACCTAAAAATAGGATAAAATGCATTTGTTGAAAGACATAACACCTATTTTGTGTGCTGAATACATGAAAAAGCTATTGAATTTTCCCTGCACATTCAAATATATAGCGTTCGACAATGACAAGGTATTACAATTATGACAATAAGGCATATGTAAAAAGACATATTACTGGCTTGAGAGTGGTAGGTGTGGGCAGATTAGTACAGGCCTGGGGGTAGTAGGTGTGGGTAGAGTAGTACAGGCCTGGGGGTAGTAGGTGTGGGTAGAGTAGTACAGACCTTGGACTGGTAGGTATTAGCTTCTTTACCACCCTACCTATATATCTATAACATTACATGCTGATGAAACAGTCTTAATCGTGGTAGGATCTCGTTAAACAAGTGTCTTGTCCAACTCATAAAGTTGTAAACACACATATAATACACAATATTGAAGCATTGAATAATTTATACTGCCTGATGATTAAACAGTATCACCGAATGTGTTATAGTCATAAAATGGTTGAACTACCTCGGGAACTAAGCAGTCATCAATTCGATAATTACAACAATTATTGAATTACGGATCTAGTTCATCTCCCTCTCTAGATTTGGACATTTCTTTTGATCAACTGTGATTTTCCTCAACGGGAACCACTTAAGTTTCAAAAGTTATATAACCTTAGCTACTGTATCTAACCCTAAAATATAAAAAGATATTGGTGAACACTGTTGGTTGACGTTCAGTGTCCTAGGTTTGACTGGTTTGTACACCATGTTTTCTTTCATTAGAATAGCGGCACGAATCAGAATAAACATATGTACTTGACATTCTTTTAAGATCATCACTGATACAATGCAGATGGTGGACTAAAAACATAAATCTTGTGTGTAAGCGAGGTTGCTTGAAGGAAACGAAACGGGAAATCTTCTGGTGGATCTTGATACAGAAAGCCCGCCATTTTGGTGACGTTGAAAGGGAAATTTCATAAATGTTTGACCTTCATTTTCTCTTTTCTGTTCTGTGGGGAGATGTGGAATGCAATTCTGGACAGAGAGACAGGAAATGAAAAGTCTAGACTAAGCGCTGTTACAAGGAACGTATTGCTGTGAGCGTGCAATATTAAGTCCCTCACAGTCAAAGGGAGATAACTCCGAGTTTATGCGAGCTCTCTCAGAAAGACAGATGACATGGAAAACTGAAAACAAAATTTGAAAGAAAAAAATTTAATCAAACAAACACTTTGTAATCATAATCAAAGAATAAGCGATCAGTATCACTAAATAAAAGACACTGGAAGAAGAAAAAAAGGACTTTCAACTTCATAATCCATGGTATTGCCGGCGGCGGCAAAGAAAAATAGAAATAAAAACTATAGGACTGTAAAGAGACCTTATATGCGGATAAGATTTAAAACGAAAAGGTCAAAAAATTTCTCGAGAGAACAAAAATTGAATCATTCGAGTTTTATAAATTTTTTTTTACTCTCAACCACAAAATGAAGGTTCTGTCCAAGGCAAAAAATATGAGGAAGAATAATCCCGGGTTAAAATGTCAGACAGATGACTTCATTGCTAAAAACATTCCTGTGGAGTGATTCCTGGTGGAGTCGCAGTGTTTATGCTAGATTCCTGGTGGTATCACAGTGTTTATAAAAGATTCCTGGTGGAGTCGCAGTGTTTATAAAAGATTCCTGTTGGAGTCACATTGTTTATAAAAGATTCCCGGTGGAGTCGCAGTGTTTATAAAAGATTCCCGGTGGAGTCGCAGTGTTTATAAAAGATTCCCGGTGGAGTCGCAGTGTTTATAAAAGATTCCTGTTGGAGTCGCAGTGTTTATAAAGATTACCGGTGGAGTCGCAGTGTTTATAAAAGATTCCTGGTGGAGTCGCAGTGTTTATAAAAGATTCCTGGTGGAGTCGCAGTGTTTATAAAAGATTCCTGGTGGAGTCGCAGTGTTTATAAAAGATTCCTGTTGGAGTCGCAGTGTTTATAAAAGATTACCGGTGGAGTCGCAGTTTTTATAAAAGATTCCTGGTGGTGTCGCAGTGTTTATAAAAGATTCCCGGTGGAGTCGCAGTGTTTATAAAAGATTCCCGGTGGAGTCGCAGTTTTTATAAAAGATTCCTTGTGGTGTCGCAGTGCTTATAAAAGAATCCTGGTGGTGTCACATTGTTTATAAAAGATTCCCGGTGGAGTCGCAGTGTTTATAAAAGATTCCTGGTGGAGCCGCAGTGTTTATAAAAGATTCCTGGTGGAGTCGCAGTGTTTATAAAAGATTCCTGGTGGAGTCGCAGTGTTTATAAAAGATTCCTGGTGGAGTCGCAGTGTTTATAACAGATTCCTGGTGGAGTCGCAGTGTTTATAAAAGATTTCCGGTGGAGCCGCAGTGTTTATAAAAGATTCCTGGTGGAGTCGCAGTGTTTATAAAAGATTCCTGGTGGAGTCGCAGTGTTTATAAAAGATTCCTGGTGGAGTCGCAGTGTTTATAAAAGATTCCCGGTGGAGTCGCAGTGTTTATAAAAGATTCCTGGTGGAGTCGCAGTTTTTATAAAAGATTCCTGGTGGAGTCGCAGTGTTTATAAAAGATTCCCGGTGGAGTCGCAGTTTTTATAAAAGATTCCTGGTGGAGTCGCAGTGTTTATAAAAGAATCCTGGTGGTGTCACATTGTTTATAAAAGATTCCCGGTGGAGTCGCAGTGTTTATAAAAGATTTCCGGTGGAGCCGCAGTGTTTATAAAAGATTCCTGGTGGAGTCGCAGTGTTTATAAAAGAATCCTGGTGGTGTCACATTGTTTATAAAAGATTCCCGGTGGAGTCGCAGTGTTTATAAAAGATTCCCGGTGGAGCCGCAGTGTTTATAAAAGATTCCTGGTGGAGTCGCAGTGTTTATAAAAGATTCCCGGTGGAGTCGCAGTTTTTATAAAAGATTCCTGGTGGTGTCGCAGTGTTTATAAAAGCTTCACGGTGGGGTCACATTGTTTATAAAAGCTTCACGGTGTTGTCACAGTGTTTATAAAAGATTCCTGGTGGAGTCACAGTGTTTATAAAAGATTCCTGGTGGTGTAACATTGTTCATAAAAGATTCCCGGTGGAGTCGCAGTGTTTATGAAAGATTTCCGGTTTAGTTCCAGTGTTCCAGTGTTTCTAAAAGATTCACGGTGGTGTAACATTGTTCATAAAAGATTTCCGATGGAGTCGCAATTTTGATAAAAGAAGATCTTGTTTAAATAAGCGTTCAGGTTTGTGAAAAAAAATGAGATGGACGTTACAGTAGACAACAACAGTATGGGTCATATGAGGACGGATACACAGTAGACAACACCAGTCAGGGTCATAAGGGGTCGGACATCACAGTAGACAACAACAGTCAGGGTCATAAGGGGTCGGACATCACAGTAGACAACAACAGTCAGGGTCATAAGGGGTCGGACATCACAGAAGACAACAACAGTCAGGGTCATAAGGGGTCGGACATCACAGAAGACAACAACAGTCAGGGTCATAAGGGGTCGGACATCACAGTAGACAACAACAGTCAGGGTCATAAGGGGACGGACATCACAGTAGACAACAACAGTCAGGGTCATAAGGGGACGGACATCAAAGTAAACAACAACAGTAAGGGTCATTAGGGGATGTCCGTCCCCCTTATAATCAGAAATTTTCTTGGAGTAGACACCAACAGCAATGTTATCTTTATCATTTTTTTTCAAATTGGTATTTTCTAAGAAAGAGGAAAACCTGGTTATAATGATTAAAATTAGAAAGAAGCACAAATACCCAAAGTAAGGTTAAACTTGAAGAACATAGAGGAAAGCACAAATACCCAAAGTAAGGTTAAACTTGAAGAACATAGAGGAAAGCACAAATACCCAAAGTAAGGTTAAACTGGGGACGGACATCACAGGAAACACAAATACAAAGTAAGGTTAAACTTGAAGAACATCAGAGGAAAGCACAAATACCCAAAGTAAGGTTAAACTTGAAGAACATCACAGGAAAGCACAAATACCCAAAGTAAGGTTAAACTTGAAGAAGGACATCAAAGTAAACATAGAGGAAAGCACAAATACCCAAAGTAAGGTTAAACTTGAAGAACATAGAGGAAAGCACAAATACCCAAAGTAAGGTTAAACTTGAAGAACATAGAGGAAAGCACAAATACCCAAAGTAAGGTTAAACTTGAAGAACATAGAGGAAAGCACAAATACCCAAAGTAAGGTTAAACTTGAAGAACAGTAATGGGGAGGAAAGGCAAATACCCAAAGTAAGGTTAAACTTGTAGAACATAGAGGAAAGCACAAATACCCAAAGTAAGGTTAAACTTGAAAAACATAGAGGAAAGCACAAATACCCAAAGTAAGGTTAAACTTGAAGAACATAGAGGAAAGCACAAATACCCAAAGTAAGGTTAAACTTGTAGAACATAGAGGAAAGCACAAATACCCAAAGTAAGGTTAAACTTGAAGAACATAGAGGAAAGCACAAATACCCAAAGTAAGGTTAAACTTGAAGAACATAGAGGAGAGTTTGATTCTTTAGAGGCGGAACATCGCGTGCATGCAATAAATACACTGTAGGTATGTTATTCTTAAAATAATCAGAAATTTTCTTGGAGTCAATGAACTGGCATCAACATGAAATTTATCATTTCATTTCTTTTTATTAACACCAATGTCATTTTTTGCTAGAAAACACAATCACATTTTGATTTAAAGAATGATTTTAAATAAAATTCGGTTTATACAGAATTGGCAGCACGGAGATGAATTACTTACATGTACAAGTAGCACGCCCTTCATCCTCGACAGTGTCGACGATAAGTAAGGCAACCGGTCACTACTCTTCATATACTGTTTATTGAAAGCAACACCTGTGTGCCTTTCCTGTTAGATATTATCCTCTAAAGAACTGGTGTTCGCTTATTATAATCTTTGTGTTGTCACGTAGGCCAACTATATATGCAGTATTTACATTTCTTTCTTTTTTTTCGTTAGGGATCGGGGACACTAGTTACAATAGGGTTTCGTCATCATTTCAAGTAGCATAACCATATTATAATTTGAAAACGTAATCAATTTCGTTTGGTGGCTGATTCGGGACATCGTAATATCGCTTCGTTTAATGGGAAGCGATATTGCGATATCACGATACCACGATGCGATACCACGATAGCAAGAATCGATAACACGATAGCGCGATGCGAGACCACGTTAGCGTATCGTGTTATCGTGATATCGCATCGTGTTATCGTGATATCGCATCGTGCTATCGTAATATCGCAATCTCACTTCCCATTAAACTAAGCGATATTACGATGTCCCGAATCAGCTACCATAATTTCGAGATATTTCACGGGCCTTTATCACTGGCGCGATGTACATGGTTCAGGACAATATTAAATATGTTAGGATTATATTTGTAAGAATGTGAGAATGACAATCAGCCATTGTCTCCCCTGACGGATATTTGTTGTCGCTAAATTCCACACAATGAAAAATTACTGAAGTAATTCAACTGGTTAATCTATGTATATTGGTTATGAATTATCCCGCCAATGATCGTTCACGTAGCTACATATGAAGCGTCTCGATATGGTTTCCTTTTCAAAATATGTAAATAAAAAGATTACATTTTATTTTTAACTGTCAGACATGTAAACAATACTACGCATACGAAAAACATAAGAAAACCACCAATATGTCAAAGTATTCATTATCCAAACTCAAATTCAATAAAGTCATTTCAAAATATTTACACTGACTCCTGAAAAAGAACAAGGCGAATAACTCGTTTAGTTCAGGAAGAGTAAGGGTCTGCGACAACACTCATCATGTCAATCTTGGTCAATCCAAGCTTGTAATGTCACGGAGATCGGTTTCATTTAAATGTTTGTAAATCAATGTAGGCGTGGCATTTGTAGTAGTGTCTTGATAGGTTAACTAATCTCACTGTGGTCCTAGTACATTACCTTGACTAGAAGTGCCATCGTTCTACCATCGAAGCATGTATTTACAGGAATATGCTTAAGGGGACTGGGCAAGCTTTCGCTGCCGAAAAATACATTAACTATTGCATCGTTTTAGACTGAAATATGGCATGATGAAAAGTCCAACTGTTAATAATTCTTCATAATTTTTGAAGTCCTAAACATTCTTAGAATACTCAAGGCTGTGGACGAATTTACACCAATATAATGTTGGAATATGACATATGTTTAATGATAATACAACCGATTAAAGATGATAAATAGGTGATGTTAAACGACAGTTTTTTTAGGAGCACGAGCTAATTATTGATTATCTAAGATAATTGGTGTTATTGTACGTTTTTTTAAATTTTTTATCTAAGTTAGAATATTACACTTGCCAATAATCTAAGACACCTATCAATCTTACACTTACAAAAAGTCTAAGACACATATCTTATACTTACTATCAGTCTAAGACACATATCAACTTACACTTACTATCAGTCTAAGACACATATCAATCTTACACTTACTATCAGTCTAAGACACATATCAATCTTATACTTACTATCAGTCTAAGACACATATCAATCTTATACTTACTATCAGTCTAAGACACATATCAATCTTACACTTACTATCAGTCTAAGACACATATCAATTTTACACTTACTATCAATTTAAGACACATATCAATCTTGCACTTACTATCAATCTAAGACACATATCAATCTTACGCTTACTATCAGTCTAAGACACATATTAATCTTACGCTTACTATCAGACTAAGACACATATCAAATCTTACGCTTACTATCAGACTAAGACACATATCAAATCTTACATTTACTATCAGTCTAAGACACATATCAATCTTACACTTACTATCAGTCTAAGACACATATCAATTTTACACTTACTATCAGTCTAAGACACATATCAATCTTACACTTACTATCAGTCTAAGACACATATCAATCTTACACTTACTATCAGTCTAAGACACATATCAAATCTTACATTTACTATCAGTCTAAGACACATATCAAATCTTACATTTACTATCAGTCTAAGACACATATCTTACATTTACTATCAGTCTAAGACACATATCAATCTGACAGTCTGTCGTACTTTTTGAGATGAGATTCACATCACCTTGGAAATGTTAAAATGGGACCGAAGAAATATAAACAAAACATGTGCACTTAGGTATTACAATTGACGCACGGGATTCATATTTATGATAGTTCAATACCTAACATTTTGATGTAATCCTGTTTTCTTGTAATGCAAGTTATTGTGAAGTTGTGTGTCATGATAAAGTGACTGAATATTTGAGATAAACATGTCGTCGTTTTCCGACTACAGTATAGATATCAAGTAATATTGTAATCTTATTTTTGTGACGTTTTCATAGAACAGTTAATAGTGATGAATGACAAAATTCGTCAAATTCCATTTACACAAACATCATCAGCTGTAAGTAAACATGTCACATCATTACAGATTATAAAGTTACAGGTAGTATACGCTAGCTGTGTCTGTGATCATCGTGCGCATGACTGCCCGTCGCAGCTGCACAAAAAGGGTTTGCACGTGCCACAACACTAATCCAGTAATGCTTGATATACTAACAATAGGAGAGTTATCCAAGAGGAATGTATACGTGGTCCCTACATGTAATATTGGGTACGACCGAGTATTAGGTACAGCACGTTATTGCTAATATTACATGCACAAATATATAGTGTTTCCGACCATCGTCTCAATATTAGTACTTATCAAAGATTACTTGTTCAATCAACCACTAACTACACAACTTTGTACCTAATAGAGTTCTAAAGTACCTGATGACCTTTGTATACTAATAGTTCTTGTCTGTACCATAGTTTGACTTAGAGAAATGTTTTAAAATTGTTCCAGCTCGCCTACTCAACTTAAACCCAAATGACACGAGATCATCAAATTGATAATATAGTATACATATATAAAGACGGTTACGTCTTCCGACAGAAATATTGTTGACACTGACAATATCAACGGATATGACGTCATGCCACATTTCAGAGATCTCCGCCTTAACGATTTTTGTATATTTGGTACTAAATGAGCATTAATGGCTCTAAAATACTTTAAGACAACACGTTGATATGAAATGTTAAACAAAGAAATTAAAATCACAAACATCATCAATGGTGTGACATGTTTTTAGGTCCAACCAAACTACCCTCTCCCCAACGTCTTCACTTTACCGCAATTTAGCAAATCCTAATGACCTATTTTGGTTGTGTTCAAAACATGGTCGAAGCGATTTAAAAGGTAAATTAAGTTTAAGGCAGCTTCTCTAGGTCATGTTTTATATTTTTGTTCTAAAATTATTTTTATTCTTGGGTTCACAAGTGAATCAATGTGGTGACATATATATATTCTCCTAAGCGTAAATAGAAAGGTTTGTTTGAATGATCGTGTTATAAAAACAATATTGATTCCTTTGATAAAATTAAGTGTGTTTTTTTGCCCCATGAACAGCTAGGTTCTGTCTGAGGCTTGGTGTCCTTCAAGCAGCTGGTGTCTAACTCACTGAACAACATAGGGAGTCCCGTCGCATTTCCTCCATTTTTTTGGTCACTAAATAAAAGTGATAAAACGTTTCGATCTATTGTTCGTTAGATTCTTCCTGTCAATATTACTGACAGTAAGCTGCTTTAAAACTATAGCCTTTCGCCTGTATTTGGTTCCGTAATTTTCATCACGATAACTTTTGTATTTATATAAAGTAATTTGAATAATTAAATGCTTTTTCGATTTTTCCCAATTCAAAGCATCAAGTTTGAGATATTGTAAAAATGTTGTGAAAATATTTGTTGATGTAGTTTCAGAATAAACACTTATTTCCGATCAATTAAAAATAGATGGCCTGAATGGTCACGGAGCGCTTTATGAACAAACATGGGCCAATGAACTATATACATTTGTATGCCCAGTCATGGACAACCGTTTACTGGAAAAAAAATCCCAGGAACTTACAAACTGATTAGTTTTAGAATATCTAGGCCAACAAGATATCCTTTTTAGCATTCCTCTAGAAAGAAAAATGTACTACGAGTTTTGAAAAGTTTAAAAAAAACTTACACATATATTGATAGTTGGAACGCAATGACACCCAAAAGATGAATTTGAACCAATCAGGATCCAAGTACATGACAATTCCTTAGTAGCAATCAGCTTTATTGATTACCAATCTTAGTGAGTCCATTCATTTTTAAACTATTTGTAGTTCATTATCTTTCGAAAATCTCAAATCAGTTCTCCGTCTGGTTCTGATATAGTGAATGACGCCTAGAACCATGATACTGTGTCATTGAACTATGGTATAAACATGATGTAAATATTCAACTGTTCATTTCGGCTAAGTTTCGCTGTTCGTTAAACTAATCTTATGGTCAACATATGAGATATGTACTGAGAGGAAAAAGAAACGCAATTAGCAGAAAGTTAATATTGTAAATTAAATCCTTGATGTACACCCTTGAAACTTGACAAATGTGTGAATTTGAGTTAGGTGCCTTTGGTAAAACCACTGATGCATAACTAAACTGCGCACGCCGCGTGTACAAAAGAATAAGAGACCAATGAGTACGGTTAATACCCCGGTCAATTCAATGCACAAAAGAGTTCGTGCAGTTACTGCAGCTCGCGGGGGGCATACACGATATTGATGGGTCCAGAACGCACTTCATATTGAGTGGGGTACTCTTGAATCAACGTCAAATTTGAAGGGTTTTCTTAACGTACACGAATGAAATTCTCGTAGATGACAGAGTGGTCAACTATCTTCCAGTCACAACATAATTACATTCTAAAACCCTTTTCTTTTTCCCGTAGTTGACCTGGAAATTCCTAATTGCGTTTCTTTTTCCTCTCAGTATATAAAAAAGAAAAACCGAATTGAAAACTTAAATGACCAACACATTTAACAAGAACGTATGTGTTGATAAAGACTGTGTAATTTCAATATAAAATACATTTCAGAATGTGTGTGCGATCACGTGATATTTAAGACTGCAGCGTCACCTGCGATCTTTATTGTTGAAGTTGATATAGATGAGCTCACTGTGATGACGTCATTATTTGATCGTTAAAATCTTTTTCCAACACGAAGTATTCTTTATCCGAATGGTAGTTCGTGATCTCCTTCTTACAGTTGAGGCGGCTGTTGATTTGCAAGGCGCGCAGACATACCATTGTTTTATTTTCGATTGATGCGTTTCCGCAGGACCAGCAATAGCAAGTCTGAGTTCGCACCGTCTGAGACTCAAAAGTGCAAAATCGCTTGTGACCGGGAAAGCGTCGAAGAGACTTTATTATATCTGTAAAAAAAGCAGAAGTGAGAATTTAAAACTTAGGTTATACCGACCATACACAGACTCAATGACAAAATATTATACGTAATGTGAACACTAAACAGCTATCCCGGAAATAAAGCGTGTGTTATAACAGACTTGCCTGGATTGTTGGGCCGGATACTGTTGTTACGGTAAAACTCGTCCAACCATTTGACGGGAAGAGATCGGCATTTTTCCGGAAGTGATAAATTGATTTGTTCTGGGATTGAATTTTCCTTTGTGTTATTACCATCGTCTTGCTTTCTGGTCTGCAAATGTAAGGTGAACAATTAACAGTGTTTCCAATGAGAGAAAAACATCTCTGAATCAAAACCAACATTTCACATTTAGTACCACAATTCTATTCCAAAACCCGATTAACATGTTAATGTCATATTTACCAGTAATTAGATCTCAGATTTTTATCACTGAAATGTCCCACTCATCTTAACTACGATTGTCAATGTGTGTTATTTTCAATACATGTTGAAACCTAGAACTGACCTCTCAAACAGCTCACATTTACTGACAATCAAATTCCATGTGTTGGAACCTCTGATTAGCTTGCTCAGAACAATGGCGAAATGTATCCCGTAACAGTCCCCATAAAACTACTTGAAGATAGAATTTAATTCAATTTTTTTTAATTTAAAACAATACGTTTTCATTTTTCATGTCTAATGTTGGTACCTACCTGGTTCCATGCTCAGATAGCAGAAAGAGAAAAAGAGGAGTTTGTTGAAGGAAAAAGTACAGATAGAGGAGGAAGCCTTATATATATATCTCGTGTGGAAAAGGACCACTTCATGTCTACAAAAGTTCCAGACCTCTTTCAAAATAAAATGGATATAGACTACTTTGGGAGGGAAAGTCCTGTTACATCTCAGACTTATTCTAATTATTTTTTTTTTCTAGTTTGTCAGCATCAGTAGGTCTATAAACATCACACAGTCCACAATAAATACTCGAAATTTGAAAGTGTTAATGATCAATAATGCTATCAGCCTTGCTATAGGTACCTGATTGACATCATCCTCAAAATCAGCCAAGTCTTTGATGTAACAGACATCCTCATCGGTTGGCTTGAATAGGAAAATATCCTGACAAAAAAAAAAAAAAATAAATAAAAAAAATTAAGAATGACATTGTACAGAAAAATCACTGACATCTACTCAAAACATGTATGACCATTAGTTGCGAAATACCTCTTATTGTTTCATCAGCTGTGAAAAAAACGATTATTTTCTAGTCGTCTTTCGTGAAATACGGTCATTCTACCGATCGTCTGTGGTAAATTATGACGTCATAACGTAATCAACGGGAGCCTTAAGTCAATCAAAGCTCGACTAGGCCATAGAACATATTAGTAATTAACAAAAATGAGTATAACTACTGGTAATTAAGATAATTACATAATAAAACTTGTCTCAGACATATTTTTTACCATGTAGGAAACCTTGTTTATATATGTGTATATTTACATATGTAAATATAAAATGTCCCTAACGTTTAATACCATCCAATGTTATTCGTTCTAACCATTAAAATTAAGTTTCTCATATGGATTATAGTAAAAGTTTGCTCTTTTCCGGGGGCATTTGTGAGACACTGGGGTAATATCATTCACAAAGCCAGTCATGCAGCTAAATCACCCTCCATCTAGAAGTATTTGATTCTACCATATTTGCCATTATCTGTCAGACTTTTCTTGAACAATACACAAACCTGTCTGAAACAATACACATATTTGCCATAAACAATACACAGACTTGTCTTAAACAATTTACAGACTTGTCTTAAATAATGCACTGACTTGTCTGAAACAATATACAGACTTGTCTTAAACAAGTTACAGGCTTGTCTTAAACAATACACAGACTGCCTATAAAAATACACAGACTTGTCCTAAACAATACCCAGACTTGTCTGAAACAATACACAGACTTGTCTGAAACAATACACAGATTTGTCTGAAACAATACACAGATTTGTCCGAAACAATACACAGGTTTGCTTTAAGTAAATACACAGACTTGTCTGAAACAATACACAGACTTGTCTGAAACAATACACAGACTTGTCTGAAACAACACACAGACTTGTGTGAAACAATACATAGACTTGTCTTAACCAATGCACAGACTTGTCTTAAAAAATACACAGATTTTTAAACAATACACAAATTTGTTAAACAATACACAGATTTGCCTTAAACAATACACAGGTTTACCTTAAACAATACACAAACTTGTCTGAAACAATACACAGATTTGCCTTTTAGAATACACAGACTTGTCTGAAACAATATACAGACTTGTCTTAAACAATAAATAGACTTGTTTTAAATAATACATAGACTTTTCTGAAGCAATCATGTGCTCCATAATATATGGTATCAACTTGTAATTTTAAAACCATGTTTTTTCAGTTTATTTGGCTTCGAAAATGCATTATTCTTATCAATCTTAAGGCTTATTAAATAATAATAAAAAACGGATTGGAATTATTTCATTCTTTTACACAACAGACCAAACAAATTATATGAATAATTCGAAATAACGATAGGTTAAGCGTTAATGTATGTTTATAAAAATAAACGTGTTGTGACTATTACAGATAGGAAACACTGATACCAGTGGTAAGTATAACGTGTGGTGACTTTATCACAGATAGGGAACGCTGATACCAGTGGTCAGTATAATGTGTGTTGACTATTACAGATAGTCAACACTGATACCAGTGGTCAGTGTAATGTGTGGTGACTATTACAGATAGGGAACACTGATACCAGTGGTCAGTATAATGTGTGGTGACTATTACAGATAGGGAACACTGATACCAGTGGTCAGTGTAATGTGTGGTGACTATTACAGATAGGGAACACTGATACCAGTGGTCAGTGTAATGTGTGGTGACTATTACAGATAGGGAACACGACACCGATACCAGTGGTCAGTGTAATGTGTGGTGACTATTACAGATAGGGAACACTGATACCAGTGGTCAGTGTAATGTGTGGTGACTATTACAGATAGGGAACACTGATACCAGTGGTCAGTGTAATGTGTGTTGACTATTACAGATAGGGAACACTGATACCAGTGGTCAGTGTAATGTGTGGTGACTATTACAGATAGGGAACACACAGTGGTCAGTATAATGTGTGGTGACCAGTGGTACCAGTGGTAAGTATAAGTATACCAGTGGTCATGTGTGTGTTGACTATTACAGATAGGGAACACCGATACCAGTGGTCAGTGTAATGTGTGGTGACTATTACAGATAGGGAACACCGATACCAGTGGTCAGTGTAATGTGTGGTGACTATTACAGATAGGGAACACCGATACCAGTGGTCAGTGTAATGTGTGGTGACTATTACAGATAGGGAACACTGATACCTTAAGGCCAATATCATGTGTGATAATTTAATTACAGGTAGTGAATTGTGATATAAAAACGTAAATATAATGTTATCTTTTGTAAGATATCGACAACCGAAGTTCTGGGATATAGTTTTACACATTAACATTAAACAATCGTTCCGCTCTTTATCATATAGTTCCGAACTGTTCGTGTTGAATGTTTATACACAGTGACTAACATTAACATTGTTCTGGGCACGCAATATCTGTATTATTTATGATTTGAAGAAAACTTTATCAAATCAACATTAACTATCTTATGAGATTTGCTGGAAAAAGCTATTCCAGGAACGTAAGATATTGATAGGTTTCTAGCTATTCTAACTTAAAACATTCACTTTTGTTAGCATGGAGGGACGTAATTGAGGGGTCTTTCTTTAGGAAGAAATAAAAATACCGGGAAAATCCATGTGGTCGGGCAAATGACCCCATATATTTTCAGCAAAATCGCATCCGTTCTAGTTGCTGTAATATTTTGCAGAAACTCGCATTAGTGAAGGGAATTTTTTTTACATTTACTACATTTCACAAACGCACAATATAATTAAAAGGAAATACAAAACAAGATCAAATGCTGGCCACACTTACCATCTCTCTATCTTCTGTTAGAGTAACGGTCTGTCCCGGAATTTTCCTGTCGAATTCCACAGGTGATGAGATGTCATTATCAAAAGTCATGTTATAGTCAGCAGTCCAGTTGCCCATGTTAAATTCCGTCCCAGGGTTGAGGTCAACCCCGGGCTTAAAACCTGATCTGTCCGGATTTACGTAAGGATCTATATATGGTGCTGCACGAGACCCCCAAATATTGAGGATACACACAAACCAAAATATATATGGATTCATTTAACAGAAATTAATTAAAAGTTCATAACAAGTTCTGATGTTCCTCCTTTAGATGTAATACCTCCTCCTGTTTCACTATTAAGTGTTGTGCGTTCCGTCACTCCTACGTCGACAAGCCACACTCATACAACTAAACGATAATGGGAGAGCCATTAGCGTCATTACGTCAGCCCAGGTCGTGCCCAGGAGCGGTGTTGCACTGTTGAGACTCTAGACCACTTTGTTAATATTTATACTGCAGATTGTCTATATTTCACGTACACGTTTAAGATTATATAACGGAAAAAACTGATTCAGAAGCGAGAAGAAGTTACATGATTAATGAGGAATCTTAAACGAGGTCATAAAAAGCCAAGTTTAGACAGATTATATCACACCATTGCCTTGTTCTTTCGTGAATACTGTAACGTTTCTTAAAATTCCAATCCCATCACTGCCACCAGGGTTACATTTCTTATACTTCCAATCCCATCGCTGTCACCAGGGTAACGTTTATTAAACTTCCAATCCCACCGCTGTTACCAGGGTAACGTTTCTTAAACTGCCAATCCCACCGCTGTCACCAGGGTTACATTTCTGATACTTCCAATCCCACTGCTATCACCAGGGTAACGTTTCTTAAACTTCCAATCCCATCGCTATCACCAGGGTAACGTTTCTTAAACTTCCAATCCCATCGCTATCACCATGGTAACGTTTCTTAAACTTCCAATCCCATCGCTGTTACCAGGGTAACACTTCTTAAAATTCCAGGATGTATATTGAGAGGGAGAGCGGGACACCATAAGGATCACTGCAAAGGGAACTGGACGACTAGGGAGTTCAGTGAGAGAGGATGTATATATAGAGGGAGAATCGGACAATATCAACATTTAATGCCAGCACAGTCTTCACTTGCCCCTTCCCGAGTGTAAATGGGGCTGAGCAGCGGATTGGGTATTGGAGATTGGAAATTCGAAAAGCGAATTCGCTGCCAGCAGCAGAACGGAGACGCAACCTTTACTTGATTTGAATCTTTTAAAAGATATTTTCTATATTCATCATTATGATTCTTTCAATTATTTCAGTCGTATAATTTATACCAGCTGCATTTTGGGAAAGAATCAAAGTTATTTTCATTATTTTCCTACCATTTTGTAAACAAAAATAACCATATGTGTTGTGTTGTTACAAGGGAGACCAGTCCGGAATGGATCTGTCACTTATATACCCGCACACACGTCATTTTTATTGCCCGAGGCACACCACTGACCACTTTCTTTGGAGTGAAACTATACAATAGAAAGGCTACATTTCATTGCAATTAATGCAGGGCCTAGTGTTAGTTAGCTGTCAGATTTTATCAGATCTTAGTTTGGGCTTAATATGCGATACATATTTGTTCCCATTTTGGCTCGCCAAGGGCTCCATTGAAATATTTCCCTAACTCACATACCAAACAGACACTCTTAAAGACAGTGTACAGTCCTACTTCTTCCCTTTTTACATTTATTTCGTTCAGTTTTCCTAAGACACCGCCTACATTTCAACATTTCAGCCTTCTTCGTGGTGATATGCTGTACCTAATTTTATATTAAACACTATTCAGTTGTGTGTGTTTTTCAGTATGATATGGATGACTGATCTCAACAACACCTCTCATACAAAGTTTGACTAAGATGTTACCGTGCATCTTGATATACTACAATGTTATTTAACCCACAGGTGACAACAAATGGTAGACTGACGTACGTGACTACCACGGTCAGTAAATATGTCTATTGTTAGTAAAACTGGATTTGTCGTCAATGAGAATTGTGTAGGATATATACATTTATTAACTTTACATATGTTTATCGTCAATCGAAATATTGTCGATCATACCAATGTGTAGGGTTATTATATTTCATGTTGTTTTCTGTTTGGATTCATCAAAATTGCACTTTAACAATAGCATTACTGAGTTAGGTTACGAATACTACAATCGTATTTTTTTTAATTACACATCATATGCTCTCGGTGAACATATTTCTTTGTACTAGTGGAATATACCATAAGATTTGGTCCAGACATAAAACTTACACTGCAACATTAATTCCATGTACGTATGAATATGATTATGAATTAAAAATGAGCAATATTTAAAGCAGCAAAGAGTGGTTTCAGATTAATGAATCCTGGACTAGCCGTCCCACAGGTGGTACATACTAAAGCTTTGATATAACATCTGACGTAAGGGACGTACAAAAACTTATATATAAATATACTTTCCGAAATGTGGGACTAGCAACCTTATCGAACAATTGCCTGTCAGAGCCTTAACATTATTAGATATGTAATAATGTGTTGAGACACCATACCAGCCGATATATATATATATATTAGAGAGAGAGAGAGAGAGAGACCAGAGAGAGAGATTTACAGAGAGAAATAAAAGTCATTCTGACAGAGAGTGCAGAGAGAATATTTGTACAGAGAGAGAGAGAGAGAGAGAGAGAGAGAGAGAGAGAGAGAGAGAGAGAGAGAGAGAGAGAGAGAGAGAGAGAGAGAGAGAGAGAGAGAGAGAGAGAGAGAGAGAGAGAGAGAGAGAGAGAGAGAGAGAGAGATAATGATAAAACAGAGGCTGTCACGACCACCAGAGATGTTCAGAGAGTCAGATATATATATATATATATATATATATATAGAGAGAGAGAGAGAGAGAGAGAGGACAGAGAGAGAGAGAGACAGAGAGAGGTATATATTGACAGTGAGAGAGAGAGAGAGAGAGAGAGAGAGAGAGAGAGAGAGAGAGAGAGAGAGAGAGAGAGAGAGAGAGAGAGAGAGAGAGAGAGAGAGAGAGAGAGAGAGAGAGAGAGAGAGTTTCACTCGAATACATTATTACAAAATATTTCTTAAACATATCTTACACCATATCATACCGGACACAAAATTAAACTAATTGGAAAGAAATAATTATGCGATTTTATAGAGAGACACAAGAACGTGGAGCGTGACCTGTCTAAACTGGCGAGTGCTCAATATATACCGTTGGAAATGAATCCTTATTATCATCACTTTAGTAGTCTTCATGACCAATTAACAGTTAATCTAAACGTAATGGCAAAATACTTATGAAGGTTTATGAACATGGCAAGACGTTGTTCGTTTTATCTACCACATGCAAAGAAGAAATGATGAGCATTTTCACAAGGATATCCACATGCACAAGGAGAGTCGATTAGATTAATGTTGAAGAGATCTTCATTTAAAGGGCTGCATTTATGGCGGAGTTTCGTTAATAAAATATTTAGCTTACGATCTCCAACTAGGTAGTAATCAGGTACATTAAATGTTTCATTTTGTTTAGAAAGACGGTCTTTGAAGATCTTAAAAGATCATGAACATACATTTGGAAATTTCCCCACGTAATGACAGATCTAGAAGGGAATCTTATCTCATGAACATACCTTTGGAAATTTCCCCACGTAATGACAGATCTAGAAGGGATTCCTATCTCATGAACATACATTTGGAAATTTCCTCACGTGATGATAGATCTAGAAGGGATTCTTATCTCATGAACATACATTTGGAAATTTCCCCACGTAATGACAGATCTAGAAGGGATTCTTATCTCATGAACATACATTTGGAAATTTCCCCACGTAATGACAGATCTAGAAGGGATTCCTATCTCATGAACATACATTTTGAAATTTCCCCACGTAATGACAGATCTAGAAGGGATTCCTATCTCATGAACATACATTTGGAAATTTCCCCACGTAATGATAGATCTAGAAGGGATTCCTATCTCATGAACATACATTTGGAAATTTCCCCACGTAATGACAGATCTAGAAGGGATTCCTATCTCATGAACATACATTTGGAAATTTCCCCACGTAATGACAGATCTAGAAGGGATTCCTATCTCATGAACATACATTTGGAAATTTCCCCACGTAATGACAGATCTAGAAGGGATTCCTATCTCATGAACATACATTTGGAAATTTCCCCACGTAATAACAGATCTAGAAGGGATTCCTATCTCATGAACATACATTTGTAAATTTCCCACGTAATGACAGATCTAGAAGGGATTCCTATCTCATGAACATACATTTGGAAATTTCCCCACGTAATGACAGATCTAGAAGGGATTCTTATCTCATGAACATACATTTGGAAATTTCCCCACGTAATAACAGATCTAGAAGGGAATCTTATCTCATGAACATACATTTGGAAATTTCGTGTGGGTTTGCTTGTCCATTTTGAAAATGTTATGTTTTCTTTTATTTATCAACAGCACACAATCGATGAAATTCAGGCATTGCTACAGAGCTGAGACAGTGTTTAATATAAAATACCATTATCACATACCCAGAACAATGACAAAATCATTTGGTCTGATTTCAAACCTAATTTTAAAAGTTATTAATGAGTCTCATTTGTTAAAGCGGTTTTATAAGAATATTCACTTTATTGTCACGAAACAGATTACTATTTCACATCAAAATCTTCAGATTTTATACCGCCATCCGACTGTTTTCTATATCAACGTTAGCTTTAAGATCACTTTATGATATAAAGACAATGTCAGTTATACGGTTAGAAAAGTATGTACGTACAGAATTTGTCACGTGCGTCATGTTGAACACATTTCCCCACGTAAAATTGGTTGACATATATCTGTAAACCAACAATCTAGCTTTATCATTGATATTTCATGGGGTTGTCTTTGTGCTTGCTGTCGTCCTTTTTCATAACTGCAGTCATCCTAATTTGTAGATACGGTCATCTTAAAGATTTTGTGCATTTGGAAATGTGCAGTTTCCATGATAATCTGTGAATGTTAACGAGTTTGGAACAGACATTTATGCATCTTCAAGTATAAAATAAAGATGTGCAATTTCTTAACGGTCAGCTTGTCTATAATGTTTTCTATATATATCAACAGCACATAATCGATGAAAAATCAAGCATTGCTACAGAGCTGAGACAGTGTTTAATATAAAACACCATTATCACATACCCAGAACAATGACTAAATCATTTGGTCTGATCTCAAACCTAATTTTAAAAGTTATTAATGGGTCTCATTTGTTAAAGCGGTTTTATAAGAATATTCACTTTATTGTCACGAAACAGATAACTATTTCACATCAAAATCTTCAGATTTTATACTGCCATGTCATTAACTACATCCGACTGTTTTCTATATCAACGTTAGCTTTAAGATCACTTTATGATATAAAGACAATGTCAGTTATACGGTTAGAAAAGTATGTACGTACAGAATTTGTCACGTGCGTCATGTTGAACACACGTGTTTCCTCCCACGTGCAGAAATTGGTTGACATATATCTGTAAACCAACAATCTTGATTTATCATTGATAAACAAAATTGAACAATAATTGATCATTTCATGGGTTTGTCTTTGTGCTTGCTGTCGTCCTTTTTCATAACTGCAGTCATCCTAATTTGTAGATACGGTCATCTTAAAGATTTTGTGCAGTGCCTCGTACGTTAAAATGTGCAGTTTCCATGATAATCTGTGAATGTTAACGAGTTTGGAACAGGCATTTATGCATCTTCATGTATAAAATAAAGATGTGCATTTGTCTGAACGGTCAGCGGACTATAAATATCTATATATAACATCAGCAGGAGAAGGTACAGTTATAAAATTATTTAAAGAGCTCGAAATATTTTAGTAGATAAAAAAAAGCAAAAAAAAAAAAAAAAAAACAAACAAACAAACAAACAAACAAAAAAAAGAGGAAAAAATAAACACCTCATTTCAGTTTCTCAACATTTTAACAAAATTTAAGGTCAATGTCTTATATTATGTTTAATGGTCAATACAGTGATACAATTGATCGATAAAGAGAATTACGTCAAACCTTCGTACGCAGCTGAATTGGCCGTTCTTAATGCAATTACTCTCTGGGAGGTTTCTTACACAATATAATACAACAGAATATGATAGTTAAGTGGATGGGTGGGGTTTTAACGTCAACAATATTGTCAATATCACGCAGGGAAACAGACAAACAATGAGATAGTCTAGTCATAATGATCAATAGTCAATTCTAATGGGGAAATTCTTCCTTTCGTAAATAGATCAAATTTCAAAAGACAAAAAACCATTCAAAAATATAAAGCATCATACAAAATTCTGATATATAATACTATATACAACATCATACAAAATTCTGATAAATGACACTACAAACACCATCATACATAATTCTGATGAATATGCTACATACAACATCATACAAAATTCTGATCAATAATACTACATACAACATCATACAAAATTCTGATGAACAATACTACATACAACATCATAATACTACATACAACATCATACAAAATTCTGATAAATGACACTACATACAACATCATACAAAATTCTGATAAATTATACTACATACAACATCATACAAAATTCTGATATATTATACTACATACAACATCATACAAAATTCTGATATATAATACTACATACAACATCATACAAAATAAACTGACATACATACAACATCATACAAAATACTGACAAATGACACTACATACAACATCATACAAAATTCTGATATATTATACTTCATACAACATACAAAGTTCTGATTTTCATATTGTAAATTAAGACAGTTATGATATATATATATATTACTCTTTCACTGTTCACTTCTCCATTTAAGGTCATATTACTTGGTGAATATTATCTCCAGCTCAGCAACAATGTCATTTGTCCTAAACCTTTGTCCTAAATATTTGTCCTATATACATGGAATTGAATTTGAATGTTACACAGCTTGACATACGGCATTCAAATTATTCAGAATATCGATATTTAGAAGCTTTACATACCACATGTATTTTTCAGAATATCGATGTTTAGAAGCTCAACATACCACATATATTATTCAGAATTTGAGTACTCATTACATAACATGCACATTTCCGAAGTTTCAAAACTCGACATTCGTCTTTCAATGTTTGGACATTAAGTGTCGCGCAGCTCACAAACGGTATTCAACATTCAGAATTCGATTATCTTGAAACTTGTCATTCAACGATGAACATGTAGATTTGGTTTGTTTCGCAGCTCCACAAACGATTTACGATATTCTGAAGTTTAACATTGTACTGCTCGGCATGCAATACTCAGAATTTTTCTTTGTGACAATGGTATTTTAGAAATTCATAAGTAATTCTATATGTAGCTTATGGTCTATTATAATACAACCATTAAGAAATTCATGCGTGGCGTTTCAATGAACCACATCCCCACCTTCATCACGCAAACTGCCAGCCTGTGAAGCATAGTTGCAGTATCAGAGATTGTGCAGTTGACATTCGTAGGCTGAAAGCAGTTCCGTGTCTTAATGACGTCACATACATGTCAACATTCGGTTGTGATCGAGGAATTTGGTATGGTATCAAATGATATAATAAATCTCTCCAGAGTGCTGAGTCCATCTTTCTCTATTTCTTTTATTTCCTTTTTCGCAACTTTTCATACAAAAGAGTTCCAATATATGTAATACTAAATGCTGAATTGTACCTAATCCAGTGAGCGATGGAGCGATAAGACCAAGCAATTATCTCCCATCTCTCCACCCATTACATATACACAACACTTTTGGTTTGGGTTAGTGTTAGACTTCCGGCAAGTCACGTGAACGAAATCACCAGAACTGGTATTTACATTATCGCCCCTCTCTTTACTGGCTTCATTAATACGATGACTTTCATTTTCTTGTGTTTTTACGCCTTTATATGGACTTTTTATATTTCCATTGCACAACATACATTTTTGTTCAATTTCTGTGTTCATTTTTCCTGAATCAAAACAAAACAATTTTATTACACTATAACACCCTAGAGAAGCTCGATATAGAACAATGAAAAGAATGGAACAGAAGTAATCAGTTTAAGAAATCGGAAGAATATATGTGGACCTTTGTAGGATATAAAATAAAACGTTGCATGAAACAATTTTGAAATAAATGAAAAAGAAACAAAACAGCTTATCTTGGCTGAATTTTTGCTCCTCTTTTGAAGCAGTTATACGCACCAACTGAAAATTAAATAAAATCTATGAAGCTAAAAATCACTTAACTCATACAACTAATGATATTCAGCGGAATCCAAATAAAATGTTGTTTTTTTAATTTCAATATTCTGCTAAATTTGTGTTGTTGAAATACTTTTAGAAACAATAAATGCTCAATTTTCGTTTCGATTTCAAAAAAAAAACAAAACAACAAGAAAGCAGTATACGATAATTAGATGACTGATAAAAATACCGTTCTACTTAATAAGCCAATTACGATAACAAACACATTGTGATAAAACCATTTATATCGACCGTACTGGAATTTTGTAATTTGTAAAGAAACCGTATCGCTACGCAATGCCTCGTCCAAATTTTAAATACGACAATGCAGAATTTCAAAAATGAAAACTCAAGTAAATCATGTCAAATAAGTATAAAATATTGTAATGAGAAATATTTAACCTCTTACCGACATGTTTCTCTACTGTAATATCGTTATCTGTCAGGATATGTTCTGGATCCCGTACGCTGAAACAGTGTCCGTATTATCTCCCTTTGCACCTACGGAGACCTGAACACGAAGTACAACTTGATAGCGGTATTTCGTCAGAACTTGTCTGATTTATGAAATGTTCCTTTGTTTAGATTTTTCTAGAATTTTAATATATTTTCAAGTAATTCGTGTTCTGTACAATACAAAAAAACAGCAATTCATTTGCAATTAGTTTGAGGTCAAATCTTAGAATGACTAGACTAACGGTCATACGTGTCACCATCTGTCTTCCTGACTGAAGCCGTGTAATAATTGGCAACATTCTTCGGATCATTGAATGTTGTTACGTCCATCTAAATCCTAGTTCGAATCCCTACAGAATGAAATAAGACCTGTTGTGTCTATACAGCAGCACACAGAGGGGCCAAGAATTACTGTAAAATTACGGAATATGAAAAAACTCTATTCTCATTCTATTTTACTTGCGACTTATGAATGTACGAGTTATTTCCCTTTGTATGTTTTGGCGTATTCTCTATCGCGTCATGTTTAGTACGATGACCTATAGAAGCCGGATACTTTATATCACTTTTATAAACAAAGTTTATCATGGTGCACTGTATGTACACTTTTATAAAACAAAAATGATCATCTGTGTATCTTTTTACAACAACAGGTGACAGCGGTCAGACAGCTTTAAGCATTTTGTTTTCAAAAGTGATTTAGCGGTAAATTTTTATTCAGTTTTTCAATCAAATATAAAGAAGACACATAAACTTAACTTCAAAAGTTTTGATTTATCCATTTTATATCAAACACAGGTACCTTGATGAAAAGCAAGTGCGATACCACTGCGCCACCCGACCACCCATATAACTTATAAATGTAACAGGGACCAAACATAAAATGGCTGTCCATTGAGAGAAAGAATCTTCTAGCCGATGAGAATTGAGAGAAGAGAAGGTTCAGTCCAGAAAATTCCTTGATAAAGTATGTAAACGATGTCTGAGTTAATAGTGTACATGGTGTTTGAGTTAATAATGTACACGATATCTGAGTTAATAATGTACACGATGTCTGAGTTAATAATGTACACGATGTCTGAGTTAATAATGTACACGATGTCTGAGTTAATAATGTACACGATGTCTGAGTTAATAATGTACACGATGTCTGAGTTAATAATGTACACGATGTCTGAGTTAATAATGTACATGATGTCTGAGTTAATAATGTACATGATGTCTGAGTTAATAATGTACACGATATCTGAGTTAATAATGTACATGATGCCTGAGTTAATAATGTACACGATATCAGAGTAAAAATAATGTACACGATGTCTGAGTTAATAATGTACACGATGCCTGAGTTAATAATGTACACGATACCTGAGTTAATAATGTACACGATATCTGAGTAAATAATGTACATGATGTCTGAGTTAATAATGTACATGATGTCTGAGTTAATAATGTACACGATGCCTGAGTTAATAATGTACACGATACCTGAGTTAATAATGTACACGATATCTGAGTAAATAATGTACATGATGTCTGAGTTAATAATGTACATGATGTCTGAGTTAATAATGTACACGACATCTGAGTTAAAAATATACACGATGTCTGAGTTAATAATGTACACGATGTCTGAGTTAATAATGTACATGATTTCTGAGTAAATATGATGTACACGATGTCTGAGTTAATAATGTACACGATGTCTGAGTTAATAATGTACACGATGCCTGAGTTAATAATGTACAAGATACCTGAGTTAATAATGTACACGATATCTGAGTAAATAATGTACACGATGTCTGAGTTAATAATGTACATGATGTCTGAGTTAATAATGTACACGATACCTGAGTTAATAATGTACACGATGTCTGAGTAAATAATGTACATGATGTCTGAGTTAATAATGTACACGATGACTGAGTTAATAATGTACATGATGTCTGAGTTAATATTGTACACGATGTCTGAGTTAATAGTGTACATGATGTCTGAGTAAATAATGTACACGATGTCTGAGTTAATAATGTACACGATGCCTGAGTTAATAATGTACAAGATACCTGAGTTAATAATGTACACGATATCTGAGTAAATAATGTACACGATGTCTGAGTTAATAATGTACACGATGCCTGAGTTAATAATGTACACGATACCTGAGTTAATAATGTACACGATATCTGAGTAAATAATGTACATGATGTCTGAGTTAATAATGTACATGATGTCTGAGTTAATAATGTACACGATGCCTGAGTTAATAATGTACACGATACCTGAGTTAATAATGTACACGATATCTGAGTAAATAATGTACATGATGTCTGAGTTAATAATGTACATGATGTCTGAGTTAATAATGTACACGATATCTGAGTTAATAATGTACATGATGTCTGAGTTAATAATGTACACGATGTCTGAGTTAATAATGTACATGATTTCTGAGTAAATATGATGTACACGATGTCTGAGTTAATAATGTACACGATGTCTGAGTTAATAATGTACACGATGCCTGAGTTAATAATGTACACGATACCTGAGTTAATAATGTACACGATATCTGAGTTAATAATGTACACGATGTCTGAGTTAATAATGTACATGATGTCTGAGTTAATAATGTACATGATGTCTGAGTTAATTATGTACACGACATCTGAGTTAAAAATATACACGATGTCTGAGTTAATAATGTAGATGTCTAAGTTAATAATGTACATGAATTGCTGAGTATATATAATGTACACGATGTCTGAGTTAATAATGTACACGATGCCTGAGTTGATAATGTACATGATGTTTTAGTTAATAATGTAAAAGATGAACTGAGTTAATAATGTACACGTGTGTGAGTTAATAATGTACATGATGTCTGAGTTAATAATGTACACGATGACTGAGTTAATAATGTACATGATGTCTGAGTTAATATTGTACACGATGTCTGAGTTAATAATGTACATGATGTCTGAGTTAATAATGTACAGGATGTCTGAGTTAATAATGTACACGATGTCTGAGTTAATAATATACATGATACCTGAGTTAATTATGTACACAATGTCAGAGATAATCTAGTGCAGGTATACATATCTCACTACAGTTATTTCGAGCTGGAGTAGATTGTCTCCCTTAGACTGCAACTTTCCAGACAAACTGACATGTGAGATTATCATGGAACTGTTGCTGCCACTGTAAAAATACACGTGCCAATCAGCCGGGTAGAAGAACAGCTTTTTAAGCATGTACATTAATACGCTGGAATAACTTTCTAATTTACTTCAGTTCTGCATTAAGAATATGCATAAATGTTTAGATAAAAATATTTGCTATAATGAATATATTTATTTAGGAAAAACAGTTATATATTATACCCTTTGCAGTTCAGAACTATATTTCGGCGCGGAACAATTATTCTGCTTACGTAATATGGCCTGATTACCAACGTCAGGTACACTACAGATTATATCTATGCCTGTGAGTTAACATTCATTTAACTAAAAATTTCAATCGATAGAGTGATTTAACTTCTAAATTACCTCTACCAAAATAGTACTATAGTGTATAAATGTAACAAAGGTCATTATTTATTTCAATGTCTCCGTTTGGAATCGAACCCGGGACCGCTGGCTTACTAGTCTGACGCTGAACCAATCGAGCTAAAGAGAAGTTCTCCCTAACCGAGTGGTATATTGCGACTAGTATTCTACCAGGGTTACATAATATAGTGATTTAATCTCTACAATACTTCTACCCAATAGTATCATTGCTGATGATATAGTAATTAATCTTTATGATGCTATTAACCAATATCATTACGATGAAGTTGCCGATCCAATTAATGCGTAATATCATTTTACTCAAAGTATATAATAAAAATTGAACAGGAAATATGCAGCGTGTGTGGGTATAAGTCGGTGGTAAATATTTGGTATCCTTGCTAATTACCGCGCTTACGGCATCAGGTTTTAGACTCTCGTGTTCTATTCATCTCTCACAAATTGATAAAATGCACAAATAGGGATCGAATGAACCATTTGTACAATAAATCGTTCGCACAGCGTCAATTAGTTGGCAGTATGGTAGGACTAAAACCATTATTAACACATTCGGATTATCATTTGACATTTCACGCCTTCTCCATTCGTCCGCCAGGGTTTGGTAACAAGGTGTTGTATAAATGCCCAGACATTGCCAATGGTGACAGGGCGTATGATTGCCTCAGTCTTCTTAATTAATTGGCGATTTTGCTGCAAATCTTTGATCCCCATGGGGACTACATCTCTCCGAGATTTTCTTCGCATAACTAAATGCTTACGAGTCTCAAGCTTTGTGGCAAGTGATTACATGCTCTGCTTCAGACAGTTATCGATTGCTGAATATCTACCGCCTATTGGCTGTTGTTTCTGGATTATTAAATGCAGTATAATTAATAAACTATGTTTTATCTATATGAATATTGTATCCAGGACTTTCATATAACTGTATATCGTTCGGATATGCAGCATGGAATTCATCGTTTTAAAACTACACGCTTACTGTGAGGTGTCTTTCTTACAAAAAAGCAGAACAGTAGCATACATATTGTAAACAATATATTCTGATTTTTTTAAAAGTAACTTGAATTTCTCGTTCTTTACCAGTGCTAATACCATATTCTTCTTATGTAAACATGTTTTTGTCTAACTTCCCTTGTCTTACGGTACTAATGACGTCTGTGATAGCGTTTCTATTACATTAGAAGTTAGAAATACAGACATACAGACAGAATGTTTCGAAATACAGACAAAAAAATAAAAAAATCTGGAAATACAGACATACTGGACAACAGAAAGAAATACAGACATACAGACAGAATGTCGATAAATACAGACATACAGACAGAATGTTTGGAAATACAGACATACAGACAGAATGTCGATAAATACAGACATACAGACAGAATGTTTGGAAATACAGACATACAGACAGAATGTTTAGAAATACAGACATACAGACAGAATGTTTAGAAATACAGACATACAGACAGAATGTCGATAAATACAGACATACAGACAGAATGTCGATAAATACAGACATACAGACAGAATGTTTAGAAATACAGACATACAGACAGAATGTTTAGAAATACAGACATACAGACATACAGACAGAATGTTTAGAAATACAGACATACAGACAGAATGTTTAGAAATACAGACATACAGACAGAATGTTTAGAAATACAGACATACAGACAGAATGTTTAGAAATACAGACATACAGACAGAATGTTTAGAAATACAGACATACAGACAGAATGTTTGGAAATACAGACATACAGACAGAATGTTTAGAAATACAGACATACAGACAGAATGTTTAGAAATACAGACATACAGACAGAATGTTTAGAAATACAAGACATACAGACATACAGACAGAATGTTTAGAAATACAGACATACAGACAGAATGTTTAGAAATACAAGACATACAGACAGAATGTTTAGAAATACAAGACACACGGACTTACAGACAGAATGTTTGGAAATACAAGACACAGACATATAGACAGAATTTTTGGAAATACAAGACACACAGACATACAGACAGAATGTTTGGAAATACAACACATACAAACAGAATGTTAAGACAACGGTGCAATATAGGTTTCTATATCCGTGTCAATAAATGGACCTTTTCACGTATTATTTTGCTTGAAAGTACAAAGAGTTGGTTTTGCTGTATGCCGCTCTAGTCCAGCAGAATCACTGGGCCCAGAGGATCAGCCATTCGTTTAACCACGTTACGGACACTTGAGGGTCAAGGGGATAACTGATCACACAAGTGACCACATGAGAAATGTAATGGTTTCCTTGTTTAGCTAGTTGAGGGCCTCTTCTTTCCACTCGTGTCGGATTGAATGCTTGACTCTACCGTCCTTCCAGAACATAAGTACAGCGGCTAAATCAGACCTACAGCTCCAGGCACTACCCGACCGGATTAGACTTACAGCCTATTGTGTGGAGTTCTATACAGCACCGCCATGGCTTTGCCCTTGTTTAGTTTGCGCTGTTACCAATGTAATTCAAGTGTAAACTGTAAATATTTCTGTAACTGTCGGTTTATCTTTCAGTCTTGCAGGACCCATTAGCGGCGTTATGTGAAAATAGGTGTAATCAAGCATTTGCCAATTATAAATTTCAAATAAATATTTATGTAACATATTTTAAGTTTAAATTGTTTGCAGATACTAAAATAAACATTTAGTGAGAGATCTTCTATTTGAAAAGTTAATGTGCTGAAACATCTTTATAAAAAAGATTTATCAACGATAAGCATTTTAAACCTATTTAAACACGTTCTTGATGGTTCTAATGAAGCATATATAGTAATTAATTATCGCCAAGTTTAAATTAAGGAACCTATTCTTTGACAGGAGATATTTAAGTTGTATGACAAAGTGACATAGTAACGAATATATACTTTCAGCAAATCACAATTTCTTTATAAAGGCAACAATTGACAATTCGTCTACTTATGATATATGTATGTATCTATCGCACCTATATACACTCCATATAAAAAAATGCTAACCAGATCGCTATATATGCAGACTCTATAAACAATTAGCTTGGTTGTGCTTGTGGACATTACTGTGATGATGTTGGTCATTTTTCCCTAGAATGTAAGCTTTATAATAGAGTAAGAATAACGCTTTTTCAAGGAATAAACATGTTGAATATAGATCAAGTGAATTTACATCTATTCTTATTTGGAAATGGAAATCTGTCCCTAACTACCAATACAGAAGTATTCAGACACGTGCAATTTTTTACCAACAACAGATTTTAAGTAAAATTTACTAACTGTTAAATATATTATGTATGCCTTGTTAATGTTATCATGTAAATATTATCATGTATTGTATTAGAGGAAAAGGCGGTCATAAGTTGAAATAACTTGTGCCTAATCATCTGCTCAATTTTGGGGCAATAAATACGTTTAAATCGTAACTTGGTTACCAAATGAAAATATAAATAGAGAAATAAGACCAAGTATTCTAGAAGGTATGCATTTTCTACTTCATCAAAAATGTCCAAATTTAATATATGTAAATTATAGTAAAGTTTGGCCAACGAGTATCACAGACGAAACGATGGAAAACATTGATCTTCATGTTGCAACAGGAAATAGCGAATGAGCTTATGTTATCAAGTTGTCGATCAAAAACCTTTGCAATTATATTATCAACATCGTATATTTTAACCATCGTTCTTTTTTCTCCTTGGCAACATTTCGAAAATTGTTGACATTTTCTTGATAGTGGCTGCTGTCAAGATGGTTATGTGTCCGGAATACGATACACAATAACGCGCACTGTTAGTGGTTGTAAGCTGAAAGACAAACACTTTGTCACAGTAGTTTGAACAGAGTTATACCATTGTGTGTTTCCTGTCTATAACATTCACTTGTAGGCGAGTAAACATAACACATGTTCACTCGAGTAAAGGAGTTTCTTTCTTGAATTGTAATACAAGAAGGAAAAATAATTATCATTCCTAGACAAAGCCGTGAACTGACATGTTGATGTCCATTTATTTGTGTAAATGTGTATGTTGGGTCGGTCCTCCGCTACATTAGGCATTATGATTCCACGTGTAGACAACACTTTATAAGGAAGCATGCTCTGATACACGTTGAACATCAGTTCAGCTTTTGCCATTATCTCGGAAAAAATATTCATATTTGTGTATTGAATAAAAAATCTTGTATCACAACCAGTTGGAAACTGGTGTATGAAGTTTCGATTGCTACCTTATTACTTTCATCAGACAAATGACCAGTATGTAGCGTATTTACACGGAGGTTTCACAGCACTTTTCATCAGTAGAAGCAACGAGAAGAGTCATGGAGATGGAAAACCGTTATCATCATCATCATCATCATCATCATCATCATCATCATCATCATCATCATCATCATCATCATCATCATCATCATCATCATCATCATAATTATCATCATCAGTAGTAGAATCCTGTATGCGCTATGGGCGGATCGAGATGTGACGAGATGGTGATAAGGTTGCAGTGATGATCTTCAAAAAGTACATTAAAGCGGCAAATCGGTACGATATGGTCAAAAGTTGACCGCGTTTTTCAGGCAAATATACCGTTTTGCGTTAGAGCTACAGTTATTAAGACTATAACTGTGTGACCAGTACGTATTACGGCTTAACATTACTTTTATTTTCTCTAATAGAAGATATCTTTTAAAACACCCCTTTTCTCAAGGGGCAGGATTGATAGAGCGGGTTTCTCCAACTACTGCAAAAGGTTAAAAAAAACTTAACACACAGTACTTAATACACTTTTATTTGTGGAGTCACGTTATTTTATATAAGTAACATCGGTATCTGACTGATGCAGTTTGTCTGACGGAGTTGTAAATTCTCAAATAATGTGTTGAGTGTGAAAGCCACCAAGTAATTATTTAACTCCTGACTGATTAACGGATAACCGACTATTAGAGAGAGAAAGATTATCAATAATCTTTAATAAGATCTTAATCAGGTAAGCTATTCATGTAGGTGTTAGCAATATGAATTCTTTATAATAGTAATCCTGCAGGTGTTCGTAATAGGGATGAATTAAATCGATCTACCTTAATAGACCTTAATAAATTAATGACCATTCAAAAATGCTTACGAGCACCAACCACTTAATTTTGATCATCGATAAACATTCTAAGCTCTTAAACGACTTAACAGATTTCTTTATAAGTAAGGGTGTCGACCTGGAGTACCTATATTGGGTTTATAGTTACCCAATGTATTTTGAGTTAAGTAGATAAGTGTGTACTTGATTGGCTGATCGGCCTACCGTCCTAACAAAATAACATTTAAACAATTAAATGTTCCATGTAATTGAATGAAATCTTAAAATAAAGGAGTGAAACAAGGTGTTAATAAAAACATGATCTCTAGTCAACTTTGATCTCATTTGTTTATGAAACGTATTTAAGATTTTGTTTCAATTTCAGTAATGTGATTTCGTGACAGTAATACATAAATACGTTGTGTTTGTAGTCTGTCGTTATAAAGCAATGGCTTCACTATACATTACGATGTTGAAGATGTACAGACAATAAGATAACAATATACCTAAGAATTGGACAGTTATAGTATAGTCTTTATGACTATAACAATTTTCAAGACTATATCACAACAATGCGTTTACTTTCTATATATATATAAAGAAATATATATAAGAAAAAGTGTTCAAATGAAAAATTGCTTGCTAATTTGGCACTATAAAGTTCAAAACTATTCCGGTATGGGCTATCTGATGTTTTAGTATGTTTAGGTATGCTACCGTGCCTGACCAGTAAAAACCTCGAGTCTTGTCTGCAGACATTAGTGCATTTCTCGCTTACAGAAAGAACTAAGTTTGGTCGATAACGAAGGAATTTTTTCTTACACATTATCTAATATTTCCCAAAAAGAAAAACTGGTTTATCAAGATTTAGTATAGCAATTATCTCGATTGCCTATTAATGATACCGTATTACTGAACTTCATAAAAACAAGATTTCATTGCTAGCATGTCTATAGTTGTTCAAAACCTCTTACTACCACTATTAGTATCAGAAAATCATGATTTCAGTCGGATTATAGAGAAAAGTATATTTTTAAGAGCTTGTGACTGAAGGTTGTGAACTATGATGAAGCACATTTCGTGTTAAACTGTTTAAATCAAATAAGAAAAATAAGCAGAGGACGTAATAAAATTTCTTCTTAAATCTCCGTCGAGTCTTTTGGCTTATTGTCTTATCTGTGGAACAAAGTGTGCTTGTTTGTTGGCTGGCTTGTTTTTCATTTATTCATTTTTGATTCAAGCCTGAATTTATCGAAGATCACTAAGACTTTGCGATGTCCTTTGTTTTTACAACCAGATATACTGATGACGTCTTTGTCTTTAAATAATGAGATCTATTGGCCGTGTCAAGGAAATCACACGTTCTTCAACATCTGCCGCTATCGTCGAACTTTTCCTACAACGAAACTAACGGGGTCAAGTAACAAGGACCATTTTTTGTCAACGATAAATTGTTAGTGTATTGTAATATTATTGTTATTTGTGTTCGTTCTATATTCACACACATACAATAATTTCACGTTGATAAAAACAAAGAATTAACTTTGTAATCGAATTGATATCTTTCTGCCAAAAATAAACATTTTTATACATGTATGAAAAAGAAATATAATCTATATTAGAAATATCAAAGATAAGAAAAACACTCGAACTATCAGTTTTGGGAGTAAAATAATTCAATAAAAATTCAAGTTTCTAAAATAAATCATTCTAACATAGATATTGAACATGTTGTCGAATAAGATTAGTTAGGGGAGGGGGCCAACAGACCATTGGTCCCGAAGAACTGAAGTTAATCTCTTTATATTACAGTTTCGTTTTCATTTTACATCGGATATCGATGATAATTTTTGTTCTTCATATTCGTTTTAAATGACTAAAATCATTCTATTTTCCGTGTTTCTTCTGCAATAACCAGTTACAACCTCAGCTTTGATTTCTCATTTCATGTGTCTCAGCCTTGTTAAGACGAAATGCATTTACCAGACAAAATATATGCTTTTCCGTTGTCAAATCACGCCTGTACCGCTTAATAGGATAAGATTTATATTTCGTATGATGGCGAATAATAAGTTCAGATATTTAATGAAGGCACGGATTGATTAAAGAATGCATCTGTTATACATGCCCTCCAGTTGTGTATAGCTAATTCATTTTTGGTAAATGAGTGTCCTGCCCGCAAAAATATATCTACAGTTCCTAACTATTAACACGTAAACTATCATTTTGGCGGTCATGGATTTTATGTTCACATGTCAAAGTGTTAAATAAGGCTGTGTTTCGAACCATGTGTGGGAAGAGCGACACCTCCACGACCACATATAAATCCCGACTGTACAGAGGTGATAAACTTTACCTTATCTACGTGTAAATACCCACCCCAAGCTACCCGTAATCCCATTATGTAAACCGAGTGTTGGTTTTAATTCTTATTGACGGTGTTTAAACACGGACAACACAAGCCGTCTAATGATTGGCGCGTTAACTCGTTAGACTGACCTCTCTTTAATGGTCTTTGTTGCTGGCCATTGTGATCGGTATAGTGGACTTAGTCTCACCTCGGTGGGCAAAGGACACTAAAGATGAAGTATTGTTAGTGTTATTGTAAGTATCTCTAATCGCAAAGTAGGGCTGTTTTCTACCGGGAAATACTCTTATCGCGAAGTGGGACTGTTTTCTACCGGGGAATACTCTTATCGCAAAGTAGGACTGTTTTCTACCGGGGAATACTCTTATCGCGAAGTAGGGCTGTTTTCTACCGGGAAATACTCTTATCGCGAAACGGGACTGTTTTTTACCGGGGAATACTCCAATCGCGAAATAGGGCTGATTTCTACCGGGAAATACTCTAATCGCGAAATGGGACTGTTTTCTACCGGGAAATACATTTTTGTCTGAAGCATGCAATTTTGTATATCGTTAACCACAATATATACTCTTTTAAACGGGAAGTGTTAGAAAACTACGTAAACTAAGCATGGTAGTTTGTTAAGTGTACGTAAAACTTTTGTTCGCTTATCATACTAACAAAACTTCATCAAAAAAACACTTCATTTTAATTGTAAAATCTACAAAATACACTGCTCAATCATTATAAATGAACACAATACTGCACAGAAATACTAATGGCGATTTTACGCAGTTCGACTACGTCATTGAAATAAACGCTATTTTACACAATATCAACACAATATTAATCAACGATTTCAGTCTAAATCAACATATCATTGCATATAGATTATACTGCAAATAAAAGATGAATGAAAAAAATAGAAGAAAAAATGCGCACGACTTCTTGATCAAAACCGTACAAAATTGACACTCTTCCATCATGAATACCTTACAAAATAAGTTAAATCTAATATCAGAACTGACGATCGCATTTCATCTTCCATCTGATAACTTTTAATCAATGGATTTAAACACGGTGTATGGTCATCTGATAACTTCTGGTTTATTTTTGACAAAAATATACTGCTCCCAGTTAATTTTCCATTGACTTTCATAAAGTTTAATTCTTACACGAAAACCACTGCTGATTCTAACACCACATATCGATTCTTTTTACGTAACTTAAAAGGCCATTTATCATTTCCAAACACATCTGAATTGTCTAACTAAACAACCATATTAACACAATTAACTGACTTTAGTAAATATACGATTATTAGCAAATTTGCACTACAAGTTTATCTTACTTAAGACAAGGTATTCTTTATGAAGAAATTAACATATTTAAGTTAATTCTAATTTACCTGAAATAATTTCGATAAGCCAATTACCTTAGTAAACACAAGATAATATTGATTATGCTACATATGTAATCACGTGATCAAAAACATATGAGTTTATATATTAACATCATATATCAATGTAGTTGATTTCGACCTTTGTAATGACAAGTTTTGTTTGAATATCATATAATATTAAATATTCTATGTTAACAAGACGTAAAGCAGGGGAAACCTTTGAGTTTTTGAAACGACTGTTTAAGTATTGTTCATCAGAAAAGAGATTGGATAATTTGATCAGGACCGCTTATCATGAACAGCGTAGTTACATGTACACTATGTATGCCCTGTAAAAACACATAGTGTTTGGTGACAGTTAGTGGTTTTCAAACAGATCTTGTGTAAATTTCCTCTTCTGTCTATTTTGAAATCATTGCTGGATACTTCACATGCCTTGCTGTTATCCCATCTACCAATGATGAAGAGATGAATCCAACAGATAATCATATACCAGGAGAGCTGTGGTGATTCAATTCTTTAGATAAACGGACAGTAGACATTTCTCTTATGGATGTGTATGGTGAAGTATTTCCGTTGCTCCCATTGTCTTCAACAGCCGTAGAAATCACAGCTCTTTCGGATTCTGCCTACATTTGCATACGATACAATAGCAGAGTCCTATTCGCTGGCTGGATAGCGTAGCTAGCGTCGATCGATCAATTAAGACTTGGCCACTCCTTTTGGCGTGAACACAGAGACAGGTGCTCTTTTTTAAGTCAATTAGACCCCGTCTGGAACACTTTCGATAAGTTTGTACAAGGATTCCGAAGTCAAACATTGCAAGTAGCCGATGTTTAAAACTGTTTGAAAACTTCATCAACGTAGTCGGTGTTATAAGTTTGTTTGTTATTTCTGTTCTGTTAATTATCCATTTAAAAGTTGACACTTTGTCTACACAGAACTGTATCTGGTGTTATGTTTGGTGACTCTTTGGCACTGTTTAACTAGCTAGACCAGCCGTCAACACCTTCATGGAAACTTTGATGTCTATTACAGGCGTTACACAATACGCTGATATTGTGTTAGATGTAAACAGATTCCTCCAAGTGTTTACATCGTATACATGTTTAAATGCTGATTAGGGATAAAAATACAAATTTTTGTCATTTCGACAAAAAAAAAACCATATTTTTATGTTGATTAAAATTATACAAGATTTACTTGTAAATATATAAATATATACATATACATATATTTGTATTCTTGTTGTAGTCTTATCTGATAGATTAATTTTGATTGATAAAGTTCTGTAATATATCGAAAGTGATAAGCAAAATACTTGCAGAGTAAGCGGTTTCATCAAACTAGATCAGTTGTATTCCTATAACATTTTAAAATTCATTTTTGAGGGAAGATTTTGTTACTTTAGGTTTCTTAGTATGCTTGTATGCGGGGGTAACGACTAGACATCGTGATCAATCAACTCACTTATCACAAACAGTCGATCTCCCAAACGATAACACAATAACACGTGGTAGAGTCGGATAACAAATTTGCTGTTTGATATTCCAGAGAAAAATGCAATTTGAATAGATTCCACGACGTTGAATGACTTCAATTTCAACAGGATATGCTTGTTCAATTTACACAATGAATAAGCAACAGTTAAAACATCTTTTTTGTCACATTGGTTTCACGTTCAATTCTATTCGAGAATAAATAATAATGATAAAATATGATGTCTATCAATACCATCATTATTACAGGATTAAAAGTGAGAATGTAACAGTACAGGACCCCAGTTATAACCTACTGGATTCGAGGTTTATCCTAACCTTCAATGTCACACACACACAAATGCATTTTGCGGTTTAGTTAAGCTAAATCTATGTACAAACATGTTGATAAATCTGGTGTTTCTAAACTGACAGTGTTCCCCTTGGGACCACTAGTGTATTTACCTACCTATCTACTCGATATGTGTGGTGTTGTCTCCCTTGACACCGCTAGTTTACCTACCTATCTACTCGATATGTGCTGTGTTGTCTCCCTTGACACCACTAGTTTACCTACCTATCAACTCGATATGTGCTGTGTTGTCTCCCTTGACACCACTAGTTTACCTACCTATCTACTCGATATATGCTGTGTTGTCTCCCTTGACACCGCTAGTTTACCTACCTATCTACTCGATATGTGTGGTGTTGTCTCCCTTGATACAACTAGATTACCTACCTATATACTCGATATGTGTGGTGTTGTCTCCCTTGACACCACTAGTTTACCTACCTTTCTACTCGATATGTGTGGTGTTGTATCCCTTGACACCACTAGTTTACCTACCTTTCTACTCGATATGTATGGTGTTGTCTCCCTTGACACCACTAGTTTACCTACCTATCTATTCGATATGTGTTGTGTTGTCTCCCTTGACACCACTAGTTTACCTACCTATCTACTCGATATGTGTGGTGTTGTCTCCCTTGACACCCTTAGTTTACCTACCTATCTACTCGATATGTGTGGTGTTGTCTCCCTTGACACCACTAGTTTACCTCTACCTATCTACTCGATATGTGTGGTGTTGTCTCCCTTGACACCACTAGTTTACCTACCTATTACACGATATGTATGGTGTTGTCTCCCTTGACATCACTAGTTTACCTACCTATCTACTCGATATGTGTGGTGTTGTCTTCCTTTGACACCGCTAATTTATTTTGTTATCTTGTTTGTGGCAGTGCCTCCCAGTGAGCCTCTAGCTCCAAGTGTGGACATATGTAATATGATCACAACCTTGAATCACTTCGAGTTATTACTTATCTCGACATCGTGAGGGATAGGTTAACTTATCTTACATGGTTGTGACATCACTCATAATACACTTTAACATGGTCAAATATATCAATGTAGCAT
The DNA here is from genome assembly GCF_031769215.1 of Ylistrum balloti. Classification (NCBI taxonomy): domain Eukaryota; kingdom Metazoa; phylum Mollusca; class Bivalvia; order Pectinida; family Pectinidae; genus Ylistrum; species Ylistrum balloti. Next base: position 1,356,824 of record NW_026781888.1, read on the forward strand.
AGCGAAATGTAGTTCATGAATAATAGCTTCTACACCTAAATTTAGATTGGTTGTTCTTGTTGATATTATTAGTAGAGTGTGGAAATTGAATGTACGATATCATAGTTATGAAAAGATTACAAAAATCAACAATAATTTAATTGGCATATAAATAATTTTATTATTACTCTGGTCGATTTTAGACCACAGCTTCACAAGCACTAAATCTATAACATGGTAAAATGTGAAATGGTCTTCTACGTATAAAACAAAATGTGTTATCAACCATCAATATTAGGTCTACAGTCCATGGTTAGGTCTACAGTCAATAATTAGGTCTACAGTCCAAGGTTAGGTCTACAGTCCACAAGGTCTACAGTCCAAGGTTATGTCTACAGTTCACGACTAGGTCTACAGTTTATGGTTAGGTCTACAGTTCACGGTTCGATCTGCAGTCCACAGTTAGTTCTACAGTTCACTAGGTCTACAGTTCACGGTTAGGCCTGCAGTCCACGACTAGGTCTGTAGTTCACGGCTAGGTCTACAGTCCACGGTTAGGTCTGCAGTCCATGGCTAGGTCTACATTTTACGGTTAGGTCTACAGACAATGGCGAGGTCTACAGTTCACGGTTCGATCTGCAGTCCACAGTTAGTTCTACAGTTCACGACTAGGTCTACAGTTCACGGTTAGGCCTGCAGTCCACGACTAGGTCTGTAGTTCACGGCTAGGTCTACAGTCCACGGTTAGGTCTGCAGTCCATGGCTAGGTCTACATTCTACGGTTAGGTCTACAGACAATGGCGAGGTCTATAGTTCACGGTTAGGCCTGCAGTCCACGACTAGGTCTGTAGTTCACGGCTAGGTCTAAAGTCCACGGCGAGGTCTACAGTTCACGGTTAGGTCTACAGTCCACGACTAGGTCTGCAGTCCACGACTAGGTCTACAGTACACGGCGAGGTCTACAGTTCACGGTTAGGTCTACAGTTCGAGGTCTACAACCCACGACTATGTGTATAGTCCACGATCTACAGTTAACGAATATGTCTACAGTGCATGACTAGGTCTACAGACCACGACTTGGTCTAAAGCCACGGTCTACAGCCACGGTATACAGTCCACGGCTAGGTTTACAGTTCACGGTCTACAGTTAACGAACATGTCTACGGTGCATGACTAGGTCTACAGACCACGACTTGGTCTAAAGCCACGGTCTACAGCCCACGGTCTACAGCCCACGGTATACGATCCACGACTAGGTCTACAGTTCTCGGTGTACAGTCCACGGCTAGGTCTACAGTTCGCGGTCTACACATAAAGAATATGTCTACAGTTCAATTCTAGGTCTACAGTTCACGACTAGTACCTGGTAGGTGGCGCCACTACATTATCTCTAACCAGGTTATATTCAGTTGTCATCGTTCTGTATCCTATCAGAGAAAATCACTTTTTCCAAAAATCGTAACGTCAATTAAAACGTATATAGTTCTCCTTCATTGATTTCATCATAACTCCATTCATAATATATAAAAATACATAAAAAACATTTTTTGGTAAATCTGTTCATGCGACATATCTGTATGTTTGTTACACTCTATATTTGACCCTGTACTATATGGTAAATGTCTGTATTCAAATAAAAACTTTTTTTCTGTCGCTACATGACTTTTATTAATAGAGAAAGTTCTTTGTAACAGAGAATTGCAACCTTTAGTCAAAAAGCATATTGTCTATTACGAGTATTATTTATATGTTTTGACCACGGACTAAACAGCATACAGACACACTGCCCAGATTTTCAGGAAAGGTTTCATTGCGTGTAATATCAATCATTCATTTATAATGCATGTATATATTGCCACGGGTGTTAGTTATATGAAACCAAATTGTTTCACCAACATGTGATGACTGGCTAGATATTAAGAAATCCTGAAGTTGATATTGAAAGGCCGTCAGTAAACATAATCTTGTGATAAAATTATATATTACTAAATTGTAGATACGTTTTCAGTTCGTGTCGATTGTTTTATTCCGTCATGCTTCTCCACCAATGGGAAGAGAAAGCAGTGATTTGACCCACGTGATTAGTTTCCCTGTGAGAACTTTTTGTACGCATGCGCGTTGTGACTTCGACACGCATGGCTGTGTGACAAGTATTAAAGTAGTGCATTGTGTAAACGTCAGTACAGTTAACAGACACGAGGCTTACCCGCCATTGACAGTGTTAAACAAAGTCACCTACACTTGCTGATGTCATCAGGATATGTAGAAACTACTGGGCACCAACAACCTGTTTTAGGACAGAGGACGATATCACGGAATTACAGCACCGCATACATCAGAATGTTTGTTAACAGCGATTTCTTACGCGTGTTAAAAACGAATGAAAATACAGGAATATGTTTTTAGGATAACTACTTGTATAATGTTTATATATCATTGTTAGAGATATAAAGTGAGACTAAAAACACAAGGAAAAATTATGTCTTCCTTCTTGTGGTAAACTTGCTTTAACATCAAAGTCACTTTCTTGCTCAAGGAATTGTCTTCCATATAAGTTTTGATTAACTAATTAAAATCGTTAAAAATATAATGCCATGTATAATTGGGAATTACATTGCACATATCACTATCATAAGAACACAAGTTTAAAATTACGTTTCTCTAACGGCATTAGCAGAAACTGAAGACGGGCTGGCATCAAACCAAGTGTCCTTGTTTATACTATTTAATAATACTTCGAAAATAATACAGAGCTGTAAAGAATGTTACACGTGAACAGTTAAAAATCTACAATATCTGAGACAGAAACTTACACAAACAGTAAACGTATACTTTTTACAAATGATTATCATAGTTATAATGTACCTAACCAGCTTTTACAGAAATCTCCACATATCGTTACCGACAGAACTGGTTCACAGAAACTTGACAAGTAATATGAATATTATAAACTTAACAGCTGGTTTGGATGACTGAAACAGAAAAGAAACTTTGTGGATGTTGTAAATTGGATGTAACGTATTAGTGCATGTCATAAACTGGACGGGTGATGTGGATGTCGTAAACTGAAAAAAAGTGATATGATGTCGTTAAATGGAGAGTTGATACTAATTGCATGTCGTAAAAGTTAACATGTGACGTGAATGTCATGGTTTTTACAAAAATATTGATTTCGAAAACATGGCAGGTAATGTTGATGCCATAAACTGGAAGGTGATACTAACTGGATGTCGTAAATTGGACTAGGCGGATGACATGTAAGTTGAATATAAAGCGTTGTTATCATAAAATGTACACGTGACCTAAGGTGGATTAAACATGAGGAGAAACGAAAGATGTGTCGTCAAATTGGACAGGTTAACTAATAGGTCTTAACATGAGAAATAAAACTGTTTAAGTGTAGAAATAAATGGTATAGTTAAATGAACGATTGAAGTAATGAAGTGCATTAACCTGTATATGAATAATTAATACATAAATTTTAGTTAGCATGATATTTGTATTGTCATATCGCACTGTATGATGAATCCAGCACCTATTGAAAAACAGCACACATGACACATATGTGAGTACAAGTTCAAGGGGATATGTAAACATTACATATATACAGAGGAAACTAAATATTTCTCCATGCACGTGATGGCTTTGTCATATAACTAAGCATGTCTTTGGTGATAGCATCTATAAAATCGATAAAAAAAATTAGCATTAATATAAAAACATCAAATATTCTATAATGATATTCCAACGTACACCAACATTCCCACAGGTCACAACAGATGACCGGTCATCCCAGAGGCTGGTCAGAGGAATTGGACATGATTGAAAAAAAAAATTTCATGCACTATGATCATGATTCAATGGAATGTTATAATTCCGATTTGGATGATACTTGGACCCATACGTGCTTGAAAGTTTTTCGTACTTAATGATTTAATTTATGGCAGCAATAACACGATGCAATAGTTAGCGTATGATATAATTTGTAATCGATCATCACGGTATTTTTTCACTGTCAGAGTCCACGACGTCGATTTCCTCATCCGCCTCGTTGTCGGAATCTTCGTAAATTGTAACACCGGAAGCACTAGTCTGCGCATGAACGTAACTTGAATTCAAACTTCCAACTGATATAGGAGGCATCCCGTCCACAGACGTGTTGTCCGCGTGTTTAGAAGAGAAACTGTCGGGATTGTCAGATTCGTCGTTCATATCGTTGACATTTTCATCGTCTTCTCCATCAACTCCTTTCTTCTGTAACTTTTTGTGTTTCATTCGTCTATTTTGAAACCATGTTTTAACCTGTAACAAATAAAACGTAGGAATCTCTTTAAACTACAAAACTAATTTCGTTTAAGCACCATTGACGTGGAAAGATAGTAGATACATATTGGTTATGTTGTCTCGTCGTGAACACCCTGCAAAACAAGGCATATTTTGAAAAAAGGTGCCGTATTACAATGAAAAATAGATAAAACAGACAGAATCGATGTCTGTAAATGGCACAAGAATGTGCCCGGAAAGATTGAAGATCACTATATGTATCATATATGTATAACTTAATAAAATAATACATTTCTCCCTTTTTATCCCTCCTTCTCTCTCTCCTACCCTCCTCCACAATCTCCAACTTTAACTACATTCGCATGTGATATTCTTGTGACTGAAGAAGTATCTATCTTACAACTGCCACCGCCATTGTTGGAATACACCGACCACAGAGGCACCTTTTGTCTCCTTCACTCTAGCTTAACTTTTAAGACACTGGTCATGTATAAACAACAGTGCAGTATTAATTTTTAAATAGTATCAAAATGCTAGCCTTCTGAATCATGCACACACAAAATCTTCATAGCGGTAAGCACACACTTATCTCTGTATACGCATGGTTTTGAGACAAGCTGCTGAGACAGTAGCTTACCTGAGTTTCAGACAGACTGAGTTGAGAGGCGAGCTCTACTCTCTCCGGAGTCGACAGATAGCGTTGAGATTCGAACCTCTTCTCCAGGCCATTTAGCTGTTGATCACTAAACACCGTGCGCGCCTTCCTCCGTCGGCAGTGAGTGTGTTTCCCAGGGGTATCGTGTTGGAACAAAGGGTTCAGGGGATATCCAGCTGAAAATATTAATTAAAATCGATATAATTTGAAGTATTAGGGCTGCTTAAATTCAAGATTAACGTGAAAGAAATCTGTATTTGATGTGAAGAGCTCTGTTACAGAAATAGGTAGATAGCGAAGGATAACGACCTCCGCCTCGATGTAAATTTAGACCTGAAATTGCGAAAGACGCTTTATTGCAATAATTCGTTAATTCATTAACGAAAAGTGGATTTCGTCAACCCAATATATTATTAATTGTAAGCATACAGTTTTCCAAAGATAATGATATTTTTGATGTGCCGGTATGTTAGCGGAGAGTTACCAACCAGTCTAATGTAATTGACGATTTTTTTTCTGTTTTTTGTTTTTTGTTTTTAATTCAAACTGGCGAGTTTATACAACTCAGAACTCACAATAACGAGTTGTAACAACGACTATCGCGCCCGTTATCACATCATCACAGCCCCAGTGTAAGTATGGCCAGCAAGTCCTGCCGATGCATAGATACCATATCTGAATTACTCACCGAACACTCTAAAACGAGTCCCGTATTACGAAACCTGTGATAATATGTATGTTTAAGACTGAGTTATCTCCGTGTTAAGACACGCGAATAAATCTCGTTGATACGGTAATATCGCGAGAAGATAAGATTCCAATGTGAACCCCACATCCTAACACCATGGTAATGGCGGTGATAACGTCAAACCTCGTTTATCGAGACAACAATGTGTCGAAATATCGACTGGAATGAACGGATAGTATATAAATCATTTAGGCTCCAATTACATTTCTGGGCACGTGAGTTTTAAAGTTAAATGCTCACTGTCTAGTATAAGTGTCATGTACAGCGCGTAATACCTTTCAGAAACCTGTATATTAAAGTTAAAATTTGTCTGCCTAGTATAAGCTTCGTATATACTGTGTTTTCTGTCTGCGGAAGTGTGTCTTATTGGGTATCTATCGGTGTAAAAATTGCATGATTTGATTGTTCGCTGAAATTTAAACAACGCAAGGGAGACAACTTGCCAAAAAGGCCATATATATAGTGTACATATGCTAATATATCTCATTTCACAAGTAGTTCTTTGATCATATATCGTCCTAGAAAATCGATCATGTAACAATTTCTGTTAATGCATGATCAAGGCTTTCACTGAGCTGTTGTTTGGTAACATCCATTCCACTGCGCTGTTGTAGGGTAACATCCATTCCACTGCGCTGTTGTAGGGTAACATCCATTCCACTGCGCTGTTGTAGGGTAACATCCTTTCCACTGAGCTGTTGCAGGGCTTACATCCATTTAAATGAGCTGTTGTAGGGTAACATCCATTCCACTGAGCTGTTGCAGGGCTTACATCCATTTAAATGAGCTGTTGGAGGGTAACATCCATTCCACTGAGCTGTTGTAGGGTAACATCCATTCCATTCAGCTGTTGTAGGGTTTACATCCATTTAAATGAGCTGTTGGAGGGTAATATCTATTCCTCTGAGCAGTTGTAGAGTAACATCCATTCCACTGAGCTGTCGTAGGGTTTACTTCCATTTAAATGAGCTGTTGGAGGGTAACATCCATTCCACTGAGCTGTCGTAGGGTAACATCCATTCCACTGAGTGTTGTAGGGTAACATCCATTCCACTGAGCTGTTGTAGGGTAACATCCATTCCACTGAGCTGTTGGAGGGTAACATCCATTCCACTGAGCTGTTGTAGGGTAACATCCATTCCACTGAGCTGTTGTAGGGTAACATCCATTCTACTCAGCTGTTGTAGGGTAATATCCATTCCACTGAGCTGTTGTAGGGTAACGTCCATTCCACTGAGCTGTCGTAGGGTATTATCCATTCCACTCAGCTGTTGTAGGGTTTACATCCATTTAAATCAGCTGTTGTAGGGTAACATCCATTCCACTGAGCTGTTGTAGGGTAACGTCCATTCCATTGTACAGTATGTTATAATGATACTATTACACAACTTATATTGTACATTGGTAGGTATTAACTTTTAAAATGAAGCAGGATAATTCAGTAGAACTTGTGTCGACTACTTCATCCCCTCGTTAACTGTACGCGATATGTACGTTCTATAACTACACAAGATAGAACAGGAGAGGAAGACATACGATAGAGTACAATATGTAATTTACACCCCACTGTTTGTATTTATCTTTAAAGATCAATGACGGTAAGGGTACTAGCTTGTTCAGGCTTTATCTACTGCCCAATCCCCGTTAAATCAAAAGGAATTAATAATATCTTTGTGAAATGAAATGGTGCTTATAGGTTTACACAAGACTGTATGATCTTGTCATTATCTTCACTGAATGGAAAAACTCTGAAGAAACATGTCATACATTTGTAGGTGTTCTATTGCATGATAAATAAATATTGCAAAAGGTAAATAGAAAATATCTATTTTAATCGTTTGATATTAGAACTAATTTGTTATTTATTCCTGATGTCACTATGTCTAAATGACGTCACTTACTTCTTATAAATTCGATTGTTTATCAATTAAAATCGCCGCAGCTCTAACGATGTATATAATGTATTTTCTTTCTTTTTTATCCTTCTTTTTTATGCTCTTGGAAATTTGTGGTAATCAAATGTATGATAATTTAAATATATATATGTATAGTATGTAACAAAAATAAAATAAAAAAGATGAACAGGTACTTGTTTTATGACAGAGTAAGTAAACATACGATAGAAAAATGAAGAAAGCAAAGATATGAAGTACGTGTAGTCTAACCAGACAGCAATCAGCATTGTTAAATCTTAACACTATACCTAACATTCTAACTTGTCAAATATTTATCCCGTCCCGTTATAGTGTTGTCTTTCTCCGTGTCCTTTCTGATCAATCTTGTAATCACATATAACACACAATTTGCCGTCCCATCCAGGCAAGTGTCTACTGTACTTATCGTTCTGTTAACTAGTCTTGTGATACAAAATAGCGACAAATGTGTAAAACTCAGAAGATAGACAAAAGTGAAATAGAATCAAAATCTATTTGTATCTTAAATATACTGTTTGATGGATTTACGAATAAATCTATTTGATTGTTTCGACAATTCATGATTTCCAAAAAGTGCATGTTGAACTCATTAAGCCTCACGATACAATTTTAAGCGCTGATCAGCGTAATTATCACATAAAAAAGGAAAAACATCTTCAACAGGATGTCCACACTGATGGTATACATGATCAATCAAATTAGCATGAAATAAGTCTTGATCAAGGGTGCTGGACCCGTTTCTTAGCCTGGCTTGAACGATATTATATTTTCTGTCACAAATTAGATAGTAGAAAAGAATCTGTATATCACTAGAGTTACGAAGGAGAATTTGAAAGGCCGAATATCCAGCGGTACACTTTGTCGGATTTCATTGTCTAACTGGTTCTATAGTTCTGAATCGCAACAGTAATTTTGTATAGAATATATTTTGTTATTTCGGAGGTTACAGTGTAAATTTTCTGAAAGTAAAGGTGGACTAAGAGTTGTTAGGTAGTCAGGTGTTTGGTTGTTGCTAATTTTGTTAAAAAATGAAAATAAAAACAAAAACAAAAACAAAAAACAAACAAACAAAACAAAACACTGCATTTCTCTCCTAGATCGACCATGTGGTTGTAACCGCTTTCGGGATATGTAATAACATGGGGGTAACTACGCTTTTAATTTGTTCACTAAAAACTTTAACAGAAATTAAATTCCAGTATTGTGTAGTTATATTACGTATTTTCATTGAAACTGTATTAATGTTTCCATTGAAATGGCACTAAGATGTTACTTTTAAAGTGTTTCAAGTATTAGTTTCACCTGCATTCCTGACACAGGTTGAAAAGTAACCTTTCATTCTCATCCCACTAAAACACAATGTAGTATTAAAGTGTAGGTAATGATTCATCCAAAATATGTTTACTATTACTTTCAAAGCGCGTGTTCAACATTGTTTTGAAAATGTGGAAAACATTCATACAGAACGAATTTAATTGGTGTGTTCAAATTGATTAATGTTATATATATATATATATATATATATCAGAGTTTAAATTTTCATTCTGAATTGGTGAAACGCTGAAATTAAGACACTGTTTTATTTTCTTAAAATTTTTATTTGTTGTTTTCAAAACGTGTTTATTTTTTTCACTATATAAAGTGTTTAAATTTCTTTAAAGATCAGTTAATTATAAAATTAGAAATGTGTTAAATATTACATTTAAAATGTGTTAATGTTTGCCTTTAAAATGTATAAGATATTACATTGAAGTAGCCGTAAATAGTAAGAAATCTCAAGTTGGATGAAAAACCACGATCGCGTAATGATAACAACACGTCTGATCACAAGTAACTTGTGTTAGTGTCGACATGTCAAACGCATTTAGGAAGTCTGGCTGAAAGTTAGACGTCGGATCGGGGGATCATTTCGCCCTAAATCCCTTCCAGCTGATGAAAGGAGCGAATCTTGTAAAAACAGCTAAAGAAGAAACAGTGGATTAACTCCCCTGAAAGCCAGTCCGACTGATGAAAGGGGCGAAAACAGCGTGTAAAACCAGCTAAGAGAATCAATGGATTAAACGCAAGTCACTTCAAATATAATTATTTTGATAACCTGACAAATCATCAACAGAAAATCCATTGATTTTGGGTATTAACGGAAGCTAAACACGTCGCGATGTGATTATTACTGGCAATTATGTCGGGCGAGGTCCACGCCACGTGCATTCTTGTAATTATGTGGTCAATCACAGTTATATGTAAACAGGACTGGGCGGGACCCGGCATGTAGTCTTTACAGCGTCAAAATATTGATAATTTATTAATTATATCAAAGTCAGCTATTGTGTATTCGGCACATTTTACATTCCATTATTTAAGTTTCAATTTTGACAATCTCATTATTCAATTAACGGGGTTATTCGTGACCACGTTATACACACAATGGGACAAGAAAACAACAGAAATTAGCTCTCAATAATATCTGAGCACTGGTTACCATGTCTCTGGAGTAGAGCTTCTGACACGCAAATGTCTAAGGAAATGTTCGGCTTTGTATAGACACAAAATATAAACATCTGACCATTGCAAATTTTACCATTTTTCTTTCTTCACCGGACGGACACAACTCTATGACTTATCAGTATATGCCATTTGGCTTATAAAGAACATTGCTTTAAAAATCTGCCTTTAATCTGATATATTAAAACAGCATTACTTAAAATAAGGCATGATGACAGAAATTGTAAATGCCATGAATTTGTAATATTTCAATTCATGGCCTTTTGCAATTTCTGTCATTATGCCTTATTTTATGTAAATTAGATAACTCAAGAAAACGGATTTATATAAGTTTTTTTTTAAACTTGTTTCCGAATCCTATTCCAATGTACTTTATCTGTATTGTTATGTATGTGAAATGGAATAAAATAAAGTTTATATTAAAACAGCATACACCTACCTATGATACAACATAAACATATTATTCATATGGTGGAGCCAAAGTGTAAAGTACACTGCAGTGAATTAGATATCACTGTTAACTCAATATCAAGCATTTCCAAAAAATTCAAAATTAATGTTAAAAAGTAACAAAACCCGTCATTGATGTTGTGATGATATACCAGAAACAAATCGCGAGCCTTTATGACCGTAAATGATGTTTACTGGTGATTTTAATTATGAAATATTAGTGACTGATATTTCGGATATTAAATATATATATGTATGCACTGAATTACACAACTTTATTACTTTGTTACATTAACACAGAAAAATGTCTTTTTCTGTATTACGAATATGCTGGTAAGGAATGGGGAAGGTTGTTTAAAATAACCAGAACAAGTTCAGCTGACAGCAGCAACAATATTACCTTCCTGTCTTACTGTCGACAACTACTATGAATAATGAAACTTTATTACAATTTGAACTTAATATAATGTAATATAACCCAAATTATTAAAGAAATAATTATAAAATATTATCGGATTTCTGGGAAAATGGTGATTCTAGATTTTGATAATTTTTTTTACCATGTCGTTTATTATTTATGTTTTATCTCAAAATAAAAGGGATGTATATAAGTACGTAGATGATGGGGGATACAAGATGCGTTAGAATATCATCAGAAAATATCTAGAATTCAATGTATTTCCTTGTAATTTTACACGCCATTTGTTTCATCATTAAATTACCTGTATATAGCGCTGTTGAAGAATGCAACGATAATTAAATGCAAGTGAAAATGAAGCGAAAAAAATAAACAGGTACGAGTTAAGATACTTAACTGCCATATCGTAAATATCTGATTCCGAAGTATGATTGTACTGCCATTTTGAAATAATATAACTCCACTATAATTTTATTGCCATTTTGTAACCAATCATTTTTTCTGTACAATTTTATGGTTGATATATAATTTAACTGTTGGCGTATAATTTTACTGATGATGTACACTTTTATGGTTGATGTATAATTTTACTGTTGGTGTATAATTTCGTGGTAACTGCATAACTTTATTGAAATTTTGTAATTTTACTTTATCTGTGTAATTTTATTTTCACTATTTAAAACTGTCAATATATAATTTTGATATTACAGTATGATTTTATCATATAGATTTCTTATTCCTACGAGTGTCCTTATTGATGATGTTGATGTTCACATTAAAACAGTGTCAGTCTTTGTTTAACAAAAGAATAACAATTGTATGTATTGCGTGAAACATTTTCGATAAGAAGATTGACAAAAACAACTAACCTTTCGACACAAATTTAGAATTTACCGTAACATATAAGATTGCCCATGAAATCCCTCCTAGCCCCCAGAGGACTGACCTTTATTCATCTTAAATATTTTATTCTATTTTCTTAATTATCTATTTCCGCGAAATAAAAAGACAAAATTATGTCTTAGAACTATAATAGTGTGAATTAATGTATTGTTGTCCGTTGCCCTCTGTTTCTATACTTTTTCTTTAGCTTCTACATATAATACCAGTGTTTAGAATAAATAAGAATTTAAAACGTAATATTTCATCCCAAAGTCATGTGTTATATGGCCTACCAGTAATGGAATACATGTTAATCTATGTTATAGTATTATAAGTTAGAACAAAGCCTCTCTCCCATTCTACATCCCTCTTTCTATTTCTCTTTCCCTATGCCATACCCTGTTCTTATTTCTCTGTCTCTTTCTTTATTCTTTGTCCACTCATACATTTTACATAAAAATGACTATTATAATAGTTTCATGTCACCACGTGATCATATTTATGTAAATGTTTATGTGTATGTTGTAGGAGAAGTCATTCATAAGTTGGTAAAACTTACTGACTAATCCTATTGTCAATGTCATTGTCAATAAAATATGTTTAAACTAAACTAAAAAAAGAACAAAGCCAGCATTTTAATTAATTTCATTTTTTGAGATTCAAACCATTATGTTATTCAAGTTTTAAAAAATCATCAACAGGCACGATATTTTAATATTTGTTCTAATGTTTTAAGGATAAATATTTTTGTACAAAATATTTTAACTGCCTGGTGTTGTATTAATCATTATCTTTCTCGTATTTTGTATATATACCAGTAAAATACAAAGAGAAAATAATATTGAAAACTGTTTCAAAACCTGTTTCCATATCCGTTTTACTTTCATAACATATTTTTTTTTAAACTTTAATTTTCTAAATGAATAGGATGAAGTTGATATAATTTCATTGATAAATTTAAGTCGCCATCCAAAGTTACATGAAACAGTTCACTTATTTTTCTCGATTTTTCATTTCTAGGACTACGACATGCCTTCCTCTTCTGTTTGGTAATGGCTTGTTTAAAATATATTCTAGATTGTAGAGTAATATTTCAGTTCGTCCTGTACTTTTTATTGCATTTAAAAAGAGCGAAAAACAAGTCACCGTTCCCTACCTTTTTGATGAGGAATTACTTTGATAATCTTCAAAAGATTTAATACATAAAGTTCACTTGTACTTTTAATGAGTATACAAGTTCCTAATATCTTAAACGATACTTTCACAGTATTCTAAAACAAAAAGTATTGTTTTGAGATATTGATGAAAATCATTGTTGTGTTGATAATTTTATTTTCTTAGAATCTGTTTTATAACAGGCTCTTTAAATAGTCTTCCTTATCCTGATAAGGAATGTGCTCCTTAATATTTAGTTTTATATGCACGTCAAAAATCATCAAAAATATTCGTAAAACGATTTTTTTTAATTTTCATTTTTGCATTTAAATATATTTGCGTGCATTTCTTTATATAAATATTTGTATGATGTCACTAAAATATTTGCATTCATAATAGTCAATAGATGAGTTTTACTCTTCTGATAATATACAGGGAGACTGTCTACCTGTAGACACTAATGAAATGATATTTAGAAATGAGCACAATTCAACTGAATGTAGCAATATATTTTAAATTAAATTTTACTTACTTTGCTTTCTTAGACGAGAGATCAGTGTAACCATTCTATATATATAATTACAGATTCACGACCTCTGTGGGGCCAACGCTGTAATTGTAATTTGTTTTAGGAAAAGGCTTAATGTTGTAATAGTTTGTATCCAATCCGGTAGCTGATAATTATACCAATAAACTATGTTTTTTGACATAATACCTTGTGTCGATTGTTAACGCGCATGTCCCTGTTCTCATTAGCGTTAATAGACAAAGAAAGAAGAAAATAAAGTAAATTATAGACTTTCTTTTATATATTCATGTTTTTTTATTATTATTTTTTTTTTTGAAAAAATTAACGTGATATTTCCGATTTTTACAATATGATAAAAGTTTTCCCCTATGATTTTTACTGTATATAAATATGACAGTAACGTATTTGATATGACTATTTCGGTATATCTAAACTTGAAAAACTGCAAAATTACTTACCTGAAGTTGGTACTAGAAACGGATGTTCTGAATGTTTCGGCATGAACCCTTGGGCATGTTGAAAAAACTGGTGCGGGTAGATGACATGAGCGCCGCCTAGGCATGGGTACCCGTATTCTGAGAGGCCCGGGTGTCGCACTAACGCTGAAAGGGAGCTGACGTCACGACACAGCTGTTTTGGCTTGTGAAGTAAAATATCTTCGATGAAAAACGACGTATGCGTGTGACGTGGAGCGGGATGTCCTTCCGAGCTGAACGGTGTCAAATTCATTTTGTCAAGGTTACCGAACGACTAATTTCTGAAATTTTAATATAAAATTCATTAACTAAATACTAGAAAAGTTAACAATGTAGAAAAAAGAACTTAAATGAATTCTAAAACAAAACACACACAAAAAAAAAACGAAAAATAAAAAATGCCTTCAAGAATAAATTGTTTAAAGTTTTTGTATAAATTGAAATCTCCTTCGGTTATTTTTACGTGAATTTTCACCATAATAAATACGAACAAGAACACAAAATAATAATTGTGTAACAAGAAATTCGAATATTTTTTCGTTGATTAATTAGCTTAAGTATTAATTATGAACTTACGTCAATAATATGATTTGATGGTAAATTTTTCAACAACAAATCCCGATTTGTATCTAGAGTTATAACTTGCTATGTCGGCGCGTGCGTACGAGAGAGAGAGTGTGTGAAATGCGCCACAATCAGCAGTGTTACAGCGCCCGACACTGATAAAAATCGGTAAGTACTATCCTCTTCAACAAAATGCACAATTATCCCTCCGCCCGGACTATTTGTCGACGGCGACACGAGCCTGAAACGGCGGAGGAAACCGGAGGTGTAGTTAATCAAATGTTATTAGTAAATGGATGAAATTAATCAGCGCAGGGGACTTGTTAATTCCACTTTAAAACACTCTAATTCATCATTTCCTTCTCCTTCCTGTAGTAATTTGCTATTCCGGCCGTCTTATAGCGCTGATTCGTGATCATTTGAAATTGTCATGAAACCATCTGAGCCCTTATGCCTCTGTGTTGAGTATGAAGCTAATTAGGGACTCCACTTGGAAAGTAAGTCGGCATGTCATTGCGACAGAAGACTCGGAGATGCTGCTTGTCTCGCTAACCGCGTAGGGATGATAAAGAAGTTAAGAAGAATAAAATAAATAGTCCTGATCCGGAATACTGTTCTGTTTTCTCTATAAGATTCTACTTTAATATCATTACGGTGACAGAATAGTTGATGGAATCAGTTGATAACATAGAAAATCTAAACAACAAAACCTAAAGAAATTGTGTGAAGTTAAAATCACAACTTCCATCCTTCAGTATTTCTAGATGTTTTATTGGAATGTTTTTGTGAATACAGACGAAATGCCATATTATATTGTGAAAAACGTTACAGATGTACAAAACTCATAACAACGTCATCAGTCGCAAATATCTTTAAAGTCTGTTTTCCGTAACTGATTTTTTTAAGTGATCACCGAAACTTTTTTTTGTGTTATAATATGGTGTAAATATATTTTATTTCCATCAATATATGTGGTAAAAAATGATAAGTTACTCAGTACAGAAATATCACACACGTATCCCAAACACAAAAAAAAGACCACATAAATAGCAACGGAATTATTTTCAAGATCCTGAGAAACAAAATAAGACAACACGAAAAATATTCAATCAAGAAATGAACAAAAAGAAAAACCGAAGTTAGAATGCGATATGAATAACACACAAGCCACGAAACAACTGAAAACAACAAGAGGAATAGCTAAGAACAGCAGCAGCAGCAGCAAAAGTCAAGAAACAACAGAAATAACAGAAACCATTCAACAACAAGAATAGCTAAACCGAACAAATAAAAAAAAGTAGAAATCAAGAAACAACATTATAAGATAAGTAAAAAAAAACAACAAGAATAGAAGAAACCAAGATACGAAACTAAAAACAAGAAACACAAAAGTTAAGAAAGAAGAAGAATAATAGAAATTTAAAAAAAACAACAAAAAAAAACAAGAATAAAAGAAACCAAGATACGAAACTAAAAACAAGAAACACAAAAGTTAAGAAAGAAGAATAATAATAGAAATTAAAAAAAAAAAACAACAAAAAAAAAACAAGAATAAAAGAAACCGAGATACGAAACTAAAAACAAGAAACCAAAAAGTTAAAAAAAGAAGAAGAATAGAAAAAAGGAAGAGAAATTACCTGAAACTGATTTAAATGTTTGCATTGTTATTTGTCCACGTTAGGGAATTCTTTTTCACTTAAGTGAAAGAAATATGCCCTTTATAGGAACTGGGATTAAGTGTTAAAACGACTTGTTATGTATGTGCAGTTTTTATACTCTGAAAAAGGTAAAAAGTTTTCATAAATAAATCCTTTATAAACCTAATTTTGATAAAGTGGTTCCTACCACTATTTATCACGAGGTTGTAGTGATATTATACACCAACAAAATAGCAGAATATGTATTTATTTATAAATGATAAGTTGTTACCGAAGGATATTATGTGTTTTCATCGCCTCTGCTTTTTAAATGGTTTTTAATGGATTTCCTATCCTAAAATTATTGTGACGCGGAAGTAAAGTCAATGCTGCTTTAACCTTGGATCAATGATTTATCTGTCAACCCATTTAATGTAAAATGTTTCAATACGATGTATAAGATTGGATTAACTTATGTAAAGGAACAACATGTAACTCACGAAACATAACAGCATTTATCTAACTCACGAAACAGAACAGCATTTATCTAACTCTTTAAACAGAACTGCAGTTATCTAACTCACGAAACAGAACTGCAGTTATCTCACTCACGAAACAGAACTGCATTTATCTAACTCACGAAACAGAACTGCAGTTATCTCACTCACGAAACAGAACTGCATTTATCTAATTCACGAAACAGAACTGCAGTTATCTAACTCACGAAACAGAACTGCAGTTATCTCACTCACGAAACAGAACAGCAGTTATCTTCCTCATGGAAAGAAACAAAATTGATCTAATACACGGAAAGGAACAAAATTGACTTTGCCAATATAATAGAACAGGGTTTTATCTAACCGAAATGAATGAACAAGATTTATCTGGATCTGGTGTGACAAAACTAGTTTAACTTGACCAATACAACAGAACATTATTAACGAAACAAATGTTATTTTGAAACAAGCACCCAGATAATGTTTCTATTAACAGACTTGCGATGAAGCATTAAGCAGTTTATCAATTAAAGACTTAAGACTAGAGCACGTTTATTCAAACCCAAAGCTGTGTTTACATACAGAACATGTTAAATCTGATTTTTAAAAAAGGAAATGATAAGCAGTTGTAACTAGTACGAACCCGGACTTGGATATAGTTAAAAGTCCTTGCATGGTACGAATATATATGAAAAAAAATCAACCAAATAACTACATGCGTTTGTGAAGTTATAAGAATTATAGAAATGTTACCCAGCGCAAAAACACTAAAGCTACTTGTATTAAGGTGCTTCCTTATAAACGAACGCCAACTGGATATTTTTGTCCGGTTACCGTTTCAACTTAACCTCAGCAGGGTAGATGCGTGCTTGAATTTGCTAAAGAAAAGTCACAATTGGATTGTGCGTCCTTGATTGAATTGAGGGATATTAGATAAACGCGTTCACCAAAGAAACATTGATTAGGTTGTTTTCCTAACGGTTTTCCGTCATTTGTGAATATGTTTAATTATAGGATGGCGTGCGAGCAGCGCCCCCTAGGGACAGTCTCGCGGCGAGCATTCTGACAAGATAAACTAGTAACTAGCTATGTTAATAGCAAATAAAACGGCTTGATGTGAATATTTTCCCAATTAGGGAAACAAATGAGGACGAAGGGGAAATGCTTGTGTGTCGGATTTATCCAAATCCCAAAGAGACTAATTTTCTTAAATCTTCGTCTGATGTTCCTAGAACCGACCGGATTGTAAAGTAATATTCTCTGAGGGATTCCGAACAGCAATGCAACTTTCCCCGACCTTTCGTAATGAACCGTTAAGTTGCCTTTATCGTCGTCTCGTGCGCAGAATAGAAAAATCAAAACTACTTCTACTAGGCTCCTTACAGTATTGTTGGCATTACTTAATTAGGTACATGTCGTTATATACTCATTTTTGTTGCGATTGCCGAGAAAAATGAGGACATTTTGGGATAATAAACAATGTATTTATCTCCTCTCCCAAAAAGCTGCTTCCGAAAATTCTGCAGCTACAAGAAATCGGGTCAGATATTGTGCTTATTGTGATAATGACTTTCAAATTTTACTCTCAAAAACTCAAAAACTCTCAAATTTTACGTAAGTAGTAAATCCTCTTGTGTGTAAAGAACTTGGCCATAATAACAAACTTATTCCATTACTTTATAAGTATACATATTCAGAACGAGGAAACTGCAAACTCTGTTGTCGATGATCTTTACTGAGGACGGGGGATTTCTTTATCGGGGACTGATTTTCGGAAATATCGCCTCCTTTACACAAACCCCAGACCAAGAAACGACATTTTTTGTTGCCGTGGATAAGCACTATGGGAGAATGTCTTCTGTTTTTGCGATTGGATGTCTGAAATGTCACGGATTTTCAATTTCGTTACAAGAAAATATGACTATCATTTAAGACACCCTTCAATATCCCAATATATCTTCAAACGCTGAATAACTGTTTATTTCCATTATCAAAGACGATAGGTTTTATCGGTCAATCTCTTCATTCTGGGACAAATCATGTCATATACTTATGTACCAACTTCTGCGAATTTATCGTACTATCTATTTAGCTGCTGAAGTAAAGCATTGAGCAAATGAGGTGACAGTATATCGCCTACATAAGCTTGTAACCTTTCTAACAAGTGTCCCAATGACTAACTTGACGATCATTTTGGAAAGTTTTAAGATAACGTGTACATAGATAAGACATGGGGACTGTTCAATGTTTCCGTCGTTAGACTGTCCGTAGTACGTCCGTTTATTGCTATATCGCGGACCCGGAAGTAGTATAATCGTGCCAAAACCACATAAGTAAAATGAGTACCTATTACACCTCTAGGTCCTTTCTTCACTCCAATTTTTCTCGCTTCCTTCCTGCCAAACACGAATAATTCATAAAGTTAGGCTAAGTTTGAAAAAAGATAAATATTACTGTGAAGACATTGTGTCTTTTTTCTGTGCTCCACGTCATTTTGAACAATAATTTGTCCTGCCGGTGATAGGTGCGCTTCGAACTTGCGTGCAAGGGATGAACTCTCAAATCCGCGCACTTGCGTGCATCACATGTAAGCCTTGCGGCTGACAATCAGATTTAGGGCCCGGGGATGATTTCACCCTGACAGCTATCGTGCGTTTAACAACAGCAATGATCGGAATTAGCCGAAATTAGTTTAATTCTCGCTAGTTCGGCATAGTTTACATGGGAGCAACGTGCTCTGAAACACCCATGTAATGTCCACACCCGCCATCGCCATTCGTCTCAGGAACCGTTTTCAGTCGGTTTAGCAATTTCTGTAATTTTTCTCTCAGCGTGTAGTGAAGAAACAAGCATCACCAAGACAGTGGGTGTCGGATACCGTACGTTACAAGCTTTCAGCGGCTAAGCGATTTCTGAACAATATTTAAAAGCTTTCCTAATATGAGTAAATGGGTTTGGCGCGGGAAAATTGCTCTTTTAAGTGAAGTAATGCTACTTAATTTCATATAATGAAATGAAAAATGATGCGAATTGGTTTGAAACGCTGGTTGTCGAACGATTTTGGACATACAAGTAACGTGAATTATCTTATTTTCTGAGCAATTTTCCTACAAGGCGATATTACTTGTTCAGTCAATTTGGCGTCGGCACGAAACTTAGAATTTTACATGGTATTGTAAATCAATAGGTTTGACAGGTTGGTATAGTAGATATATATACTTCAGATAAACCGGCACGTGCCTAAATCACTCATCATGTACACCAACACACGCCATCTTAATAATTTCACTGGTTATTTCAGCACTTGACATAAACGTATGACATGTTTGCACTGATTATCTGTCCAAGATATTTCACACGCGTATTGTTTGAAATATGAAATAACTATTATGAATATACTCGTTAAAACTTAACATCATTTCCACAACTACTTCACTTCTTTACGTAAATACTATCAGACTTCACAGTCCTATTTATATAGGGAAAAAATAATTTTATTATTTCAATCTCTTTGTTATGAATTAATTGTGTGTCCTTTCAGTTGCCTTCTTAATGTCTAACAAAGTTGTCATTGGTCAGTTACCTGACGCCATCTTTACTAACGCGTGTATTTATATTATTTGATGAAATATTGACGATAAACGAGGTCATAAATGATTATTTAAAAATAAGTTTTTATTTTAATTGTTCAAAGCAATACTGCTTGCTAACAGGGTCACTGAAATATTTTAATTGAAGCCGAAAATATTCGCATGGAATATTGTACAAAAGACACACAAGGGATTAGCAACTTTTGATACAAAACAATATTAACAGAACGAGGTGGTTTATCCCGGGAACCCCGACTGTCTAGTGTTCATGTGTTGAATTGTATGACATACGTGTGATGAAATGTGTTCTATTAAGGAGGGATCGGAGCTTGGCCTCATCTCATGTGTGGATATTTTAAATACGAATTTCGTATCAATTTCACAGAATTCAGGCCAAATCTCGCCAGATCTAATGACAAAAGGTGGCGTTTAAATTTTTAATGTTATACTTATTATCAGACAATAAATCAGACCTGTCTTTTACCTAGGAAAGGTGCGAATAATGATGGCTTACTTAATGTGGAAGCATTGGGCGGGTTTAGAATTATCAAGTCTGGCGTATTATCTTTCCTATAAAGATGTAAAATATTTACTTGGTATGGTTTTATCATTAACTGTATAACTATTCATTGTCAATAAATGGTTTCCAATAACCAAGAAATTCCAGACTGCCTAACCATTACACTACCACGACATCCTCAAAAAAGGACGTTTGGAAATTCTACCGATAGACAGCAGGAATTTTCTCGACATGATCATTGTGGCAGATTGTCTGATTACCGGATATGAACACTTGAATCTCATTGTAAATACAAACACGGATACGAATTGAATATACACCACACATCAATATATATTGTGTATAAATATATTATGGCAAGACAGTGTATTGTATTTTTAATCGATTATATATGACATACAAGAGAATAATGAATAATTAATGTTGTAATAGTCCTCGTATATATATAGACATAGGTAATTTTCTTATTTTTATACCTTCAATATCACTCCTATCCCTTGTTTTTCACATATACTAGTACGAGAATCAACATCTATATCGTCTCGTTTCCTCTTGTTGTCGATTAACTTTAACTCATGTGCCTCAGAAAAGAAGACAATTTTATATAAGCTGACAAAATTGTTTCCGAATTCAATTCAGATGTAATTTTTCTTATGTAATCGTGATGTATATTTTACATATCAATGTAACTGTGATGTATTTTGTACATATTAATGTAATCGTGTTGTACATTGTACATATAAGTATAATTGTGATGTACATTGTACATATCAGTATAATTGTGATGTACATTGTACATGTCAGTATAACTGTGATGTACATTGTACATATCAGTATAATTGTGATGTACATTGTACATATCAGTATAACTGTGATGTACATTGTACATATCAGTATAATTGTGATGTACATTGTACATATCAGTATTGTGATGTACATTGTACATATCAGTATAATTGTGATGTACATTGTACATATCAGTATAACTGTGATGTACATTGTACATATCAGTATAATTGTGATGTACATTGTACATATCAGTATAACTGTGATGTACATTGTACATATCAGTATAATTGTGATGTACATTGCACATATAAATGTAATAGTGATGTATATTCTACAGATCAATGTAACAGTTAACATTTATATCAATAATAACTGTTAGTTTTATTTATCATTTCATGGACAGATTTGTTTTCTAATGATACAGACATGGTGACAGATCGTGTCCAATAATTGGTTTATTAATTTCTCGTCGCGACAACACGACAGAGCATATATACGTCAGAGGAAATATAGACTGTCATTATATAGATGCTGAACTTAACATTAGAGATCGAGGTAAACGTAAATAAAATTAGACTGTTGTCAACGGAGACAATCATAACACTGTTTACTGATTAAATTGATTTATCGATCTAATATATTTAGTTACATTATTCGTACAAGAAGAAATAAAATTATTTTAACCCAATTCCAAATTGAATATATACTTTTTTTTTTAAATCAGTCTATTTTTGAGATTCTTTTACGATAACAGTGCTGAATGTACCCGTCATAAGCCTGACAGTGAAGAGTATAATAAGTTTTAATAAGTTGTTTTAACTTGTGCCCAATCCCTTGTTCAAATTACTATTGGCAACAAAATATGTTAAAGAAAAAAAATTATATATTATAACCACCACGCGAAATTCTTTCTGAATTGATTCTAATATTTTTGCAGATGTACATAACTTAAGAAAAAAAATATAAGAATATTTCTGTTTCCATTTTTATCCTAAAAACAAATTATTGATTTTAATGCTGAACATTTATACTGAGATAGAAAATAATTTTGTATGAGAGTTGTAAATAAACGTTAAAATAATAACATTCATTTGTGAATCGTTGTAAAACTGCTGTCTGGATGGACGAACATGAAAATCTTCTCACATATCGTATAATTATTCTATATTGACCAAACTATTGAGAAACAGGTTGAAAATGCGTGCTATACAACATTCAGCTCAATTAAAACTGATCTCTCTATATATAAATCGATTTTCTTCTCCCGGATACCACATCATGCGTCGAATTAAAAAAAAAATTGTAATGATACAAAATTGAAGTCAGATAGTAAGTAATGAATATTATTAATTTAATTTTACATAAGAATTTAACAAGAAATATATTCTGTTTATATTACAAATTAATATTGTAAATAATTCCTTACATTTAATTTTCGCTACAATTTTGTAGGTTAATAAACATTAATTGAACTCGCGGGACTTAATACTTTTATAAAAAAAATACTTTACATTTTGTAATTAAATAATATAATGAATCAATTTATATATTTCAAATGAGTATGTAACGATCATAATTTGATCCATAACATGTTGGTATAAGGTTTGTAATATGTTTCGGAAATATCTACATTGTAATCATGAAAATTTAATTGATAATATGTATCAGATAGTTAAAATGTTGACAAAATTAAACAGAAATTGCCAATAACCATTTAAAATGAAACTGATGTTGAGAAAAAGTAAAATGACAGCAGTGTATCGAAAAATAAATTTTATGGCCGTTTTTCTTTTTACATATATAAATAAAAATACAAAATATTAACACGGGAACTAAAATTCCGAATCACAATCACTAACGTTTCAAGCTTTGCGGCCATCTTCAAGGGATAATATATATATATATATGTAAATGTATTAATATATACTTATCTGATTTATCTATCTATATACGCGTTAATTATCAATATTTAATGTTTATTTTCGCTGACTTATTATCCTTATTATTTTGGACTGAGAAGTTAATGTTTTGAGATAAAATAATTTTGGATATATTTAACTCACCCAGATATTGATAGACAATATATATATATATTCCATGTAATCAATTTAATTTGACTTAAATCAATATTGAACAAAACATGTAAATTGTCACCGGAAAAGTGAACGAAATTATTTTCAGTAGTTAGTTTGGAGTATCTTTAATATGTTGTCAATTATTTTAGAATAAAGTAACTTTATAAATTGAAAATTTGACCATGAAAATGACTTACCAAAAATATCTATAGTTCTGGAAGCATAGGTTTAAGTGATAATCTCAGACCGTGATGAAGAATTTTGTGAAACATTTTTGTCCGAGTAGTCCTCGGTGTTCCATGTGCCACGAGGTTATCTAATTTAGGCCGTGTTCCTGTACATTCACCGATGTATGTATGGCACTGAAGCTATTTCACATCCGTAGTCGACTCGTGTCTCTCATCTTATAACCTCCACGTAATTCCAGGCTTGCTTTCACGATCCATTTTCTTAAAAAAGAATTAAACATCCAATCGAACTATTAACTTAACAACATATGCAGTAAGAACTGGGACACACTTCTCAAAGGTTTCCAAACTTCTGTTACAAAAGGTGTTTCATGATTTCGTGGTCCTTCCCTCATGTCATTGTTTCTGCCAATAACTACATGTTCTAAGTTTTACATATGCATATATTGCCAAATTGGTCAAGAAATTCGGCCATTTTGAACTATTTTAATACACCTTTTGTATTGCTAATGAATATTCATGAGGTATCATTGTCCAGTTGATGACGTATGATTGGCGAGTGATCTACCTCGAGGCTCCGACGGGAAATTTTTCGTAAACACCCAGTAATGAGTTCAAATGAACCCGTGTACCTGTTTATATTTATTCTTTGTGCGATTTGCTTTCGTTGTTGTAACGGAATTTCAAATTAGTTTACAGATCGTTAGATGCCGTGAAATGTCGTTCTGTATATAATGGTGAATCAATAACACAGAATTCAAAATTTTGTTTGATGGTCAAAGCTAACACATTGGAAGACAGTACTTAAAAGATCATGGTGGCCTTGTAATGCGGACACGTTAAAAAATATACTGATCCGATTGTGTGAGTGATAGCTCGCGTCCCCGGACATTCACCGCCCGACAGACATGTCAATTGCACTTGGGTCGACTTGTGTTACATCATAACAATAACAAACCCGACAATTCTTTGCAGTGTCTCCGCTGATTGGTTGTTAAAAAAAACCTCTTTCAACAATGGCCACTAATTGCTTTAGCGAGAATTGCCGTTATCACGTCTGGCGCAAAAATGGAAGCAAACTAAACTGTGACTGCGTGTTGGTTCATAGAGCTATATCAATTACACTTTTGTTTGTGTTGTTTATTTATGTATTTGTTGACACGAGACCTCACTAATATGTGTTTTTGGTCTCGTGGAGATTATGGCGAACGTTATTGAGGAATCGTAAGTGTTTGTATAGATCACAGTCGCGATTACTGTCAACCACACTGTCTTAGAATAGGCTAAATTCTGTCTATATATCTTCACTATTCTTTTCTACTTTTAAGGCAACAATTTCTCAAATATTTAAGAAAGAAATGTTTCCGTCATAGTAAGGAACTCGAGATATCAGAAATGAGGCTAAGATATATAATTATCCTTGTAATGATGATCTTCTCTGAGTAGACCGTGTTTGACATTCCGGATGTTGTCGATACAAATTTGTCGCTCTCTGAAACGCATGTCATTAGATATGAATACCAGTTTTTCAGAGCGACCGTCAACGTCGAACCCCGCGAAATGTTCGTGTACTTCAAATATTTTAAAAACCTATCGTATTTGGTGTCATTTCCGGATCCTAAAGTGACCGTTTAACAAAAAGGGAACAAGAAACCAAACCCTAGAACCGTTTAACCCCTTAACTCCTAACTACGTATTTCTACGCATTGTGACATCGGTAAAAGCATATCTCCCTCATTTAAGGAGGTATTGATCAACTTATTACATTTCAAGAAACTGGAGAAAATGATGAACAATTTGTGTGCGTAGTAAATTTTTTTTTTGAAAAAAAATTTTCGCGTTTTTTGCGAGTTGAAAATACACGGCATTTTTCCTCGAACATTTTGGATTGATGACGTTGTGTGCACGATGGGCGTAAACGTCTATTCGCGGGTCAGATTTGTATTGTACAAATATGTTCATAAAGCACAATAGATTTTACTCGAATTTAAATACATGGATACTTAATGTCCTTAATATAATGCATGTTCCATCACTTTCATATAATTCGCTGCAAATATTTTGATTTAACGAATAAAATGCATCCAATACTATTAAAAAAAGCCTCGTGTCAGCCTATACTACATACCTTCTGCCGATTAGAATGAGAAAAATACTCATAAAAATACTCACTAAATTATAATGTCATTTGAAACCAGACTGAAAATAAGTCAAAATCAATCTTTTTTCCATTCTGAAAACTCCAAAACAAAGAATTCACGAGTTTTCAAAAACAATCGCTTTCAGTACTTGTACATGTCGTGTGTCGGAGCAAGCGCCTGTGCGATTACGGTCATAATAGTGCAACTTTCAGTCGTTTTTAGGTCATCCAAGACAATGTTTCATGGTGCCCTATTGCGATCACTTTCATCCGGTGTCGTTCCTCCGTAAACAATTTAACATTTTGACTTCTTCTTAAAAACCCCTGATCTGAAATTTTGCGGAAACCTTTCCAGGCTTAAGATGAACCAATATTGTGAATAATACAGTCCCCACCCCACAGGGACCTGAGGGGTGGATAAAAAGTGGTCAAATTGACTTAACTTTTTAAAAAATCTTCTTCTCAACACCCAGACAGGGTAGAATCAAATATTCTTCATAGATGGAAGCATCTTTAAAGCGCTCTACCAAAATTGTGAATTTCATGGCCCCAGTGTCTCAAATTTCCCCGTGGGGAGGGGGCGAATTTACTACAGCTTATGTAAGAAAAACAGATTTTTGAGCATAACTTCCAGTGGAAATATTTCAGTCTCGGTTAGATTTACGAGCGAAGGATGACGGCTTGATGGTATGACCATATCGATTCTGACTGACCCCATAAGGGCTGTTGGGCCAAAAGGGATCAAATCGGATTAAATGTTTCAAAAATCTTCTTTTCAACACCAGGTATGGTAGGATCAAATGTTCTGTGTGAATGGAAGCATGGAAGGTGCTTTAATTACCAAAATGGATCTCACATTTCTTCCTTTGGAGGAAGTTTTAAAACCTTACTGTAATTTTCATAGAAATATTGCATTTTGAGCATAACTTTGGTTTTTTCCCAGCGGAAATAACTTTTTAAGAATTACTAGTATAGAACAACATGTATTTACACTGGCTTACTTTATTCGGTGTCACAATTTCTGTTGCATAACACTTGATAACTACCGTTTTACCTTTATATTCAATATTGCTTATCTCGGGTGATCGTCAAAGCCGCTAGGTCTCTTGTTATAAATACGCTTTGTAAGAGGTTGTTTTACGAGAAACATATCACTCTACTTCGAGTCACGAGATAGATAATGGTGACAAAAGAGATCTTGAAATAACAATAGCTGAAAAAAAACTACAAAAAAATCATTGTCGACGGCAAGAACTATTTATAGGCTTAGAGTATTTCCAAAATGATTACTTTCGATTTAGAGGAGCGAGCACGTGCTTTACGACAAGTCACAATCAGTGCGATGGAGGTCACCCGCGTTGAGTTTGAACATGAACAACAGGTCAAACCAGCGACCGGTCAATATTTGCAAATGATGGAGTGACGAGGTAAACCTGAGATTAACATCTTGCTACCAAATCATATCACAGGTGTTATATGAAAACAAAAATGTATTAATTTTATGCAATCTGTAATGATATAGTTCATCATGTACATTAATTTTTAGGGGTATGAGGCACATAAAAGTAAATATATGTATATATATGTGTGCATATATATTGAACTACTGAATGGAATATACCTGTATAAATCACAGAAAAAATCTATAGACTTGAGGATGTATGTGCAGGGTCAGTTTTTTTTGTAGGCGAGTGGTGGCTTGGGGAAAATATCATAAGTAGGCATAATGTTTACGTGTTTACATGTACTCCACAGAATATCTGTTTATTTCAGCAATATTTCTACATCACCAGCTTATTTGAACAAAATACAATACAAATTTTGAAAAAGGAAGATGAATTTCAATAGTGTATTTTTTAACCTCTACATGAATTAAACATTATTCCTGGTTTAGAAAGGATCCCAAACCAATTCAATATCTGTAAGATTTAAAAAAAATTATTTTCCATATTTACCATCAATGCAGACTGATATTGGATTTACAAAGTTCAGTTTCCAGTTACAGCAAATAATGTCTAATAAAACTTAATATGACATACAAAATTGTGTCGTGTAAAAATAATAAGACATGTGATGGGAATCCTATGTTCACATCCCTGACCAAATACGTGTATTTTGTTTGTTCTATATTTTCTACTGTCAAATCCACAGCTGTTTTCTACGGAAGCGTATTCCAGCCACGTTGAATTTTATTTTAACTCGAAATTTCGAGTTAGTAATCCGAAATTTTGAAATGGTAATCCGAAATTTTGATATATTTACCCGAAATTTCGAGATAGTAACTCGAAATTTCGAGGTAGTAATCCGAAATTTTCGATTTTTTATCTCGAAATGTCAAGATAAAATAAAACACAACATGGCCGGAATACGTTTCCGTAGTTTTCTACCTGAATATGACTTATTACTTTTTAATCGTCTGAGGATACTGTATATTTCTGAGCAAGAAACTTTTTTAATTCTGAATTAATCTTTGTCATTTTTTGTAAGACACACAATAAATGATACCTTAAGAAATATTTTTTCGAATTTAGATAAGCATATGATGAATTCACAAATACACATTATTGTATGTAAAGGAGAAAATTATGAGATCAGTTCCTCGCGGTCTTCATCAGACGATAAAGGGATGATGTCACGATACATTTATATAATAAAAGGATATGGGGACATCTGAATGCAGGGTGATCAGAGCTGTAGAATGTAACCTGAATAAAGTGCTCCTGTCTTAATCAGATCACTGCCGATACCGTCCTTGATGTTTGGTCCTCGTATAATTTTTTTCTTAAATTCTGGCAAAACTAATCTACAATATGTTTGATCTAGTTGGCAACATATTTAGAAAATTATATCTGAAATAGCCAAGACATTTCAAGAAAAAATATGGATTCTGGTCAAGTTGTATTAGATCATAAGGAGCCATATGAGTAATCAAGCTGTGATTTTAAACCTCATCCTCAGACGGTCGAAAGGCATTCACTAGACCGCAAATATCTCATTGTACATGTTCACATACTGAACAGAGTTTGCAACAATTTTAAAGAAAAAAACATTGAAGAGAACGTATTTTTGAGTAGCAGGTGTATTGATAAGGAATTCTTATATCTTGTTTTCGTTGAATCTAATATATATGTATACATCACAGGGGAAAAAATCTATAGAGCCTTACACATTGTATTTTAAAGATCAAGTTCCCCCAGCCCCTATAGTCTCGAAACTTCTATTATTAGGAAAGGAGCTTGATAAATATAGCATTACAATAATGGCGATACTCTCAACCCTTACTTGTTTGAACTTCTGTAAACTTGTGTTTTGTATAATCTGTACATGTAAAATTTGAATTGTCTGAATTGCTATCAATATAGGGAATGACTCATAATACATTTGATGGCTTTTATATCTACATTTCTAATCTATGTCAATAGATTTGTATTACTATGATTGTATTACATGTATTACTGATGTTATACAGCTTGTGACATGAAAACTGCATTTCTATTTCATTCAAACCTTTAACCATTTTGTGATGAAGTATTAATTGAAATGTTCATAAGTATACAAAATGATGCTTATATTAACATTTTTTTCTAATTGTAAACTTCAGGTATCAACAAAGGACTGCTGTAGCCCAGACAAAGTGTGATGATACTTGAACATCCAAGTCAAACGAATTCTTCACTTATCTTTCCTCTTCATCATTTATTTGTATGGAGGAGTATGCAAAAATTAAATGATTTCAGTTAAATTGTGTGTTGTTGTTTTTAACTTCTGCTAAGTGCTACAATTTAAACGCTTCAATCTGGTGCAAGTAACAAGTTTTGGAAACATCATCATGGCTTTAGCAATTATGTTATTACTCTAAAAGACAAGATGTTCTGTTAATAACGTAGACATATGTTAGCATTTTGATAAGATACTTATACAAAATATATATAAAATACTACAATAAGCACTGTGTGAGTATTGTTGTGTCTAGTTTTGAGTAATATGTGTTAAAAAAAACATTTTACTAGTGTCTGTTATTATCCCTTGCACCTTTTTGTATTTTCACAGAAACGAATTCCCACAATTGTAAATGTTTAGACATTCAAATAACCTAACCAAGCTTAAACTTGTTGGCCATCATGACAACTAAAACACATACATTTGAAAAATACAATTACAGCTATAACTATTACGAGAGAAATAATTAAAAACTTGTGAAACAACTTAAATAAGAAATTTTGAAAATTATTCTGGTTTTTTTTTTTCAAACTGATTTATCTACCCTGACATCTGAAAATAAATATTCCATAATGCTTGTAATTGCATTAAGAACACTTTTATAATAAATCAGAACTTACTTAGTGTGAATAAGATTACTTTTCATTAATGTTTCACGAGTAAAATTGTTTATAAACACAAATTAACGTTTTTCAAAAAAATCAAGTTTGGTTGCCATAGCAACTTTTAAATGCAAAAAGAAATTTATTTGCTCTGAAATTTTAACAATGAAGCTTTTTCAGATTTCTATTATATATTCTAGTGGGTGACTAAATAATTGATTTTGTTATTCAATCCTTTTCTTATATAATGAAATTTAATAATTTTAACAACGTGTTATACCTGAAAAACGATTTGGTAACCATGGCAACATCCGTGAATGAGTAAATTTCTGTCATGAACACATGATTAGGTTCCTTCTGTAGTAGTTCACAATACTATTAAGTTTGGAAATATTTTTTACTTTCTCTTCCATCATCGAAAACATTTGCTAACGATAGGAAATTAATATTTTTTTCAAATATTCGAAATTCTGGTTGCTATGGTAACATCGTTATTGGTAAAAAGTAACTTGTATTCCCATAATTCTAAATATATAGAGATTGCTTTATTGGAAAAGGGTGAAAATTCATGTTGAAGCAAAATGACAGATTTTCTTCGGGTTCATTAAAAATTCCTGGGAGTTAAGAAAAACGGAACTCGGGCTAGGATACCTAGTTCCTTATAAGATCAATTCCTTCATTAAAAGCTATGGTGGTCTTTGTCTGAAAGGTTGTGGGGTCGATCTCTACACTGGATCTAGATAAGATCATGCGTACTGGACTTTTTGTTTCGTTAACATTACGGTTTTCTAACGCGGAAATAGAGTCTGGTTTCCAGTTCCGTCTATGGTAAAACGGAACTAGAATCTGGTTCCCAGTTTCGTTTTTCTTAAACTGAACAAAAGTCTGGTTCCTGGTTCAGTCTTTGTTAATGGAACTAGAGTCTTGTTACTGCTTAGCTCCGTATTTGATTAACGGATCTAGGAACTTACTTCATACAGACAGGACCGTTAAAGAATGAATTACTCTTATTTTGATAACAGACAGGATCATTATCAGTTCATTCTTATTTTATATACAAACAGGATCATTATCCCTTAATTCTTATTTTATATACAAACAGGATCATTATCCCTTAATTCTTATTTTATATACAGACAGGATCGTTATCCCTTAATTCTTATTTTATATACAGACAGGATCGTTATCCCTTAATTCTTATTTTATATACAGACAGGATCTTTATCCCTTAATTCTTATTTTATATACAGACAGGATCGTTATTTTATATATCCCTTAATTCTTATTTTATATACAGACAGGATCATTATCCCTTAATTCTTATTTTATATACAGACAGGATCATTATCCCTTAATTCTTATTTTATATATCCCTTAATTCTTATTTTATATACAGACAGGATCATTATCCCTTAATTCCTATTTTATATACAGACAGGATCATTATCCCTTAATTCTTATTTTATATACAGACAGGATCGTTATCCCTTAATTCTTATTTTATATACAGACAGGATCGTTATCCCTTAATTCTTATTTTATATACAGACAGGATCGTTATCCCTTAATTCTTATTTTATATACAGACAGGATCATTATCCCTTAATTCTTATTTTATATTTATATACAGACAGGATCATTATCCCTTAATTCTTATTTTATATACAGACAGGATCATTATCCCTTAATTCTTATTTTATATACATACAGGATCATTATCCCTTAATTCTTATTTTATATACAGACAGGATCATTATCCCTTAATTCTTATTTTATATACAGACAGGATCATTATCCCTTAATTCTTATTTTATATACAGACAGGATCATTATCCCTTAATTCTTATTTTATATACAGACAGGATCATTATCCCTTAATTCTTATTTTATATACAGACAGGATCATTATCCCTTAATTCTTATTTTATATACAGACAGGATCATTATCCCTTAATTCTTATTTTATATACAGACAGGATCGTTATCAGTTCATTCTTATTTTATATACAGACAGGATCATTATCCCTTAATTCTTATTTTATATACAGACAGGATCATTATCCCTTAATTCTTATTTTATATACAGACAGGATCATTATCCCTTAATTCTTATTTTATATACAGACAGGATCGTTATCCCTTAATTCTTATTTTATATACAGACAGGATCATTATCAGTTACTTCTTATTTTATATACAGACAGGATCGTTATATTGTAGAAGTCTAGCCCTCCTCCTCTGTGTCAAAAGGTCGAGACCATGGTGTGACAGTCGTCATGTATTAAACGGGGTCTATGATCTTCTTCCGGGAACCTGGCACATCCTTAAATGACCCTAGCTGTTACATGTAATAGGGTGAAAAGCAACAATAAAAAAAACAATTGACTCTGTTGTCGATATATTGCTTTACATTGACTCTTCTTGCTTGCAATATTTATTTTTTTGTTCTTTAAAAATCCTTATATGTCAAAGGAATATATATCTATTTTAAAACTTAATTCCTTAAGACAACCAATAAGTGAAGTTGAGTATTCTCTGTCTTTATCTCGTCTATTACCTATTCCACCTGTTCCCAATAGCCTGGTAACCTCTCCTTGATCCTGATAAGATTAGATTCCACAGCGTTACTTGCTGTCGAACAAAATACAGGTTTGGTAGTTTTCGTTGACCGGAACGACAACTAGATATGCATTTCACATATGTTTACACAATATGTATAGCTGCCAGCTGTGTTCATGCCAAAATGTCGTGTGACGACAGCGCATGCGTACTTCCTGCATGTCGCTGTTTCTCAGACAGGAGCATTCCGGGATACCTCTCTCCGTTCCAAACGCCTCAAATCGTGACCATAACGTTAGAAAATAATATCAGTTCCGTTATAAAGCCTTTATATGATTCGTTGCTAAACTTTCGGAATCCAAACAATTGTTCTATACGGGTTTCTTTTTACATAGATGACAGTGGAACCGACTACAGCATTGTGACCAACTATGCGAGTCAAGGGCACGAGATAGGGATACAGTCAATAAATGGAACGCCGCCCAACTCCTCTGCTGATTGGATACACATGATCAAATGTAAGTCTTTCGAAAATGTCTTTTGTAAATCCTTTTTGTAACGAAAGAGATTTCGGTCGTGATGTTTACTCATGCGTGAAGCAGGATATAGATAAAGGTGGAAACACTTATATTTATATTCCTCCATATTTGCGCCTGGCGCTTCGGCTTGCGCTTCAGTATATGGACTTGCGGTTACTTTTATTGTATGTAAATGCGCGACTTTTACTTACATTCCAATTTTTCATAAATATGATATAATATAAGACATGTAGGTGTAAATATGATACATATATTTTGCAAAGGTACGTCAGATCCGGTAAAATAAGGAAGACCAATTGAACTGGTACTGTTGTAACGATGTGTATCAGAAATTTTTTTCAAATCTTTATACAAATTCGTAATAAGCTAATGTAAATATAAACATTGTTATTTATTTTCTTTACCTGCATTGAAGTATGATGTGGATTTATTTTGGGGAATCTGGTTTTTTTTGTGTTGTTTGTTTTGGTTTTTTTTTTTTTTTTGTTTTTTTTTTTTTTTTTTTTTTTTTTTTTTTTTTTTTTTTTTTTTGTTTTTTTTTTTTTTTTTTTTGTTTGTTTTTTTGTTTTTTTTTTTTTTTTTTTTGTTTTTTTCTTGTTTTTGTTTTTGTTTTTTTGGTTTTTTTGTGCGGTAACGCGCTTAATACCTTGCTAATGGTATTACTAGTGTAGGCGTCATGCAAAAGGAAGGACTCGTTCCTTATGTATTATTGAAATGTTGACCAACCCATCGTAATGGTTTAAATATTGATATCCACTTACCATTCTGTACAAGGAAACGTACGTCCGGGTTGTAGTCGCTTTCGTTAAAAATATCGGTTGTCGGCCTTTGTTACAGTAGTCCTAAAATGTATTGGCCTCATAATGTGATTCCCCGTGTGAGGAGATAAAATCCCGGGTATATATTAGATGTATACAATCTCTATGAAAGGATGTAATTATATGACCTTTCTATCTCATTTAATGCAGCTGTATATTTGTTTTTTCACAGACATGAAGACAAGACTTGGTAGAGACGGTATTCCTTCATCCTATGGTGTGCGAGCGCCTCACCTCTCTTTCGGCGGGACAAATGAATATATCGGTAAGATGAAAAAAGCACAGGCATTACATGTACACCAAATAATGTATTTCCCTCTGTTGTTTACATTAGTCAATATCCATTATTGAAGAAAAGTAATTTCAAAATCTTAGTGACCCAATTTCTCACTTGATAACATATATTGATAGTATCGAACTCTCTTCACCAACAGTCAGAAAAGTTTGTGTTCAATATTGTAGTAAAGTGAAATAACGTCATCAGTGTTTACTTCCCAGGAATACAGACGAACGATATGATGTACGACTCAAGCTGTGTGACGTCAGAGTTTGTCTCTCCAGGAACGTTGAAATGGCCATTTACGTACGACTATGATTACGGAATGTTTAAGTGCGATATCGGTACGAGTGTGGACAGGCCATTTCCGGGTTAGTTTCTGTCTACAACTAATGTATAATTTCGTTACGAGTGTGGACAGGGCTTTTCCGGGTCAGTATCTGTCTCCATCTAATGTATGATATCGTTACGAGTGTGGACAGGGCATTTCCGGGTCAGTATCTGTCTACAACTAATGTATGATATCGGTACGAGTGTGGACAGGGCATTTCCGGTTTAGTATCTGTCTACAACTTATGTATAATATCGTTATGAGTATGGACAGGGCATTTCCGGGTAAGTATCTGTCTACAACTTATATATAATATCGTTATGAGTGTGGACAGGGCATTTCCGGGTTAGTTTCTGTCTACATCTAATGTATAATTTCGTTACGAGTGTGGACAGGCCATTTCCGGGTCAGTTTCTGTCTACATCTAATGTATAATTTCGTTACGAGTGTGGACAGGCCATTTCCGGGTCAGTATCTGTCTACAACTAATGTATGATATCGTTACGAGTGTGGACAGGGCATTTCCGGGTAAGTATCTGTCTACAACTAATGTATGATATCGTTACGAGTGTGGACAGGGCATTTCCTGGTTAGTATCTTTCTACATCTAATGTATGATATCGTTACGAGTGTGGACAGGACATTTCCGGGTTAGTATCTGTCTACAACTAATCATCCTTACGAGTGTGGACAGGGCATTTCCGGGTTAGTATCTGTCTACAACTAATGTATGATATCGTTACGAGTGTGGACAGGGCATTTCCGGGTAAGTATCTGTCTACAACTAATCATCCTTACGAGTGTGGACAGGGCATTTCCGGTTTAGTATCTGTCTATAACTTATGTATGATATCGGTACTTGTGTGGACAGGGCATTTCCTAGTTAGTATCTGTCTACAACTTATGTATGATATCGTTACGAGTGTGGACAGGGCATTTCCCAGTTAGTATCTGTCTACAACTTATATATGATATCGTTACGATTGTGGACAGGGCATTTCCGGTGTAGTATCTGTCTACAACTAATCATCCTTACGAGTGTGGACAGGGCATTTCCTGGTTAGTATCTGTCTACAACTAATGTATGATATCGTTACGAGTGTGGACAGGGCATTTCCGGTGTAGTATCTGTCTACAACTAATCATCCTTACGAGTGTGGACAGGGCATTTCCTGGTTAGTATCTGTCTACAACTAATGTATGATATCGTTACGAGTGTGGACAGGGCATTTCCGGGTTAGTATCTGTCTACAACTAATGTATGATATCGTTACGAGTGTGGACAGGGCATTTCCTAGTTAGTATCTGTCTACAACTTATGTATGATATCGTTACGATTGTGGACAGGGCATTTCCGGTGTAGTATCTGTCTACAACTAATCATCCTTACGAGTGTGGACAGGGCATTTCCGGGTTAGTATCTGTCTACAACTAATGCATGATATCGTTACGAGTGTGGACAGGGCATTTACTGGTAAGTATCAGACTACAACTAATCGGACTTACGAGTGTGGACAGGGCATTTCCGGGTTAGTATCTGTCTACAACTAATGCATGATATCGTTACGAGTGTGTACAGGGCATTTCTGGGTAAGTATCTGTCTACAACTAATGTATGATATCGTTACGAGTGTGGACAGGGCATTTCCGGGTTAGTATCTGTCTACAACTAATGTATGATATCGTTACGAGTGTGGACAGGGCATTTCCCAGTTAGTATCTGTCTACAACTTATATATGATATCGTTACGAGTGTGGACAGGGCATTTCCCAGTTAGTATCTGTCTACAACTTATATATGATATCGTTACGATTGTGGACAGGGCATTTCCGGTGTAGTATCTGTCTACAACTAATCATCCTTACGAGTGTGGACAGGGCATTTCCTGGTTAGTATCTGTCTACAACTAATGTATGATATCGTTACGAGTGTGGACAGGGCATTTCCTGGTAAGTATCTGTCTACAACTTATGTATGATATCGGTACTTGTGTGGACAGGGTATTTCCTGGTTAGTATCTGTCTACAACTAATGTATGATATCGTTACGAGTGTGGACAGGGCATTTCCTGGTAAGTATCTGTCTACAACTAATGTATGATATCGTTACTTGTGTGGACAGGGCTTTCCAGCTCTGCATCAGAACTTTTTGCATGAATTATCACCACAAATTACAGATTTCAAGTTTGTAAATTCCGACGTAGTGACAACATTTTCAGATTTTGTAGACCTGAAAAAGAAATATTTCAGCTGGTTTCTTGATCTTGGGAAAACTGACTATTTGGGTGAAATTTGCAAAAAGTAAAGCCGAGAGACGACCTCTTTTTCAATCATGAAAAGTATCCTCTAAAATGTCTCTAGCAAAACTTAAAGTCTTGAAAAAAAATTAATACTAGAAGGCTAAAGGTTTATATAACTTTGGAACATTTTTATTGTATGGTTGCAATGTAGTTTAAAGCTCGTTTAATTAAATGAAAATCTAGTATTTTCACATTCTTCAATATCCAAGTATCCAAGTATCATACCCTTACTTTGTAATGAAAGACGATTGTAATGAAAGACGAAAAATTTATTTAAAAAAAGATTGACGCGAAAATAGCAGAGAATGTCTGTTATTCAGAAAAAAGTAAGGATAATATATGGTAATGAATTATTTCCTGTTGCACACATTCTGAGGCCTGTACCGGAAACAGTAGTGCATCAATATATTGACTTTTTGATTGTAATCTATTTTCAAAAATCAAACCTTTTAAAGCGTCATTACCAGAAAAGTTTAATATTGGATTGTTTTAGTTCTAACAGATGAGTACGTCCTTAAGGATTACTCTTAACAAATCGCAAAGACTGTTATAGTTTGATTATTTCTTTCACCGCCGCATTGGCCAATCAATCACAATGTTACAAACTACGTTGGTTTTCTATGTAATGTGGTGATTACATACAAATATTGGCCAATGAGAATGCTTGTTCAATAGAAGCTTGCTGGAGCTGACCGTGTCGAACAATGACAAAGTTTATTAACGGTAATTCCATTTCAGGTCGCTGGCAGGTGATGCTGGCTGCCTACAGATATAAAGGTGTGGAATGTGCTGTACCGGACTCTTGCGAGAATGTCAAAACAGAAGCTGAAGCATTTGACATCATTTACGAAGCGTAAGTAGGAGGGCGGGGGGGGGGGGGGGATGTTATGGCGATGATGATCAGTCTAAACATTTTCATCATCCATTTAATATTACGTATATGTTATTGTACGAAAGCTGAAGTATAACCAGAATTACATTATAGGATCTTGGATGGGTAAGATGATATGAAACAAGGGAGGATTTGATTTTTGTGAGGCTTTTCGAGATGAGTTTTATAAAATGCCATATGATATAAAATGAAAACAAATACATTTTTGTCTCATAACTCGGAAAAGTAGCATTTTAAAAAGTTTTAAAGTAAAATATGAAGGACAAAATCAAACGGGGCAGTAATTTTGTTCAATCCATGACGTACATGTATTGCCATTGTCAATGTGATAACAAGGCTGACGAGGGTCTGTCTATAGGAGGAGGAGGAGGAGGAGGAGGAGGAGGAGGAGGAGGACTTTTATTTATATATGAATATGATAATGATAATGATGTCTTTTTATATGGTTGATAACGTATGTATGATAAGGATGAAGGATGAAGGAGGTGGTGTCAGTTTAAATGTATGATGATGATGATGAGGAGGAGGACGATGATGATAATGTATATTTATATACATATGATGACAATTATGGTTGATGGTAGATTATCATGATGATTAGATGATCATGATGATGGGAGATGGTGTTGTTATATAATAGTATATAATATTAAAATGATGATGATGAGGAGGACGACGACGACGATGATGATGAAGAAGATGATGCACTGATGATGCATTGTTATGCGCTTGTGTGTTTTTGCTCTGGGAAAATATCCTACGATAAAATTAGTATTAAACAGTTTCAATAAAACAATGAAATTAAGAAATAAGAAATAAAAACAAAATATAAACAAAAAATAAAATAATTCGCTATATGCAATAAAATACACATTAAGTCAATACCAGCAGACTTCCCTTTAGAGAGACTTTGTTAGCTACAAATAATGCATGGATACTAAATTCGTCATCAATCTCGGGGTAAACACTCATTTTTATCAATAAATGTATCTTCATGCACTGACAATCAGTCGAATTAAATAATCGAACATAATCTGGATTTTTTTCGATTGGCCAACAATTTATCTTTGAACAAATGTTTACTGGTGAATTAGTGTACCTTCTTATACAAACATTGCCTTCTCTCATCCACTGTCTATCCGTTATCCAAGTTAGACAAACCAGCATCCCCTCTTTCAAACCTTATCAACATCAAACGTCAAAACATATAATGACTTAAGATAAATATTTCTGGCTTTCAAATTAACTTTGGTTGCGCAGCATAACTTTTTTGAACGTTCTAAAGAATGATTAGTTTTTTCCACGTGTTCCCATTTTCCAAACCAACTAAGAAAGAAATGAATTTGTGTTTCATCGAGGAACGCGTCAGAGGTCAAGGTTGACACTGAGAAGCGTTTTCCATGTAACGTGATAGTATTACAATTCTTTTCAATGTTCTTAGAACCTTGAATAACTTCCACGATACTTTGAATGCTAGTTGCTGACGAAATACTTGTACTAACAATATGACTCTACTGAAGACAGATGGCCTGTATCAGTCTTGGCTCGAAAAACCAATGATCTTGGGTCCTGAATCCTTCGACCGTATTCCACATATCTTAAACTTTAAGCGTATCATTTGCACGTGCTTGAACCTCATTGACGTTTTCATTTCCCATTCAAAATTCCCATATTATCTCGTGATTAGGAGACAGAAACATAAACAAAATGCTGTTGCTGATAGTCTTAAAGCTAAGAACTGATGTATGTACTCATAAGATGTCTCGACACTCACAACAACCAGAAAACAATCTGCAGACTGCACGCTAATAATTAAATAATTATGATAGTAAAATTGATTTTATGATGAAAGTAACAATCAAGAGCAACCATTGACGATATTGAGGAGTCAACGAACTGCGAACGTAATTATAACTTTCTAAAATGATATTTTACAAAATGCACGATGGAGTGCATACATCATTCGGATATCGCATGGCATTCCCCCTTTAGTAAAATTGTGTCTTATTTGTTTGTAAAAGTCAAATCATAACGAAAGTTCCAGAAACGCGGGTGGTTAGCAGAACAGAAGTTTGTGCGTTGCTGAATTGGCCAATGCGTAATGGGGAATGCGTCAGGCCGTGGAGCTGGTCTTTAAGGGGACATTAAACCGTCACTATGTCAAGATTTAACTGCATATGCAAATTAGGTTTTACTTAGTATTTTTCGCCTACGCTTGATCAAGAACTACGTATTATAAAGCTTAGCAACAAGGGCAGTTTTTAATTTTTGGGTGATATCAGAACGAAATAAAATGTTTAGTAACTATTGTCCTACTCCAGGTTCCGTACTATTATTCATAATTTATTGACGATGTTAAACACTTGCTGAAGGCGTCATCTTTGAATGCGATAAGGTTATCTGTCTTACGACATTTAACATACGTTAATTATAATATCAGTTGTATCATCCTGCTATTTTATACGATAACAATCGTATTGTAGTGCAATTAGGAATATTCTGTGAACCTCAGGCCAACGTCATTAACATCAATGTCGTCTAATTCTCATTGAAAATTAAAACTAAATGATAGGTCTTAGCATTAAAATCAAGAAAATTTATCACAAAATGAAGAAAGAGAAAAAGTAAATAAACCAATGCGTTTAGATAAACAAATTCAAGACTGTTTATGTAAACACACAGTAAACAATATTTTGGTATTAATTTTGCCGACATGTGGAAATGTCATTCATATCTTATTAGCTTATATATATGAAGTTGATAATATATTATAATATATATATATCATTACCTTACATATGTAAACCAAACATAGGTCCATCTTAATGGTTCATCGATAAAAATCATATAAGGTGTGTTTACCTGTACAGAGAACCACGAGCTTAAATTTTCACTTAAAAATAACTCACCTAATTTTCAGTCTATAATTGTTAAAGTTATATATAGATATGTTGAACATTTACTGTAGTTGGTAGTCATAGACATACATTTTGCGATTTGACCATAATAATTCTTTTATTGAACATTGCAGTTGTGAAATGATCATTTTGTTAAAATTTTCGTAGGACAATGAGGGAGATTCATGTGTAAGTTTCAAATAACAACTGAAGCAACTGATTTTCGTCCCAAAATTTTATGTTTTGATATATTTGTAATGAAAAAGTTGTTTGTCAGTGGCATATATTTTAAATATTTTTTACTTAGAAAACTGCTTATTTGTATTTTCTGAAACTCCGCAATATATTCTATAGTAAAAGAATCGTTGACCTTGAGCAAGAAATCCGCGCAAGCGCAGTGCGATTGGTCTTCAGGATCTGCATACCTGATTTATTTAGTAATTGTTGACGGTTTTTGCATCCATTATTACGATCTGTCGGCCTTTAGCGGACAAGTGCTGCATAATGAATACCTCGTTTGTTTTATCAGATTTCTGGATCATTACCTCGGAGACAGAGCACCATATACTGTAGTTATCTCCCCTGCATGGATGCTTACTGATTACAAGAGGGCGGGGCTGATTAATTTCCTCACCAACATCACAACACATCGAGTAAGTGATATGTGTTTCCCTTGATTCTCACCCTGAAATGTGTACTCAAGAAAAAATTTTCAATTGTCAACTGCGACAATATGTGTTTTGGCGATAGGGGTTTCAAATGATTAATGTAAATTTGACTTTTGTAAAACTGAAAGTATGTTTTTATGGCCACATCGAATGATTGATGATGTAATTTTTGAGTCAAGACACTTTTATAACGAACTGATTGGCCAAAATTTCCATACAAAACCATAATGCACTCACTGTGCTCGCTATCAAGATGTCTTAAAAGGGATCACATTAATAGTCTCAGTATGCATGGGTCTGTCTGTGAGGGTGTGTGTGTGTGTGTGTGTGTGTGTGTGTGTGTGTGTGTGTGTGTGTGTGTGTGTGAGAGAGAGAGAGAGAGAGGAGAGAGAGAGAGAGAGAGATGTGTGAGAGAGAGTGTGTGTGTGTGTGTGTGTGTGTGAGAGAGAGAGAGAGAGAGAGAGAGAGAGAGAGAGAGATGTGTGTGTGTGATAGTGTGTGTGTGAGTCTGTGTGTGTGGTTGTGTTTGTTTGTGTGTCTATGTGTGTGTGAGTCTGTGTTGGGGGTGTCTGTGTGTCTGTGTGAACGAGAGAGAGAGTGTTTGTGTGCGTGAATGTGTGGGTCTGTGTGTGTGTGAGTATGTGTGTGTGGTTGTGTCTGTGTCTATGTGTGTGTGTGTCTCTGTGTGTGTGTGTGGGGTGTCTGTGTGTGTGTGTGTGTGTGTGTGTGTGTGTGTGTGTGTGAGAGAGAGAGAGAGAGAGAGAGAGAGAGAGTGTGAGAGAGAGAGAGAGAGAGTGTGTGTGTGTGTGTGTGTGTGTGTGTGTGTGTGTGTGTGTGTGTGTCACATGTCATTACAATGTCTAGATTTGACGTCACACATGATTTATACAAATAATAAGGCAACCATATAATCAGTTGATATTGTACCTGTATGATAAATTTTATTTGTTAAAGAGTAACACTATAACGGTATAGAACTAATTCAGATCTGATATATAATATAAATTACTGTGACAAAAAAATTTAACCGATGTGTTTGACCTAATTCATTATAGTATACTGCTTTCCAAAGGAGGGACAAACCTTATAGTAAAGTAACATCTACCCTTATTCACCAAAAGTGCTTTCCCAACAGGATGTGTGGCTGGTATCCCAGATACAGGCAATACAATGGGTAAAACAGCCGACCTCGCTGGATCACATCCTGGAGTTCCCTCCCTGGACTTGTTGATCTCGATCTAAAGCCGACAGTGTTGGTATCTCGCGTGCTTGTAACTACGGATTCCAATCCCAGTGCCGGACAACTTATGACTTTTTAAACACATTTAATACGGTTGATTTTAGGGTTAATATATCGTGTTTGGGTAACGTCTTTTATGTGAAGAAAAATTTGCCTTAAACTTAACAGTGCATGTTAGAATGCTGTCAAGTTGAAATGAAGTTTCAATTTTTCAGAATGTTTCTGGGATATACATGCGACACTATCTTCTGGTCTTGATATCTAATGAGGTGCAGAAAGTATAATTTTTATCTTGCATAGAAACGAATTAATAAATGACAATTCCTTTTTAAATGCGGTCATATAATTTGATTAAATACTAGTGCATTTTCATCTTACAGGTCATATGAGGAAGATTTTCCAGATATAATCCAAACACAAGTTTTAAAGATATCAAAAAAACCTGTGTCGTATTTCTGATCTACGTGTAGATATCTTTATTGATAAATGTCGATTGTCAGTAAAAAAGCTTAATGTTGAGACACTGACAGAATTTTTACACTGCCTTAGTTAGAAAGTAAGGGAAGTAACTCTGGGAGATCAGAAATGCTCTTGAATATACAGGAAAGAATCGAATCTTAGTACGTTTTGATTTTTGTGATTGATAATAAAACTATTTTTTATTTCATGTTATTGATAATGAAAAATCAACTACAATTAAAGAGATATAAGACCGAAACATGATACTTACGAGGCAGCCTGTTGTAGTATTTTACCTCTAGATTTACAAGACCGAGACATGACGTTGCACCGAAAACTCGTACGGAAACCCTTGTAAAAATGCTTACCTTTTTTAATTTGATATACCTATTTATGAGCAGCAGAGAATTGTGCACAATTTCATTAAAATCTAGCAACAGATTTTCGATTACAATAAGTCAACTTTGTTTTCTTAGTTCGGAGATCAAAGTAACACTCCGGTATGTTTTTATCATAAGCTTAGATTCACGAGCTCATTGTTTGTTAAATGCTGTAAATGTATTTTGTTTTGGGAGAGGGCTTAAATAAATATCGTTGTTATATAAACTTTTATCACATCGACTAAACTGTAGATAAAATTGATCAGACACCATATTGTTTTTACTCTTGTAAACATCTTTGATTTGCGATTTGAGATGATATTACCCCAATTCCATTTTATTAAGATCAGTTTCTGGTATGGACATTCTTGGACTTCACACACAAGTACATCTTGACAGTTTGAATGTTGTTGTGGCCATTTGGAATTTTTTTTATGAAGATATGACTTTTATTGTTAGAAATTTCATCATTGCTGGTAGAGAAGATGATATGTGAATCTTAGTAGGGGTAAAGCCGGGTTAGTGAGCTATACAGAAAGAGCATTTTATGTTTCTGTACTTTAATATTATACGGACTGACTAGAAGTGACACGGAGTGTAGAGGAGTTTGGGGATGGAGTGCTTACTGTTAAATAAGGGGATTGCATATCATCTAGTAAGTTGGTTTTAGTATATTGTAATATTTTGATACAACTACGGATAAAATGCACAGTACACATATGATGCCGTAACAAAACGGTGTATATTCACAATCAGTTATTAACAGCACTAAACTTTAACATAAATCATTCATGAATTGTCATTCTACAAAACAACTTTGACAGTTTGTCCCCACACATTTGGTCCAGAACTTCTAAGTCACCGTGGCTATATATAGATTCGGATGAGGATTTCAGATCGGAGTGTTTGAGGTTGCCTGTCGATATGTGGTCATCCCGTGAGTGTCCAAAATACGTTAATGGTTTATCATTTTTCAGTTGCAGTAGTAAAGCGC
The DNA here is from genome assembly GCF_031769215.1 of Ylistrum balloti. NCBI lineage: Eukaryota > Metazoa > Mollusca > Bivalvia > Pectinida > Pectinidae > Ylistrum > Ylistrum balloti. The sequence continues at coordinate 1,401,512 of NW_026781888.1, forward strand.
TAATATCGATTTCGATTTTTATTCTTTCTTTTCCAGTTTTTTTTATTGGCAAATACGTTGATCTTTTCAGGTTGGGTTTAACTTGACGATCACGTGAGATTCATCAATGTCGTTTTCAGTGCTTTCAACGATCAAAGGGCAGTAACTCTTTGACATTTGTACTCACAGAATGAAACAAAGGATGGGGTGAAACTGTGTTCGCTGTACCTGGCCCCAGTCCCAAAACCCATACCGGGAAATTAAGAAATAATCAATATTATATTTCGATAACAAAACATCGGATAAATCTTGAATTTTCAAAATGAATCTACTTACATGTTTAAAAATCTGCCACTTTAAAAGGATTAAGATAGATATCTAGATTTGTTTTAATCAACGATTTTTTTTTCAGGTGGTGAAAATAATGGGGATTGGATACGCCTAAGGGAGTAGTTCTCCGATTTAGTATTTAGGGAGATAATACCCTGTTAAAATTTGCATAATAAATTCATTTTTAAAGCTATATCCCCAAATGCTATTTTATAAGCAATATTTAAAAGTGATATCAGTCGCCAGTTTTTAATGAAATATATAGGTTTGTTCCCTTTTGGAATGCAGGTAATAATACCCTGTTTGTGCATAATAAATTCATTATTATAGTATCCAAAGTTTAGAGATCTTATAACATTTTATTTTACCACAAGTACCCATCTGTTTCCAAAAAATGTTTTAATGCCTTTGATGCTGCTTAATCACAATGCTCATATAACAATTAAAGGGGCATAACTTGGCTAAAATTTACAACAAAATGCGGTAATGCAAACTCGTGTAAAGTTATTTTGGTAACGAATATTTGTGCAGGGTATACTACAGTACCTCCTTTTAATTCAAGAAAATTATTCCTAAACTTTTCTCTGTCAACACAGAATGTTATATTTTCAAAACATTGTAAAATATTTGACAAATTTTCAACGTTTGTGACTGTTAAGTCTTTTCATTATCCCACAACCATATTGTTACATTTTAATAATAAAAAAACTCATTTCACTTCAAATTATTTAAAATCTAGAATAAACTGCAAAAATATCTTATTTAATTGAATAAAGGAACAGCAACACACTATGAAATTGGTTTTCCAAATGAAACAATATAGAAATTGATTTATAAAAATAGTTTTGGTCTTGAAAGGACAAGGTCACACGGACCCGATACGTCAACTTTTTTTTTCGGGAAATACTTTTTGATTTAACTTTTGAGGTCTCAACAACCTTGATTTCTGGACAGTGTTTGGTTTATGTACTTTGGATCGAAATTATGCAAGATGGTTTTTATTGATGCGCGGAAAAGTGATTTAAAAAAAAAAGTGAAACAAACAATGGATTAAGACCTTATCGTGTGACAACTGTTAACGACACGCTTACGCGTATATGTACACATGTACAGGACTTGTATATATTCACATTGATAGCTTTTGAGCTATGGGTATGCCAGGGATGAGAAGCAGTAGCATTTTTGTTAAAACGACAGAGAAAAAATAGAGGAAATTACTGTGATGCTTTCCAATATCGTAACAAAAACTGAAATGGATTTATTCAACGGATCATCGATAAAGCTAAAAGATGACACTGGAAGTCTGAAAGGAGAACAGGGAAATGCTATACTCTTATGAAGGGAGAAATTTTTACCCGGAGAAAAAAATTAGGATGCAAAGATCACTATCAGTGACCAGCATCATCATCATCATCATCATCATCATCATCATCATCATCATCATCATTCTTTATTCATCAAAGCTGAGAGTACAAAAATTGAAAAAAAAAAGTTTAGAGTGAAATGGACATACTTACCTGAAGAACCTGAGCGCTAAGCGCACATTTCGATTAAGAATCACTTCATGGTGACCAGTTTTCTGGGCTCAAAATATGTTTCACGGTTCATGGAAATACATTTCGCTGTTTTATGCAATAGATACGCACAGTCATTTGTAAATTCCTCAGTAACAGAATCACTGTCAAATTCAAATTCTGAAATTTTCCCTTTGAATATTGTCTGGAGCAGGCTTTCTGATGAAAGGCTTGATATTATCAAATATGGCTGTACACCATAATAATCAACTAGTTTAGTGAAGAAGGTATCTCTCAAAATAAATGTGCTGGTACAGTCTGTAACAAAATGTCTTATGATGTCATGAAACGGTTTTGTACACAGCTTACATATATTGCGCTGTTCTACAGGTACACATGTTAACATTTTGCAAATAAATAGAACTGTTCTTTTGTCGATATCCGATGTTTTGAGCATGACATACGGCTCATTATAGGTAGAGTGGACAGATCTAAATCGAACGAAATCATCATCACTGTTCATTCTCTCGATCAATAAGCGATCTTCACGTATTTGAATAGCTCCTTTTACTAAAAGTTTCCATTGAGTCTTTGATGGGAATTCTGCACATTGGATATAACCCTGTATCCATTCTAATAATTCATATTTGGTTAATAATGCCAGAATATCAGGGATATACCCCATTTGCTTTGATATCGGTCCATCTGTATATCTGAGAAGTCTACGAATGAAAATTCTTTTTGGAATGCTGTTTGGTGCACAATCAACAATACAACGTAAAAAGTACAGTTTTCTTTTCTCGATTTCGCACCGAATCAAGTGAAGTCCAACTATACTTTCGCACATATCCGATCGAGTGGATGTCCTTTGATTAAGCATAAGTTTTACTGCATAATGCTGAAACGTCTCTAGCGTTCGGATATCGCATTTAGTTAAGTTATTCCATAATTCGCATCCGTATAACATCGACGGAAGTATAACTTTCTTGTAGATGCTAACAAGAGTAAGTGGTTTCGTGTAAGCACAGTCGGTTCCCATGCGCGTGATTGAGTGCAACACGTTACGGCCTTTCTTACAAGCGTTGTCAACGGGGTCGGCGTTTTTCAGGTCGGAAGAGAGAAGTACTCCTAAGTGTACCTCCTTAAGTAAGTATGTTGCATTTCGATGCATTAAACTGAAATTTCCATTTTACAGCATACCTTTGTGCGACGTGTAGCAGAGTTTGTAGGGCCCTAGGGCTAGTAGTAACAAGGGCAAGGTCATCAGCTAAGCATGGATTACCACATTCAATGGATTGGACTTTTACACCAACGTTAGTAGTCTCCATTTCAATGAGCATATCGTTAATATGTAGCAAGTATAGAACCGTGGAGATGATTACACCTTGCCTAACTGACCTCTGGAACCAACGAGATTGGGCACGATTATGAACTACCGCCTGGATTTGTCCTGATATGCGTTGCGCAATATTCTGTATAAGTTTCCAGTGACTCCAATCTTGTAAAGTTTGTTGAACATACTGTTGTGTTGAACCGTGATAAAGGCCTTATAGTTATCTAAGAATGCCACATAGACTTTGCTATTCTGTTCTATGTTTTCACATATACATTCACGAAGACTGAGTGATGTAGTTATACAGCTTAAACCTTTCTGAAAACCTTGTTGTTGATGAGAAGGAAATTTCACGTGGGAGTCATGAAGCCAGCGCGATACGCGTTTACAAATCACTCTTTCCATGAGTTTGTAGAGTACCGGTAGTAAGGATATCGGTCTATAGTTGTTCGGATCATTCTTTTTCTTAAAGCCTCCTTTATGAATTGGAATAATGATTCCTCGTTTCCACGTTTTTGAAATACATCCTGTGGTTCGGATGGAGTTCATTAGTTTTTGGATAACTTCGATGAGGGCTTTACCTCCAAAGCGAACGTGTTCGTTTGATATCATATCCGCTCCAGGAGCTTTTCCAAGTTTCATCTGCCCTATGGCTGATACGATTTCTTCAAAAGTGAACCTGCTATCAAGATCTTCTTTTCTTACTAATTGCAAATTACAGTCATCAATAATCGTGTTATCTGCATATAACTTTTCGTAAAAATCCGCGAACCTTTCGACTATGCTTTGGGGGTCACGAGCGAGTGTTGCCTCGAAGACTAGTTCCGTGCAGGCATCGGATGTTTTGTTTTTGCGCTTCCGCACAATTCTCTAGAATAATCTAGCATCCACATCCGCTGCCTCGTCTAACTCACTATTAACTTGATCCAAATATCTATCGTGGGTTTCTCTATACAGGTTCCGAAAGACGTTCTTTGCGTTTTTATAGTTCTTATATGAATTACATTGTAGCCCACGGGGTCTGTTTTCATAGATCCACACTTGTCGGTACATTAGAGCTGTATTATGAGCACTTTCTAGCTCGCTGAAATCAAACGATCTCGATATCGGCGCTGTCTGTGATAATACTATAGGATATGTTGCTTAGTGTAGTTTCATCAACAAGAATATAATCTAAAGTAGTTTCTTAAGGTCTAAATGTATACTTCGGCCCTTTGCAAATTGGCAGTGTATTTACCATACACAAGTTCAACTCGTTTATAAGGTCGTTTGACGCACTGGCTTTCTGCTTCGCCGCGTAATACTGGGGATCTTCTAATATACGTGCGTTAAAATCACCGGCTATTACAACTTTTCCTCTTAGTGAGTAGAAGGTAAGTATGTCACATAGATACTGCATAGTGTCTTTATACTCTTTAACGTCATTGTCACTGTGCATGTAAACTTCAAAAATGTAAACGGATTGTTCGGAAACCGTTGTCATTTTGATGGCAGCGATACGATTGTTAGCTATTTCTTCTAAGGAGCGAATGCTATACCGTAACGACTTTTTCACCAAGAACGAGACACCAGTACAATCACTAGAACATTCGACAGTATTTGCGTTGATTGCGTAATAATCAGAGTTTATCGTGTCAAAGAAAGTTAGTGATTTATGACTCAGTTTATGTTCGGTTATAACGGCGATGTCACAGTTCGATTGCTTTAATAGCGCAAACAAACCTTTTACTGATGAGAACGCTCCTCGAACATTCCATGTGAGTATGGAGAAGGCCATTAAGTAAAAAAAATAACACAGTTCGTAAGGCGGTCGTTGCAACGCCAGTGATTTTCAGAATCGCGGTCGTAATTGCTGTAATAGTCTTTATTGTCATAACGCCATCCGTAATCGTCTGTGTTCGGGTTTGTACTGAAGTCATTACGTGATTTCCAAGACGAATCGCGATCGGAATTTTTATGCTCGTCCAGCTTATCTTGCCATTCTTTGCTGCTGAGCCAAGGTCTGCAAGAAACACTATTGGGCCAGAAACCCAGACTGTAAGCATGAGCTGCGGAAACATTAACTTTTGCCGTAAAGGAACCGTTACGCTGTTCGAACATTCTGAAGTCAGTAACTTTTACTCCTTTGTTTTGAATGAATTTGAGAATACGATTTTTGGTACTCTCGGATCCGATTCCACTTAAATAGTAACGCGCTGTTTGTTTACGGTGAACGCCAATAAACATTGTCCTCTTTGGCGCCTTGACTTGATTTCACTGTTGATACATTGTTTCTAGTGGTATTTGTTGACTTTGTCGCAACTGTTCGATTGGTGTCTACAAGTGGCCTATCGTTACTAGATGACCTAAGTTTACTATTCGACGGTGATGTCGTGGGTTTTTTTTTTTTTTTTTGGGGGGGGGGGGGTCAATACGCAAGGAACATGCAGTAGTGGAAGTTAAATTCAAAGAAAAATTTAAAGAAAGTATATGGGTAAAGGTAAAGCTCACGGAATCGGATTATCTTTTAGTTGGATGCGTATACCGGAGTCCAACTAGCGATAAAGACAACGCGGGATTACTTCTAGATCTTCTAAATAGCGCAACCACGAAAAACAAAGGTTACTCACATATCATGATAATGGGAGACTTTAACTTTCCAAAAATAAATTGGCAGTTTTGGAATACGACATCAGATCAAGAGAGTGAAGATTTTAAAGAAAACTTAAGAGACAACTATTTATTTCAACATGTAGTCAATGATACAAGAAGGAGAATCGGGAGTGAACCTAGTACTCTAGATCTAATTATAACTAATGAAGAAGAAATGGTCAAGGATATTAAATATAACAGTCCCCTGGGTCACAGTGATCATGCGGTACTCGAATACAGCTTTGCTTGCTATGGAAACAGCATACGGTTTACTACACCTATTAAACAGCCCAATTATAAAAAGGCAGACTTTCCGAGTATGATGAAGGATATGAAAATCAATTGGCAAAACGTACTTAACGGAGATCCTAATGACATGTATGAATAATTCCTGGACATTATATCTGCGAGCGTATCAAAACACGTTCCAATCTCAAGTCGTGGCAAGGCAAGTACAAGCTATCCACTTGAAAAGTCTGTTGTTGAGAAGATAAAGAAAAAACATAGACTGTAGCAAAGATACATGGAAACAAAAGATGAAAATAAGTACAGAAATTATACCAAATGCCGTAACCAAGTGAAAAACGAGTTGAGAAAAGCAAGGGAAATTATGGAGAGGGACATTTCCAGTGATGCTAAACAAAACCCTAAACTATTTTGGAAATATGTGATTTCAAAGCGAAAGGTAAAAGTACGTGTTTCTGATTTTATTTCTAAGACGGATAATTCCCAATCGATCACCGCAATTACAGATCAGGATAAAGCGGATGTCCTGGCAGGCCTTTTCAGCAGCGTATTTACAGAAGAACCGGTCGGAGAAGTACCTATACTCGAACCAAGGCGTCTCAATAAGGAATTTCAAGACAGTGTTATAGAAGAAGAAAGAGTAAAAAAGGAATTGTTAAAGTTAGATCCAAGTAAATCGCAGGGACCCAAAAAAATACACCCCAAACTTATAAACCGTTGACAACTATTTTCAATGCATCCCTTCACCAAGGGACCGTTCCTCATCCGTGGAAAAACTGCAAATATAACGGCCATATTTAACAGGGCGATCACTCAGAACCTGCAAACTATAGACCAATCAGTCTAACAAGTGTTGTCTGTAAAATAATGGAAAGATTAATTCGAAGCAAGATGATACTACATATGGAGGAAAACAAATTATTAAGTGATCAACAATTTGGATTTTTGTCTGGGAGGTCAACAGTGCTACAACTACTGAAAGTCATGGATGAATGGACTACAATTTTAGATAATGGCGGAGAATTGGATATAGTGTACATGGACATGGATACAGTTCCACATAAACGCCTTCTAAACAAACTCCGAGGTTATGGTTTTAGCACTCAGTAAACGGTTTGTAAACGGTACACCATTAGCACAGCACAAAGTTATTAGCGGAATACCCCAAGGGAGCGTACTAGGTCCGATACTTTTCGTCATATATATTAACGATTTATTTAGACGAAAATATGTTCAGGAATTTGTTTAAAGCTCTAGTACGACCGCACCTAGAGTACGCGGCAAGTGTTTGGTCCCCACACAGAATTACGGACATCGAACGGATAGAAAACGTCCAGAGGAGATCGACAAAACTACTACCGGGATTTAAAACTTTAAGCTACAATGAGAGGCTACGTCGTTTGAATCTCCCAACCTTGATATACAGGCATCTACGTGGAGATATGATAAACATTTTAAGTTCATGAATGGGATATTTGATCCAAAGCTGGTGGAGGGAATGTTCGACCCTGCAGCACAAGGAAAAAACTCGTGGACATAGTAAAAAATTATTTAAAAAACATTGTCATTTGAATGTCAGAAAACATATTTTACTCAAAGAATAATTGATACTTGGAATAGTCTCCCTCAATGGGTAATTTCATCACTTAACGTTCATGATTTTGAAAAACACCTAGACGATTTTTGGAGTGTCTTATATCTAGTCTAATATTATGTTTATATTAATAATATATTGTATTGATGTGAATACAGAGGCAGAAATGCCTGCGTTCACTATTATCCTATTAAATCCTATTACTAATACTTCCATGTCAACATGATCTGTACTGGCTTCCGTAGAGTCACTCACGTGTCCTTGTTTACTGGTGACAGGTAAGGTAGTATCGCTCACACATTCGCCAGGTAAGACGGTCCCGTAAGGAATTTGAGCCAGTGGTACACTGGGGTTACTTGCAGGAGTTTTACCTTCACTGTCGTCCCGCAAAACTTCCGAATACGACTTTGAGCATGTGCCAGTTTTACTGGTGAGACATGCTAATGCATTTCATAGTTCTCTGATAGTGTCAGCAAGATGTTTATTGTCTTTTTCATTTCCTCCATTAATTTCAGCATTCGGCACTCTCTCACTTGACTGTCTTTCAGTGCATTTTCTACTGTTTAAAGACGTTCACAGACGGAATGAATTATGCTGTTGTTTTCAATTTCAGTACCAACATCTTTCATATGGTGACGTAATATCCCGTGTGACAGCTCTGAGTGAGTACTTTCACTAAGATGTGAACCAGAAAGTTGGCAACCTGGAAATGTCCCATCGAGAGCCCCCACACCAGTTGCTCTGCCTTTACTGAATACAGAGTCTATCTCGGAATTATCACCAGAAACAAAGGCTTGGATAACATAGCAGTCTTTAGCATACTTTATATAACTCGGGCTTGCAGACGAAGGTTTTTCTGACAACAGGTTTTCTTTAGGACATTCTGAAATGTTCATCGCTCGACCAAGTAAAATGTTCCTATGCCAAATCACAGTCCCCTCTGATCGCTCAAATATCTCAGTAATTTTCTTCACATATTCATCTCTTGAGAGATTGATAACTTTACTGGCTATATAATCGATTAGCTCTTGATTGTGTGACCGGTTATGGTTTGCTGACTAGCGTGATACAGGGGAATGGGCCTGTGGGGCACAATGAACCAAATCGACATGGACTGCTTGGGTGGGGGATACATCGGGTCAGAGTCATCCGTGGCATTTTGAACACTTACACTCTCTTTTATGAATGTTTCTTCACTAATTCCTTCGAAATCATGATGAAAATTACTATCATCATCTTGCATCATTGCTGGTCTCAGATCAGAATAGAAACCCTGGCTACTAGTTCACACATTGCTAGTTTCTTTTCGGAGGCGATGTTCCGCGTCACCTTCTACGGTGGCCATTTTTTCCCTTTTCTTTATTTTCTTATTCATTTAAATTAACAGAAATCCGTCTTATAATTCTTGTATAGTTTTTTTTTTTCAGAATGTGCAATATTTTTCCTCATAATTTCCATTAAAAGAACTTCTAAATGCTGGTCACTGATAGTGATCTTTGCATCCTTGGTTTTTTCTCCAGGTAAAAAATTCTCCCTTCATAAGAGTATAGCATTTCCCTGTTCTCCTTTCAGACTTCCAGTGTCATCTTTTAGCTTTATCGATGATCCGTTGAATAAATCCATTTCAGTTTTTGTTACGATATTGGAAAGCATCACAGTAATTTCCTCTATTTTTTCTCTGTCGTTTTAACAAAAGTGCTACTGCTTCTCATCCCTGGTATACCCTTAGCTCAAAAGCTATCAATGTGAATATATACAAGTCCTGTACATGTGTACATATACGCGTAAGCGTGTCGTTAACAGTTGTCACACGATAAGGTCTTAATCCATTGTTTGTTTCACTTTTTTTTTAAAATCACTTTTCCGCGCATCAATAAAAACCATCTTGCATAATTTCGATCCAAAGTACATAAACCAAACACTGTCCAGAAATCAAGGTTGTTGAGACCTCAAAAGTTAAATAAAATAGTATTTCCCGAAAAAAATTTTGACATATCAGGTCCGTGTGACCTTGTCCTTTCGAGACCAAAAATAGTTTTATAAATCGATTTCTGTATTGTTTTATTTGGAAAACCAATTTCATAGTGTGTTGCTGTTCCTTTATTCAATTAAATAAGATATTTTTGCAGTTTATTCTAGATTTTAAACATTTTGAAGTGAAATGGGTTTTTTTTTTATCAAAATGTAACAATTTGGTTGTGGGATAATGAAAAGACTTAACAGTCACAAACGTTGAAAATTTGTCAGTCAAATATTTTACAATGTTTTGAAAATATAGCATTCCGTGTTGACAAAGAAACGTTTAGGAATATTTTTTCTGACTTGAAAGGAGGTACTGTAGTATACCCTGCACAAATATTCCATACCAAAATAACTTTACACGAGTTTGCATTACCGCATTTTGTTGAAGTTTTTAGCCGAGTTATGTCCCCTTAAATATTATATGGGCATTGTGATAAAACGGCAAGACATGGAGTTGTCAATGTTTTCCTAAACAGCATCAAAAGAATTAATGTTTTTTTTTGGAAACAGATGGGTCCTTGTAGTAAAATAAAATGTTATAAGATCTCTTAACTTTGGATACTATAAAAATGAATTTATTATGCAAAAACAGGGTATTATTACCTGCATTCCAAAAGGGAACAAACCTATATATTTCATTAAACACTGGCGACTGATATCAATTTTAAATATTGCTTATAAAATAGCATCTGGGGTTATAGCAGGTAGGTTAAAAACTGTCTTGGGGAAATTCATGAATTACGATTAATCAGGAATTTTAGAAGGGCGCTATCTTTCTTTCGCCCCCTCCCCCCCTCTATCTCTCTCTCTCTCTCTCTCACTCTCTCCCTCCACACCCCCCCCCCCCCTCTCTCTCTCTAAAAAGTGCTTAATCAACTTTATGTATGTCTTTTCTCGAATAGAGGGACATCAACCAGTGCATTTTAAATACGCCAACCTTGCTATAAAGTACAGGTATATAAAACTTTAAAATTGAGAACAAAGAGGTGGAATATGAACCGAAAAATGCACAGACATTATTGGAAGAAAGGGGAACATTGTGAATAAAACCACGTGTTTCAGTGCATTTTAAATACGTCAACCTTGCTATAGAATACAGGTATGTAAAATTTAAAAATTGAGAACAAAGCGTGAAATATGAACCGAAAAATGCTCAGACAATATTGAAAGAAAGGGGGACATTGTAAATAAAACCACGTGTTTCGGCTGAGTCTTTACATTACATTTACATCTCAAAAATTCTCCCTTCATAAGAGTATAGCATTTCCCTGTTCTCCTTTCAGACTTCCAGTGTCATCTTTTAGCTTTATCGATGATCCGTTGAATAAATCCATTTCAGTTTTTGTTACGATATTGGAAAGCATCACAGTAATTTCCTCTATTTTTTCTCTGTCGTTTTAACAAAAGTGCTACTGCTTCTCATCCCTGGTATACCCTTAGCTCAAAAGCTATCAATGTGAATATAAACAAGTCCTGTACATGTGTACATATACGCGTAAGCGTGTCGTTAACAGTTGTCACACGATAAGGTCTTAATCCATTGTTTGTTTCACATTTTTTAATCACTTTTCCGCGCATCAATAAAAAAACTCTTGCATAATTTCGATCCAAAGTACATAAACCAAACACTGTCCAGAAATCAAGGTTGTTGAGACCTCAAAAGTTAAAAAAAACGTATTTCCCGAAGAAAAATAAAGTTGACATATCGGGTCCGTGTGACCTTGTCCTTTCAAGACCAAAAATATTGTTATAAATCGATTTCTATATTGTTTCATTTGGAAAATCAATTTCATAGTGTGTTGCTGTTTATTTATTCAAATAGAAAAGATATTTTTGCAGTTTATTCTAGATTTTAAACATTTTGAAGTGAAATGGGTTTTTTTTTATCAAAATGTAACAATTTGGTTGTGGGATAATGAAAAGACTTAACAGTCACAAACGTTGAAAATTTGTCAGTCAAATATTTTACAATGTTTTGAAAATATAGCATTCCGTGTTGACAAAGAAACGTTTAGGAATATTTTTTCTGACTTGAAAGGAGGTACTGTAGTATACCCTGCACAAATATTCCATACCAAAATAACTTTACACGAGTTTGCATTACCGCATTTTGTTGAAGTTTTTAGCCGAGTTATGTCCCCTTAAATATTATATGGGCATTGTGATAAAACGGCAAGACATGGAGTTGTCAATGTTTTCCTAAACAGCATCAAAAGAATTAATGTTTTTTTTTTGGAAACAGATGGGTCCTTGTAGTAAAATAAAATGTTATAAGATCTCTTAACTTTGGATACTATAATAATGAATTTATTATGCAAAAACAGGGTATTATTACCTGCATTCCAAAAGGGAACAAACCTATATATTTCATTAAACACTGGCGACTGATATCAATTTTAAATATTCCCCCCTCTCTCTCTCTCTCTCTCTCTCTCTCTCTCTCTCTCACTCTCTCCCTCCACACCCCCCCTCTCTCTCTCTAAAAAGTGCTTAATCAACTTTATGTATGTCTTTTCTCGAATAGAGGGACATCAACCAGTGCATTTTAAATACGCCAACCTTGCTATAAAGTACAGGTATATAAAACTTAAAAATTGAGAACAAAGAGGTGGAATATGAACCGAAAAATGCACAGACATTATTGAAAGAAAGGGGAACATTGTGAATAAAACCACGTGTTTCAGTGCATTTTAAATACGTCAACCTTGCTATAGAATACAGGTATGTAAAATTTAAAAATTGAGAACAAAGCGTGAAATATGAACCGAAAAATGCTCAGACAATATTGAAAGAAAGGGGGACATTGTAAATAAAACCACGTGTTTCGGCTGAGTCTTTACATTACATTTACATCTCAAAAATTCTCCCTTCATAAGAGTATAGCATTTCCCTGTTCTCCTTTCAGACTTCCAGTGTCATCTTTTAGCTTTATCGATGATCCGTTGAATAAATCCATTTCAGTTTTTGTTACGATATTGGAAAGCATCACAGTAATTTCCTCTATTTTTTCTCTGTCGTTTTAACAAAAGTGCTACTGCTTCTCATCCCTGGTATACCCTTAGCTCAAAAGCTATCAATGTGAATATAAACAAGTCCTGTACATGTGTACATATACGCGTAAGCGTGTCGTTAACAGTTGTCACACGATAAGGTCTTAATCCATTGTTTGTTTCACATTTTTTCAATCACTTTTCCGCGCATCAATAAAAAAACTCTTGCATAATTTCGATCCAAAGTACATAAACCAAACACTGTCCAGAAATCAAGGTTGTTGAGACCTCAAAAGTTAAAAAAAACGTATTTCCCGAAGAAAAATAAAGTTGACATATCGGGTCCGTGTGACCTTGTCCTTTCAAGACCAAAAATATTGTTATAAATCGATTTCTATATTGTTTCATTTGGAAAATCAATTTCATAGTGTGTTGCTGTTTATTTATTCAAATAGAAAAGATATTTTTGCAGTTTATTCTAGATTTTAAACATTTTGAAGTGAAATGGGTTTTTTTTTATCAAAATGTAACAATTTGGTTGTGGGATAATGAAAAGACTTAACAGTCACAAACGTTGAAAATTTGTCAGTCAAATATTTTACAATGTTTTGAAAATATAGCATTCCGTGTTGACAAAGAAACGTTTAGGAATATTTTTTCTGACTTGAAAGGAGGTACTGTAGTATACCCTGCGCAAATATTCCATACCAAAATAACTTTACACGAGTTTGCATTACCGCATTTTGTTGAAGTTTTTAGCCGAGTTATGTCCCCTTAAATATTATATGGGCATTGTGATAAAACGGCAAGACATGGAGTTGTCAATGTTTTCCTAAACAGCATCAAAAGAATTAATGTTTTTTTTTTGGAAACAGATGGGTCCTTGTAGTAAAATAAAATGTTATAAGATCTCTTAACTTTGGATACTATAATAATGAATTTATTATGCAAAAACAGGGTATTATTACCTGCATTCCAAAAGGGAACAAACCTATATATTTCATTAAACACTGGCGACTGATATCAATTTTAAATATTGCTTATAAAATAGCATCTGGGGTTATAGCAGGTAGGTTAAAAACTGTCTTGGGGAAATTCATGAATTACGATTAATCAGGAATTTTAGAAGGGCGCTATCTTTCTTTCTCCCCCTCCCCCCCCCTCTCTCTCTCTCTCTCTCTCTCACTCTCTCACTCTCTCCCTCCACACACCCCCCCCTCTCTCTCTCTAAAAAGTGCTTAATCAACTTTATGTATGTCTTTTCTCGAATAGAGGGGACATCAACCAGTGCATTTTAAATACGCCAACCTTGCTATAAAGTACAGGTATATAAAACTTTAAAATTGAGAACAAAGAGGTGGAATATGAACCGAAAAATGCACAGACATTATTGAAAGAAAGGGGAACATTGTGAATAAAACCACGTGTTTCAGTGCATTTTAAATACGTCAACCTTGCTATAGAATACAGGTATGTAAAATTTAAAAATTGAGAACAAAGCGTGAAATATGAACCGAAAAATGCTCAGACAATATTGAAAGAAAGGGGGACATTGTAAATAAAACCACGTGTTTCGGCTGAGTCTTTACATTACATTTACATCTCAAAAATTCTCCCTTCATAAGAGTATAGCATTTCCCTGTTCTCCTTTCAGACTTCCAGTGTCATCTTTTAGCTTTATCGATGATCCGTTGAATAAATCCATTTCTGTTTTTGTTACGATATTGGAAAGCATCACAGTAATTTCCTCTATTTTTTCTCTGTCGTTTTAACAAAAGTGCTACTGCTTCTCATCCCTGGTATACCCTTAGCTCAAAAGCTATCAATGTGAATATAAACAAGTCCTGTACATGTGTACATATACGCGTAAGCGTGTCGTTAACAGTTGTCACACGATAAGGTCTTAATCCATTGTTTGTTTCACATTTTTTAATCACTTTTCCGCGCATCAATAAAAAAACTCTTGCATAATTTCGATCCAAAGTACATAAACCAAACACTGTCCAGAAATCAAGGTTGTTGAGACCTCAAAAGATAAAAAAAAACGTATTTCCCGAAGAAAAATTAAGTTGACATATCGGGTCCGTGTGACCTTGTCCTTTCAAGACCAAAAATATTGTTATAAATCGATTTCTATATTGTTTCATTTGGAAAATCAATTTCATAGTGTGTTGCTGTTTATTTATTCAAATAGAAAAGATATTTTTGCAGTTTATTCTAGATTTTAAACATTTTGAAGTGAAATGGGTTTTTTTTTATCAAAATGTAACAATTTGGTTGTGGGATAATGAAAAGACTTAACAGTCACAAACGTTGAAAATTTGTCAGTCAAATATTTTACAATGTTTTGAAAATATAGCATTCCGTGTTGACAAAGAAACGTTTAGGAATATTTTTTCTGACTTGAAAGGAGGTACTGTAGTATACCCTGCGCAAATATTCCATACCAAAATAACTTTACACGAGTTTGCATTACCGCATTTTGTTGAAGTTTTTAGCCGAGTTATGTCCCCTTAAATATTATATGGGCATTGTGATAAAACGGCAAGACATGGAGTTGTCAATGTTTTCCTAAACAGCATCAAAAGAATTAATGTTTTTTTTTTGGAAACAGATGGGTCCTTGTAGTAAAATAAAATGTTATAAGATCTCTTAACTTTGGATACTATAATAATGAATTTATTATGCAAAAACAGGGTATTATTACCTGCATTCCAAAAGGGAACAAACCTATATATTTCATTAAACACTGGCGACTGATATCAATTTTAAATATTGCTTATAAAATAGCATCTGGGGTTATAGCAGGTAGGTTAAAAACTGTCTTGGGGAAATTCATGAATTACGATTAATCAGGAATTTTAGAAGGGCGCTATCTTTCTTTCTCCCCCTCCCCCCCTCTCTCTCTCTCTCTCTCTCTCTCTCTCTCACTCTCTCCCTCCACACACACCCCTCTCTCTCTCTAAAAAGTGCTTAATCAACTTTATGTATGTCTTTTCTCGAATAGAGGGGACATCAACCAGTGCATTTTAAATACGCCAACCTTGCTATAAAGTACAGGTATATAAAACTTAAAAATTGAGAACAAAGAGGTGGAATATGAACCGAAAAATGCACAGACATTATTGAAAGAAAGGGGAACATTGTGAATAAAACCACGTGTTTCAGTGCATTTTAAATACGTCAACCTTGCTATAGAATACAGGTATGTAAAATTTAAAAATTGAGAACAAAGCGTGAAATATGAACCGAAAAATGCTCAGACAATATTGAAAGAAAGGGGGACATTGTAAATAAAACCACGTGTTTCGGCTGAGTCTTTACATTACATTTACATCTCAAAAATTCTCCCTTCATAAGAGTATAGCATTTCCCTGTTCTCCTTTCAGACTTCCAGTGTCATCTTTTAGCTTTATCGATGATCCGTTGAATAAATCCATTTCTGTTTTTGTTACGATATTGGAAAGCATCACAGTAATTTCCTCTATTTTTTCTCTGTCGTTTTAACAAAAGTGCTACTGCTTCTCATCCCTGGTATACCCTTAGCTCAAAAGCTATCAATGTGAATATAAACAAGTCCTGTACATGTGTACATATACGCGTAAGCGTGTCGTTAACAGTTGTCACACGATAAGGTCTTAATCCATTGTTTGTTTCACATTTTTTAATCACTTTTCCGCGCATCAATAAAAAAACTCTTGCATAATTTCGATCCAAAGTACATAAACCAAACACTGTCCAGAAATCAAGGTTGTTGAGACCTCAAAAGATAAAAAAAAACGTATTTCCCGAAGAAAAATTAAGTTGACATATCGGGTCCGTGTGACCTTGTCCTTTCAAGACCAAAAATATTGTTATAAATCGATTTCTATATTGTTTCATTTGGAAAATCAATTTCATAGTGTGTTGCTGTTTATTTATTCAAATAGAAAAGATATTTTTGCAGTTTATTCTAGATTTTAAACATTTTGAAGTGAAATGGGTTTTTTTTTATCAAAATGTAACAATTTGGTTGTGGGATAATGAAAAGACTTAACAGTCACAAACGTTGAAAATTTGTCAGTCAAATATTTTACAATGTTTTGAAAATATAGCATTCCGTGTTGACAAAGAAACGTTTAGGAATATTTTTTCTGACTTGAAAGGAGGTACTGTAGTATACCCTGCGCAAATATTCCATACCAAAATAACTTTACACGAGTTTGCATTACCGCATTTTGTTGAAGTTTTTAGCCGAGTTATGTCCCCTTAAATATTATATGGGCATTGTGATAAAACGGCAAGACATGGAGTTGTCAATGTTTTCCTAAACAGCATCAAAAGAATTAATGTTTTTTTTTTGGAAACAGATGGGTCCTTGTAGTAAAATAAAATGTTATAAGATCTCTTAACTTTGGATACTATAATAATGAATTTATTATGCAAAAACAGGGTATTATTACCTGCATTCCAAAAGGGAACAAACCTATATATTTCATTAAACACTGGCGACTGATATCAATTTTAAATATTGCTTATAAAATAGCATCTGGGGTTATAGCAGGTAGGTTAAAAACTGTCTTGGGGAAATTCATGAATTACGATTAATCAGGAATTTTAGAAGGGCGCTATCTTTCTTTCTCCCCCTCCCCCCCTCTCACTCTCTCTCTCTCTCTCACTCTCTCACTCTCTCCCTCCACACACCCCCCTCTCTCTCTCTAAAAAGTGCTTAATCAACTTTATGTATGTCTTTTCTCGAATAGAGGGGACATCAACCAGTGCATTTTAAATACGCCAACCTTGCTATAAAGTACAGGTATATAAAACTTAAAAATTGAGAACAAAGAGGTGGAATATGAACCGAAAAATGCACAGACATTATTGAAAGAAAGGGGAACATTGTGAATAAAACCACGTGTTTCAGTGCATTTTAAATACGTCAACCTTGCTATAGAATACAGGTATGTAAAATTTAAAAATTGAGAACAAAGCGTGAAATATGAACCGAAAAATGCTCAGACAATATTGAAAGAAAGGGGGACATTGTAAATAAAACCACGTGTTTCGGCTGAGTCTTTACATTACATTTACATCTCAAAAATTCTCCCTTCATAAGAGTATAGCATTTCCCTGTTCTCCTTTCAGACTTCCAGTGTCATCTTTTAGCTTTATCGATGATCCGTTGAATAAATCCATTTCTGTTTTTGTTACGATATTGGAAAGCATCACAGTAATTTCCTCTATTTTTTCTCTGTCGTTTTAACAAAAGTGCTACTGCTTCTCATCCCTGGTATACCCTTAGCTCAAAAGCTATCAATGTGAATATAAACAAGTCCTGTACATGTGTACATATACGCGTAAGCGTGTCGTTAACAGTTGTCACACGATAAGGTCTTAATCCATTGTTTGTTTCACATTTTTTAATCACTTTTCCGCGCATCAATAAAAAAACTCTTGCATAATTTCGATCCAAAGTACATAAACCAAACACTGTCCAGAAATCAAGGTTGTTGAGACCTCAAAAGATAAAAAAAAACGTATTTCCCGAAGAAAAATTAAGTTGACATATCGGGTCCGTGTGACCTTGTCCTTTCAAGACCAAAAATATTGTTATAAATCGATTTCTATATTGTTTCATTTGGAAAATCAATTTCATAGTGTGTTGCTGTTTATTTATTCAAATAGAAAAGATATTTTTGCAGTTTATTCTAGATTTTAAACATTTTGAAGTGAAATGGGTTTTTTTTTATCAAAATGTAACAATTTGGTTGTGGGATAATGAAAAGACTTAACAGTCACAAACGTTGAAAATTTGTCAGTCAAATATTTTACAATGTTTTGAAAATATAGCATTCCGTGTTGACAAAGAAACGTTTAGGAATATTTTTTCTGACTTGAAAGGAGGTACTGTAGTATACCCTGCACAAATATTCCATACCAAAATAACTTTACACGAGTTTGCATTACCGCATTTTGTTGAAGTTTTTAGCCGAGTTATGTCCCCTTAAATATTATATGGGCATTGTGATAAAACGGCAAGACATGGAGTTGTCAATGTTTTCCTAAACAGCATCAAAAGAATTAATGTTTTTTTTTTGGAAACAGATGGGTCCTTGTAGTAAAATAAAATGTTATAAGATCTCTTAACTTTGGATACTATAATAATGAATTTATTATGCAAAAACAGGGTATTATTACCTGCATTCCAAAAGGGAACAAACCTATATATTTCATTAAACACTGGCGACTGATATCAATTTTAAATATTGCTTATAAAATAGCATCTGGGGTTATAGCAGGTAGGTTAAAAACTGTCTTGGGGAAATTCATGAATTACGATTAATCAGGAATTTTAGAAGGGCGCTATCTTTCTTTTCCCCCCCCCCTCTCTCTCTCTCTCTGTCTCTCTCTCTCTCACTCTCTCCCTCCACACACCCCCCCTCTCTCTCTCTAAAAAGTGCTTAATCAACTTTATGTATGTCTTTTCTCGAATAGAGGGACATCAACCAGTGCATTTTAAATACGCCAACCTTGCTATAAAGTACAGGTATATAAAACTTAAAAATTGAGAACAAAGAGGTGGAATATGAACCGAAAAATGCACAGACATTATTGAAAGAAAGGGGAACATTGTGAATAAAACCACGTGTTTCAGTGCATTTTAAATACGTCAACCTTGCTATAGAATACAGGTATGTAAAATTTAAAAATTGAGAACAAAGCGTGAAATATGAACCGAAAAATGCTCAGACAATATTGAAAGAAAGGGGGACATTGTAAATAAAACCACGTGTTTCGGCTGAGTCTTTACATTACATTTACATCTCAAAAATTCTCCCTTCATAAGAGTATAGCATTTCCCTGTTCTCCTTTCAGACTTCCAGTGTCATCTTTTAGCTTTATCGTTGATCCGTTGAATAAATCCATTTCAGTTTTTGTTACGATATTGGAAAGCATCACAGTAATTTCCTTTATTTTTTCTCTGTCGTTTTAACAAAAGTGCTACTGCTTCTCATCCCTGGTATACCCTTAGCTCAAAAGCTATCAATGTGAATATAAACAAGTCCTGTACATGTGTACATATACGCGTAAGCGTGTCGTTAACAGTTGTCACACGATAAGGTCTTAATCCATTGTTTGTTTCACATTTTTTAATCACTTTTCCGCGCATCAATAAAAAAACTCTTGCATAATTTCGATCCAAAGTACATAAACCAAACACTGTCCAGAAATCAAGGTTGTTGAGACCTCAAAAGTTAAAAAACGTATTTCCCGAAGAAAAATTAAGTTGACATATCGGGTCCGTGTGACCTTGTCCTTTCAAGACCAAAAATATTGTTATAAATCGATTTCTATATTGTTTCATTTGGAAAATCAATTTCATAGTGTGTTGCTGTTTATTTATTCAAATAGAAAAGATATTTTTGCAGTTTATTCTAGATTTTAAACATTTTGAAGTGAAATGGGTTTTTTTTTATCAAAATGTAACAATTTGGTTGTGGGATAATGAAAAGACTTAACAGTCACAAACGTTGAAAATTTGTCAGTCAAATATTTTACAATGTTTTGAAAATATAGCATTCCGTGTTGACAAAGAAATGTTTAGGAATATTTTTTCTGACTTGAAAGGAGGTACTGTAGTATACCCTGCACAAATATTCCATACCAAAATAACTTTACACGAGTTTGCATTACCGCATTTTGTTGAAGTTTTTAGCCGAGTTATGTCCCCTTAAATATTATATGGGCATTGTGATAAAACGGCAAGACATGGAGTTGTCAATGTTTTCCTAAACAGCATCAAAAGAATTAATGTTTTTTTTTTTGGAAACAGATGGGTCCTTGTAGTAAAATAAAATGTTATAAGATCTCTTAACTTTGGATACTATAATAATGAATTTATTATGCAAAAACAGGGTATTATTACCTGCATTCCAAAAGGGAACAAACCTATATATTTCATTAAACACTGGCGACTGATATCAATTTTAAATATTGCTTATAAAATAGCATCTGGGGTTATAGCAGGTAGGTTAAAAACTGTCTTGGGGAAATTCATGAATTACGATTAATCAGGAATTTTAGAAGGGCGCTATCTTTCTTTCGCCCCCTCCCCCCCCCCTCTATCTGTCTCTCTCTCTCTCTCACTCTCTCACTCTCTCCCTCCACACCCCCCCTCTCTCTCTCTAAAAAGTGCTTAATCAACTTTATGTATGTCTTTTCTCGAATAGAGGGACATCAACCAGTGCATTTTAAATACGCCAACCTTGCTATAAAGTACAGGTATATAAAACTTAAAAATTGAGAACAAAGAGGTGGAATATGAACCGAAAAATGCACAGACATTATTGAAAGAAAGGGGAACATTGTGAATAAAACCACGTGTTTCAGTGCATTTTAAATACGTCAACCTTGCTATAGAATACAGGTATGTAAAATTTAAAAATTGAGAACAAAGCGTGAAATATGAACCGAAAAATGCTCAGACAATATTGAAAGAAAGGGGGACATTGTAAATAAAACCACGTGTTTCGGCTGAGTCTTTACATTACATTTACATCTCAAAAATTCTCCCTTCATAAGAGTATAGCATTTCCCTGTTCTCCTTTCAGACTTCCAGTGTCATCTTTTAGCTTTATCGATGATCCGTTGAATAAATCCATTTCTGTTTTTGTTACGATATTGGAAAGCATCACAGTAATTTCCTCTATTTTTTCTCTGTCGTTTTAACAAAAGTGCTACTGCTTCTCATCCCTGGTATACCCTTAGCTCAAAAGCTATCAATGTGAATATAAACAAGTCCTGTACATGTGTACATATACGCGTAAGCGTGTCGTTAACAGTTGTCACACGATAAGGTCTTAATCCATTGTTTGTTTCACATTTTTTAATCACTTTTCCGCGCATCAATAAAAAAACTCTTGCATAATTTCGATCCAAAGTACATAAACCAAACACTGTCCAGAAATCAAGGTTGTTGAGACCTCAAAAGTTAAAAAACGTATTTCCCGAAGAAAAATTAAGTTGACATATCGGGTCCGTGTGACCTTGTCCTTTCAAGACCAAAAATATTGTTATAAATCGATTTCTATATTGTTTCATTTGGAAAATCAATTTCATAGTGTGTTGCTGTTTATTTATTCAAATAGAAAAGATATTTTTGCAGTTTATTCTAGATTTTAAACATTTTGAAGTGAAATGGGTTTTTTTTTATCAAAATGTAACAATTTGGTTGTGGGATAATGAAAAGACTTAACAGTCACAAACGTTGAAAATTTGTCAGTCAAATATTTTACAATGTTTTGAAAATATAGCATTCCGTGTTGACAAAGAAATGTTTAGGAATATTTTTTCTGACTTGAAAGGAGGTACTGTAGTATACCCTGCACAAATATTCCATACCAAAATAACTTTACACGAGTTTGCATTACAGCATTTTGTTGAAGTTTTTAGCCGAGTTATGTCCCCTTAAATATTATATGGGCATTGTGATAAAACGGCAAGACATGGAGTTGTCAATGTTTTCCTAAACAGCATCAAAAGAATTAATGTTTTTTTTTTGGAAACAGATGGGTCCTTGTAGTAAAATAAAATGTTATAAGATCTCTTAACTTTGGATACTATAATAATGAATTTATTATGCAAAAACAGGGTATTATTACCTGCATTCCAAAAGGGAACAAACCTATATATTTCATTAAACACTGGCGACTGATATCAATTTTAAATATTGCTTATAAAATAGCATCTGGGGATATAGCAGGTAGGTTAAAAACTGTCTTGGGGAAATTCATGAATTACGATTAATCAGGAATTTTAGAAGGGCGCTATCTTTCTTTCGCCCCCCCCCCCCCCTCTCTCTCTCTCTCTCTCTCTCTCACTCTCTCACTCTCTCCCTCCACACACACCCCTCTCTCTCTCTAAAAAGTGCTTAATCAACTTTATGTATGTCTTTTCTCGAATAGAGGGACATCAACCAGTGCATTTTAAATACGCCAACCTTGCTATAAAGTACAGGTATATAAAACTTAAAAATTGAGAACAAAGAGGTGGAATATGAACCGAAAAATGCACAGACATTATTGAAAGAAAGGGGAACATTGTGAATAAAACCACGTGTTTCAGTGCATTTTAAATACGTCAACCTTGCTATAGAATACAGGTATGTAAAATTTAAAAATTGAGAACAAAGCGTGAAATATGAACCGAAAAATGCTCAGACAATATTGAAAGAAAGGGGGACATTGTAAATAAAACCACGTGTTTCGGCTGAGTCTTTACATTACATTTACATCTCAAAAATTCTCCCTTCATAAGAGTATAGCATTTCCCTGTTCTCCTTTCAGACTTCCAGTGTCATCTTTTAGCTTTATCGATGATCCGTTGAATAAATCCATTTCTGTTTTTGTTACGATATTGGAAAGCATCACAGTAATTTCCTCTATTTTTTCTCTGTCGTTTTAACAAAAGTGCTACTGCTTCTCATCCCTGGTATACCCTTAGCTCAAAAGCTATCAATGTGAATATAAACAAGTCCTGTACATGTGTACATATACGCGTAAGCGTGTCGTTAACAGTTGTCACACGATAAGGTCTTAATCCATTGTTTGTTTCACATTTTTTAATCACTTTTCCGCGCATCAATAAAAAAACTCTTGCATAATTTCGATCCAAAGTACATAAACCAAACACTGTCCAGAAATCAAGGTTGTTGAGACCTCAAAAGTTAAAAAAAACGTATTTCCCGAAGAAAAATTAAGTTGACATATCGGGTCCGTGTGACCTTGTCCTTTCAAGACCAAAAATATTGTTATAAATCGATTTCTATATTGTTTCATTTGGAAAATCAATTTCATAGTGTGTTGCTGTTTATTTATTCAAATAGAAAAGATATTTTTGCAGTTTATTCTAGATTTTAAACATTTTGAAGTGAAATGGGTTTTTTTTTTTATCAAAATGTAACAATTTGGTTGTGGGATAATGAAAAGACTTAACAGTCACAAACGTTGAAAATTTGTCAGTCAAATATTTTACAATGTTTTGAAAATATAGCATTCCGTGTTGACAAAGAAATGTTTAGGAATATTTTTTCTGACTTGAAAGGAGGTACTGTAGTATACCCTGCACAAATATTCCATACCAAAATAACTTTACACGAGTTTGCATTACAGCATTTTGTTGAAGTTTTTAGCCGAGTTATGTCCCCTTAAATATTATATGGGCATTGTGATAAAACGGCAAGACATGGAGTTGTCAATGTTTTCCTAAACAGCATCAAAAGAATTAATGTTTTTTTTTTTGGAAACAGATGGTCCTTGTAGTACCCCCCCCCCCTCTCTCTCTCTCTCTCTCTCTCTCTCTCTCTCTCTCTCTCTCTCTCTCTCTCTCTCTCTCTCTCTCTCTCTCACTCTCTCCCTCCACACCACCCCTCTCTCTCTAAAAAGTGCTTAATCAACTTTATGTATGTCTTTTCTCGAATAGAGGGACATCAACCAGTGCATTTTAAATACGCCAACCTTGCTATAAAGTACAGGTATATAAAACTTAAAAATTGAGAACAAAGAGGTGGAATATGAACCGAAAAATGCACAGACATTATTGGAAGAAAGGGGAACATTGTGAATAAAACCACGTGTTTCAGTGCATTTTAAATACGTCAACCTTGCTATAGAATACAGGTATGTAAAATTTAAAAATTGAGAACAAAGCGTGAAATATGAACCGAAAAATGCTCAGACAATATTGAAAGAAAGGGGGACATTGTAAATAAAACAACGTGTTTCGGCTGAGTCTTTACATTACATTTACATCTCAAAAGGACAAGTTTGTATAATAAAGAATCTACACAGTTAAACAGAAACTTATACTGGAGCAGTCACTGGTTACATGTTTTGTTTGAGTTGAGAAATCATAATCACGACCTGGATTATTGTTATATACGACATGGAATCTGTAACCGACTATCAGACAAGTAAGATTTTAATTTGTTTTAGAATGTCTAATTTGTAGTAATTGAAAAGACCTATTGTTTTTGTTATGTTTCTTCTTCTTATTATTATTATTATTTTTCTTCCGAACTTTGTGGGTTCGGTAAAGACCACACCTAATATGTATTGACTATGTTATAGGTACATAATGGAAGGTGACGATGCAGATTTTTTAAGTAGGTCAAAAATCCAATATGGCCGCTATGTCGTCATAAGTTAAAAACTTTAAAACACATCGATGCAGAATGTCCTTCCGATGAATTTAGTGTTTTCAGTTCTTCTGAAACCTTAGCCATTTCCGCTGTACGCCATTTTGAAAATTTCCTTTGATCTTTTAAAAATGCCGACAAATAGGAAAAACTCGTTCTAGATCAATATTGATGGGCTATATTTTATCAAATTGTTACTGAGAAGATTTCCCCAGATGTCTTCTACCATTTAGTGACATATTCAAATTCATCGGAAAAACAAAATGGCCGCCATAACGTCATATTTGATTTTACCTAAAATGCCGTAACTCAAGATCTGTTTCAGCTAGTGACCTCAGTTTAAATCATGTTATGTAAAATAATAAGAAAACACTTTTCACAAGAAAAAATCTATGATCAAAGGTCAACTTCCGGTCTTCGGTAGGGGTCAAAGTTCAAAAGTGTTATTTTAAGTTACAAACTTTGACAAACTTCTTCTCAAGTTCTGCTAAGCCTGGAGTCTTGATATTTCATGTGTAAGATGTCTGATCAATTATCTATCAGGTTTGTTAATATAAATGACCTTGAACGACTTTCATGGTCACAGGGGTCAATTATGCCAAAAACGTTAAATGGTAATTTCTCCTTGTTAAGATGCCCAAAGCCTTCAACTTTGGACATAGATATTCTGTGGACATTTCCTGTCGAGTGATATAAGAGAAACATACCTCAAATTCAACTTCCGGTTTGCGGTAGGGGGTCAAAGTTGAAAAATGCTATTAATTGTACCAATCTTTGAAAAACTTCCTCTCAAGTTCTGGAAGGCCTAGAGGCTTGATATTTCATACACAAGAAGGATTTGTAACTGGCAACAAAGTTTGATAATATAACTGACCTTGACCCACTTTCAAGGTCACAGATGTCAATTAACTAAAAATCTTTAAATGAAAGTTTCTCAATTTCTAGAAGGCATACAATGATGAAAATTGATTATAAACCTTCTGTGCAGACTTCCTAGTGATTGTCATAAGGAAAACTTCCCTCAAAATGTCAACTTCCGGTTTCTGAAAGGGGTCAAAGTTCAAATATACAAAATAGGGTACCAGTGTTCAACAATCTTGTCAAGTTTCACAAGGTCTAGAGAACTAATATTGGGGATATATTGATCACCAGATGTTACATTATAAGGCTTGCAAATATGAATAACCTTGACCGACATTTAAGGTCACAGGGGTCAAATATGTTTGAACCTTTAAAAAGTGAATTTCTTCGTTATTATGTAGTTATATCTCCTTTAAGTTTCAAGATTCAAAGTTCATCTTTGGATATGTTGTAGAGACTTACAAACAAGGAACCTTTCTCATATATCGTTATCAGGATAAATGTCTACTTCCGGTCATCTTGTTGCCAAAGAAGTGAAAAGCCCGCCAAATTGTTAACAACAATTTCTAGTTTATTTTTTTTTTTTTGTTGTTCAACTATTCAAATCGCCCTGCGTTCGTGGTCCGTCCGTTTGTAAACAATTCTTGTTACCGCTATTTCTGGAAAAGTACTGGATGGATCTTTGTCAAATTTCATATGCAGCTTCCTCTTGGTACCTAGTTAAGCATTGTCCCATATTTAAAATGATCTGAAAACCAAAATGGCCTACAGCTCTCCATCTTCGATTTGAACAGCGAGTAATTGTTTTATGGCTATTTCTTACCTACATGATCAGTCATTCTCAAGTTTCAGATTTTCTAAATTAAGTAAACATTGATAAAAACACTGTTTAGGGTATGTATACTAAACCATGCAATGAATTGAGTTAATGGCATATGGGTTGACACATGAGAAGTAACAGAAGAATTGATTTATTAAAAATGTCAACAATTCCTAATATTTAAGTGTTGGTGTTACAAAAACATTAATGTAATAAAATAAACTTTAAAATTAAAAATTCAAAAAAAAAAAAAAAAAAAAAAAAATAGTTTTAAAAAACTTTGAACTTTTATTATACTTGGTGCGCTCTTGTACATGTGCATCATTTCATCAAAGTTTAAACCTTTGCTAATCTATAACACTCGCTGTGTGAATATTTAACAATGTAAGGAAGAACCTTGTTAACAACGACAGAACGCATCTGACTTTCATAATAGGATCCAGACGGTGCAGTACAGTCTGGAAAAAGTCCCATTTCGGTGACAATGTACGCAACATAATCATCAGCATAGCTGTACGAACGTTATTTCTCAAACGTCTACGCGAGGTTCGCTTTGATATTACAACAACGTTGTTTTTGCAAACTGTGCATTTTTTTTTAATTTAAATTGTTTTTAACTTTTAAAAAAACGTGACAAAAAATCAACACTAGTGAAAAAATACATGTTCTGATTACGAGACGATAGTTAGATACGAGTAGGTTTTAATAGACACCCACAAATTTGTGAATTACTGTCAATAACACTAGCTTGACGTGAAGGATAACATATTTTTTACTTCAAATAAAGAGTCGAAATGTTTTCAACGTATATTTAATAGATTTAACCACATCAAAGACCAGTCGTTATCGAAATCAGCGTTGTGCTATCAGGAATGATCTCCCTTTACTTAAAAAGCTATCCGCTTGACGGCCATCTTTGACAAATCAATACTTTTGAAAAACCACTCAGTGGCAGTTTTCCATTGGTAGGTTAAACCTTTACTAAATCACTCAAAGGAAGTGTTTATCGCTCGGTCAAGCCTTTACCAATCCACTCAAGGAAGTGTTTATCGCTCGGTCAAACCTTTACCAATCCAGTCAAAGGAAGCGTTTATCGCTCAGTCAAACCTTTACCAATCCATTCAAAGGAAGTGTTTATCGGTCGGTCAAACCTTTACCAATCCACTCAAAGGAAGTGTTTATCGCTCAGTCAAACCTTTACCAACCACTCTAAGACAGCGTTCACCGCTCGACCAAACCTTTACCACACCACTCAAAGGCAGCGTTCATCGTTAGACCACGCCTTTACCAATCCACTCAAAGGCAGTATAGATCGCCCGGCCGAACCTTTAACAAACTACTCAGAGGCAGTTTTCCATCGGTTTTTTGTTTTGTTTTGTTTTTTTTTTTTTTTTTTTTTTTTTTTTTTTTTTTTTTTTTTTTTTTTTTTTTTTGTTTTTTTTTTTTTTTTTTTTTTTTTTTTTTTTTTTTTTTTTTTTTTTTTTTTTTTTTTTTTTTTGTTTTTTTTTTTGTTTTTTTTTTTTTTGTTTTTTTTTGTTTGTTTGTTTTTAGTTTTGGTTTTTTTTGTTTGTTTTTTGTTTTTTTGGTGTTTTTTTTTTGTTTTTGATTTGTTTTTTTGTTTGTTTTATGTTTTTGTGTTTTTTTTATTGTTTTTTTTTTGTTTTTTTTTTGTTGTTTTTTTTTTTTTTTTTTTTTTTTTTATTTTTTTTTTTTTTTTTTTTTTTTTTTGTTTTTTTTTTTTTTTTTTTTGTTTTTTTTTTTTTTTTTTTTTTTTGTGTTTTTTTTTTTTTTTTATTGTTTTTTTTTTTTTTTTTTTTGTTTTTTTTGTGTTTTTTTTTTCACAGACGACAATGAGGAGGTAGGTCGAAGACGGAGACACCTTGGCGAAAAAAAGACTTCCTCGGAGATAAGAAGAGAGAAGGTCAAGATGAAGAAAAATATCGGCCTTATCGGTGGCATTTCATTTGTCATTGGCTCAATTATCGGTAAGACTAACTCCAGTCGATGAATCGTATTTCACATTTACCAGATAGTAATGAATTGATAAGGCAATAAAGGTATAGCTTTTGATTGTATACGTATTTAAATCAATTACTCATTCACCAATTTAATATTTACTATTTCCTCTTTTAATATATCCTATCCTGAAGGCGCTGGAATAGGCATTTTAACATTGATGGCAATAAAACAAATTTTAAACAGCATAAATGTATTGGCAAAGAAACGGAAGTATATTTGATAACATATCTAGGTTGTATACTACATGTTTAGATAAAATCTCCATCCATTTCCCAATTGAACATTTTCCATTGTCGTGGCAGGGAAATCCTACAATGCCTTTTATTACAATATTGTTATAGTACGGTCCTGTCTGACGGAACTATATCAAGCATTAATTTTGATGACCAAACTAGGATGGCTATGTGATAAAAAGGTTTCTGAATAGCTATGCAACCTGAAACTCACAAACTTAAAAACGCCATCTCAAATATCGAAAAAAAATACGTTCCGTGTATATTATGCTCATGTTCAAAACAATTGAGAGAAACGCTTCGAGTGAATTTGATTTCCTTTCCTATATCATTTTACTTAAAGTCTTAATGACATTACTAAGCTAAAACGAGAAGAGATTAATATCATACTTACTACTGCAATAGAAAACCGACAGCAATTAACTCTGTAAAAAAAGAAATAAAACAAACAAACAAAACACGGCTTTGTCTAGAAGATCTTTGATACCCATAGATTAGTTAGTATGGTTTGAAATAAAAACACGACAACAACTCTTTGTTTTTTTCTTATTTTGTTTGTTCGGTCTACTTTCGTATCTTTTTCGTGCCGCGCTTTGTGTTAGGTAATGTGATGATGTCGTGATGATAAAATTCAAAAGTGACCTTTCGTAAGAGTTTGTTCCGCACCGCTGTTTATGTTTTTATATTGTATCTTATCTTGCATGTAGTGAACAAAATATGTGTGACTCAAACGATTGACAACCCGTTCGTTTTTACAGTCTGCATTTTTAAATTATATAATTAACGATATATCAAATATAGGCCTACCTAAACTTCAACATAGACATGTTAATATTGCAGGTGAATTGTTCTGATTCACTCGTTTGAATAGCGAAAATAATAGAAAAAGAAGAAAAAAATTAAATAGGTAAACATTCAACATCGACAGCGATTCTCCAGTTGTATAGATGTAGTAATATCTATAATGATAAACAAGTGAAACAATGTATTGAAGTGCGTAAATCATTGAAGTTGTACTTGACATGCGCAGTAATGTTTGAAATAAAACGCTAGTGCCATGTGGGCCGAAACCTTTAATGGTCTTGCAGGCATGTGTTCGGTTAAATCCGGTATATCATCTAATCCATCCAACCCTGCAGACACTACACCAATCTTCTGTTCTTTAACGACCGACCTATCGTAAATATTGGAAAAATTTATGCGATACTCGAAAGACACACTTAAACCTTCTCTGTGAGTTTTATGTATTTTCATTACATAGACTGTGTTTTGATCTGGTAGGCATGTACGTAATTCAATTTCTGAAGAGGACACAATGCATGTTTCTTTTGATATATTTTTCATTAAGATATATTTCGATTCTTACATCTTTTGGTGTAGCTGGTGTTCATTTGCCTCATGTTTGTGATCAGATTGTTGTTCTGTGTTGGTGGGTTGGTTTGAAATAATTTTCTTTAAATTTGAAAATACCTATTTATTTCGTAATATATAATGTAAATTTCAGATCTACCCTTCGTCACTTATAATGACAAATTCCATATCGTGCATATTTATTTATTACATCTAGGTTCAGGAATATTCATCACCCCAAAAGATGTGTTAGTTGAAACGGGATCGGTAGGACTCTGCCTCCTTGTGTGGACATTTGCGGGAATCCTTTCCCTTCTAGGTAAGACGTTAAAACTATCCTAGATCACTGATAAAAACATACATCTTGATGTGAGATGCAGCAAGGCATAGTTTGAAATATCATTTATGATCATAAAAAAAGTTGAAATAAGGAAGTAGTTATTTTTGTACGCATACTCGATTTTTGTTTGTCATTAATTAAATTATTTATTGATTTTTTGTTTGGTTTCATTACAGAATAAACCATCACATTTTAACAAAAAATTCATTTAAGTTCAAATCAGGATTATTGAAAAACCCCAATGTT
Organism: Ylistrum balloti; assembly: GCF_031769215.1. Taxonomy (NCBI): domain Eukaryota; kingdom Metazoa; phylum Mollusca; class Bivalvia; order Pectinida; family Pectinidae; genus Ylistrum; species Ylistrum balloti. Next base: position 1,432,195 of record NW_026781888.1, read on the forward strand.
CATTTTGTAATTTAGAAATGGAAACAATCATTCATATTATGTGAGAATGTCCTGAAGTGCAAATTTTGCTGGAAGTCCTTTCTATTCCATTTTCGTTCAACAAATGAAGTATTTTTGGGATTCTTAGTAATGATAGTAATAGACTTGATAATGAAATTTTAATCATTATCAAATTTTATACATATGAGACAAGATGTCAACATAAAATGCCCTCATTAACTCAATTAAGGAATTTTATATTTGTCAGAAGTTTATAGCTAATAGCAAAGGAGAAGAGGCTAACTTGAGTTTTAACAATAAACGGAAAAAGATCAAATATACTTTAATACTTTCTCCTCTTGATTAAGAAAATAATTATGTTCCAACAGGTTCACTATGTTATTGCGAACTAGGGTGTCTTATACCGAAGTCAGGAAGTGAGTACCAATACCTGATGGCGGGATTAGGGAAATTCGTCGCTTTTCTATTTGCGTGGACACAGACTTTCGTGCTGACTCCATCAGCTGTCTCAATTTGTATCCTCACCTTTGCTGAATATATGGTTGTGTTATTTGATCATTGTGGAACGTCTAAAACACTTGTTAAACTCATAGCTGTCATAACAATGAGTAAGTTGCTTACGGAAAATAAAAGTTTCATTGAAAAGGCATAGTAAGCATGGTAATGCTGTCAAATAAATCAGGAACAGCACACAAGATTGATACAGATAAGAAAGGATTTACCTTTTATCATGTAGACCAAGCCTAACATATAGCACATACATTCAAAATGTTTTTGAAAATATAAATTGTACAGCTAAATGATCAATGCTGTTCTTTTGAAATTTAATTGTTATAATGTATTGTTATAAACAGAGAAGATCTTTTAAATGCACTTACAGTTGAAATACATGTCTCGACTTTTCTGATAATTTTGGTGTATAAAAATTGAAAATGTATTTCTTGCAAAACATTATACGTCAATCATAAGTTTAATAGATACATATTCTTTTGACTGATCTTCGTTTATTATTATCGAATAATTCCTTGCTGATATAAGCAAATATTCCTTTTTTGATGCACGTCAAGCCCTAAGCTATGCTATACATACGTATTTTGTATTTAGTATTCCTGGCCATCGTAAATTGTTGGGACACCAAACAAGCAGTATATCTTCAAGTGTTCCTCTCAGCAGTCAAGCTCATCGCTCTCAGTGTCATAATTATTGGAGGCTTTGTATGGCACGGCCGAGGTAAGTACCAATGACATAATAGATTACAAGTTAATCTTTTGTTCTAATATCATTTTTTATCATACCTGTTATTCAATTCATTTAAACAATATTTGTTCTATTTGTATAATAAAATCAACTATCCACACAGTTTACGTCATCTGTTTCAAAAACTTATATTTAATACCATATCGCTCTCGCTCAATAGATCAACCCGTGCACCTTCATAGTTATACTTCGAATGACAATAACAACAATCTATTACGTTGTATTACAAAATATACTATTCAAGCGTCTATGTGCCAGCTTGTTATATCAGTTCTGATAACGTTACTCATTATTCAGAGGTATTCGCAATCAATTTTTATAGTATTTTTTATACAGCGACCAATAAAGTTAATGTAATTTTTGTGTTTCACCGTCTCACATCCGTGAGGAGTATGTCATCTTTTACATTCAGCATCGACCTGATTTCAGTTGTCATTCATGGATAGTATGACTGCCAACTGGATCAGATAAAATTCAATGAAGCGCTGTTTTCAATTTGAAAGGTTGACTTTCATAATACCTAGGACACTCTACAATTTGTAGTACTAATTTTTTTTATCATTTAAACTCATTTAAAGGAATATGACCATAATTAGGTTTGGTTACTCTCTATTTCCTACGTTGTTGGTAGTTCATAAACCAAAAGATACTGCAGTGATGAACAAAATGATGCCGGATTGCAGCACCCGGATCTCTACTTTCTTTCCTGTCAGCTTTTGCTGTCAATTACCCATTGTGCACAGGACATTGAACCACGTAAATATAAAAACAAATAAATACTGTAGCAATGTCATTCAAAGGTAAATATTACAAAATAAATCGAGACAAAACATCACCGTAGTTGTTACGATACGATACGGAAATATTTCTGTATGTAGATATTGGTGTACTTACTAATCGTAAAATCTATGTACAATTATACATCAATATGAGCTTTTACAACATTAACATGTTATTTATTAACATTGTGGAAACCAATACTCAATTCACATAGGTATGACCGGGGCTATGCAGGAGGGTTTCTCCGGCACCACAAATTCTGTCTCTTCTGTTGCACTGGCATTCTACAACGCATTCTGGGCGTATGAAGGATGGTAGGTATAGACAAAGTCACACTGGCAGCAATATTAACAAAGAATACAAAAGAACAGTATGAGGTGGTTTAATTTATTCTTGGGCTCTACTGTACCTAATTCTGTACATACAGTTTGTGTCTTTTGTATAACCAACGAATGAAACTTTAAAAAAAAAATTGAGAGATCGGTGGCGCGGTGGTAACATACTGATAAGACGTAAAGAGATATAGGGACACTTGCCTGTGGGATATAAACTTTAGCAGGTAGTCTCACTTACCTCATTCCAGAGAGTATAATATATAGTTGATGAAGATATCAAAGAAATAATGGACTAGATGAACTACTGAGGTAGAATAAGTAAGTGTACCCAATGAGAAAATCTACCACTGCTGCATGATCTTAAGGAATGAGAACAACCATACCGGTTACTTTATATTCTTGAAGAAATTATATATGGAAATGAAAATACATGCAAGTAAAACCTATAAAAAGACAATAATTAATTACACAAAATGTTAGATATATTTATTCAAACAAGCTTTTATAGTCATTATTTATTTAATTTGACCAATGTGTACATGGCAAGTGTCATCGATAAAGCAGAAGACGCTTACTCTTCAGGAACACATGGTCGCTATACGCTATACCGGAGTCTCCATATAAATCTTTCTTTTGTTAATACTTTGCCATGTTTTCATCAAATCCGAGTTTGAATATAGATTCTGTTGGCATGTCGTTGTTGTATCTGAATACAAATAAATGAATTTTCATATACACATCGGATGTATTATTTCTCATTTTAATGGATTGCTAGATCCTTTTGTATATATTCAGGCCTATTATTGTTTAGAAAAATATGAATTAGCATATGCATATTGAGTAGATTCAGTAAGTCCTTATCAGATTTTCATTACTGAAATCGATAGTCCTTAAAATTATAAAAAAAATATTTTAAATACTAGGGCAATTGGACTATTCATATTGACGACAATGAGATTTAAAAAAAAAACAAAAAAAAAAAAAGCAGTAAATGAGCATGTTTGTACATAGTTTTTTCCATTATTGTCCAGGAATAGACTGAATTGTGTGACGGAGGAACTGAAGCATCCACATAAGTAAGCATGAACTATTTACGTCGAATGAGTGAGTATATATGGTTAGAAATAACATAAAAAAAACAAACAAAAAACAAAAAACAAAAACAAACAAAAAAAAACTACCATCACGTCAACTTTATCACAATCAAAGTAATAAATGTCACATTCTCAAATGAGAACAAGGTATACAATAACGAAATCAACCGTCAAAATGACGAGCATCAAGCACGTCCAGATTCATGTAGGATAAAAAATAGAATATGCTTCAATGAGATCACTATGACGATCGTGAAACTTTCCCATAATTTTGATCAACCTACATCTTTTTAAACCCTGTGTTACAAGTTTGTCCGTCAGTTGGCGACTTCATGGTAATGGGAGGAGGCCCTTGAATATAGAACCATTGCGATATTTAAACGCCATATGTTGCTGATACAGGAACGTTGCTTCCCAGAAAAGGAAAGTTAACAATAGAGAAACTGAAATCATTAATTTAACATACATTTTATTAGAAAGCTGGCCATGTTTGTTTCGTCGAAGAAAAAAGATCGAGATGAGCGGCGGATGATAAAGAGTCTGTCTTGTCTGTTCTGGTGGATATTTATTTAGACGTTGTTAATAACTTTCTTCTCATTTAAAGACAAGACGTCATCATATCTGATTGTGTTGCAAGGTCTTTCTGACATATATTGATAAACTCTTCGATAAATCCAGTAAATGAAAATAAGTCAGTCAGAAGAGGAGCACACTTAATATCCATACCAATAGTCTGTAGGAAGATATTATCATCAAACATATTGTTTAATGTACATATTGTAAGAATCAATAGTGTCAACATAGTTTTTTTTTTTCATTTTTCCTTTTAACATTTGCTTTTAGAAACCTTCCGCGGGCAAATATTTTTGGGGTGACACTCACAATTGTAGTATACCTGCTCGCTAACGTCTCGTACCTCACTGTACTCGGAACGGATGGACTTCAGCAGTCAAGAGCCGTAGCATTCGTAAGTTGAGATATTAGAAAAAGACTATCATATGACAATATTGGAAACGTTAAAATTGCAAATTTCACAGATGTCCAGCTGTATTTCTGTTTTCAAGCGAACAGTATGAAGGTGGTTATTTTCGAATAAATAAATACACAGAAAAAACAAAATCAACACAGAAAACAACAATCTATTTCATGAATTAGAAGTAAAAAAACACATCCATTTTGTTTAAATCTTTAAGTCAAACCAAAACGATAATGATAACTACAGTACCTGTTTGATGAACTTTGGTAGACATGGGGTGAGATAGTTCTCGGACCTGCCGGGATACTAATGCCGGTTGCTGTGTTGTTTTCAACAATCGGAGCAGCAAATGCGACCTTGTTTGGTGGATCAAGGTAAACTATTTACATTGTACTTTAATTACGTACAAAACGCACAGTTATTGCATTATATGCTATTAACCAACATTGAATATATATTATACTTTTATGTAATGTAATAGAAGTTCATGATTTACGCAACAAAATATATTAACTCCAGTAACAGAATTTATTCATTTAATGTACCTGAGATTTAACTACCCAGGTGAACGTATGGCAAACTGATTGCAAGACAAACATGCAAAGAACCATAGCGATGAAGAAATATTCCTGTAATTTCTCCCATAACGTCAAAATGAGGAAATATCATCATATTTTTATCTTATCCTCCTCATCCTCTTCTCCTCTCTTTTCAAATTAATTTTCTACTTGCGAAAGATCAACACTGAATGTCACAACCAGCAGGGCCATCAATCATATCAAGTTACTGTATATTACATATTAACTGTGAACACCGTTCAATATATACACTTTAGTTCCTCCACAATGAAGATAACAATAATTAGAGAACATCAAATACATTCAACATAAATACATTGTTATACATATTAAGTCGCAATATTTACAATTTTGTTATACATATTAAGTCGCAATATTTATAATATTGTTATACATATTAAATCGCAATATTTGCAATATTGTTATACATATTAAATTACAATGATAAGGTAGATGTTTAGGCTGACAACGTCGAACCTTTTTGATTAATCAAATGTTTTTAATATGTCATCTGTAATATGACGTTATCACTCGAAAGATTATCCTGACTGACTTGGTGCGGAACTCTTCCAAGTCGGAGTTACATAAGTCATAAGATAAGCTTCCTCCAATCAGAACATGAAATAATCGACTTGCCTCTAAGGCGTGCAAATATACATTAAACAAAATATCACTAATATTGATAATTTCGCACCATCATTTGTCTCTTAATTTTTCAGTTGAACTACAATGTAATACTATATGAATGGCAAAGTCATTATACAACTGACCATATTTATGACCTAATTCATTATGATCTAACCATCGCATGGTCACAACTAATTTCATAAGATAATGAACAGCCTCCCTGTTTTCCGGGAACTTTACACATAATTTACACATCGGTTAACCAGGTTTTGTCCTCGTAGTCATGCACAGCATGTTTTACCTGAACCCTCCAGCGTGATTTAAGTGGAAACTTCCCTTCATTTAAACACTCTAAAACTGGTTCTAATATATTGTATTTCCTTAAAATTCTCATTATATCACATACAAAACAATTATTTTCTTCAAACAGATTTACAATAAAAAAATCTCGTTAACAGTATAACAGACGATAGTGTCTTATTATCTAATCTACAAAGCCTACCGAAAAATAGCAACTTTCAAGTATCTATAAACCCTTCTATATTCGTCCAACCCAGAAGGCTGGTACACATATCGGTTCTTGTTCGAATCTCAAATCCTTGAACTGATTTGACAATAACATGCTGTGCCCTTTCTAGCATTAATACTTCTGTGTTTGTAAGATTCCAAAGTTCACAGCCATATAAGGCTGAAACATATACTTTTGTCTTAATCACTTTAGCAGTAGTAAGAGGGTTTAAAACACTAGGGTGACAGCCCGAGCGAATCAAACTCATTGGTCCACTACGAAGCTTGTTACACGTACGAATAGTGTGTTCAAAACTATTAAATTTATTATTCAACAGTAATCCAACGTGTGTTACGTCGTTAACTTCCGGAAGGGGGCAGTTATAGAGACATAGGGTTTTACCTACAGCAATTCTCTTTCGTCTTGAAAACATGACAACTTTACTCTATGTCGACGAGAATATGAACCTCCATTTTTGCTGTATGTTTCGCATAACTGCAACATATACTAAACAAAAAAAGAAAGGTAACACTACTTTATTCTGTGATTAATTAATTAACCCCTTCATAAATCCTTACCAATCATGTACGAATAAAATAATTGATCAATTCTGATAAAACTACAGTCATGGTTCATTATAAAACTTTGCGTTCAGTTGATTTTATTCGACTGTAAAGGACGTTGGGGTCAATTTCAAAGGTAACACCATTAGTAACTGATATGGTCACCGTTTGCGAAGTAAACAGCATTGCAGCGTCGTCGCACGGAACTCGTAAACCGGCGGTTAATTCGAGGAGAGATGTTGTTCCATTCAGCGATCAAGGCTTGGGCCAGCTCCTGCAAGTTTGACGGCTGATTTTGACGTTCTCTCACGCGTCGCCCAAGAACGTCCCATACATGCTCAATCGGTGACAAATCAGGTGATTTAGATGGCCAATCTAACACCTGTACGTTATTCTGCTGCAAGAAAGTTCTGCTGACGTGACTAGTGTGCGCTGGTGCGTTATCTTGTTGAAAAATGGCGCCAACGCCATGGCGTCTTAAGAATGGCAGAACCACTGGTCTTAAGATTTCGTCCCGATATCGAATGCCGGTTAAATTCCCATTTAACACAACAAGCCTGGTACGAGTCCCCCCACAAATACCACCCCAAACCATTACACTTCCGCCGCCAAACGGTCCCGTTCTGCGACGCAGCAGTTCGCAAAACGCTCCTCTCGTCGCCTCCACACTCTGCGCCTTCCGTCACCGTGTTGCAGACAAAACCTGGACTCATCTGAAAACAGAACATTGTTCCATTGTCGTAAGGCCCAACGACGGTGAACACGGGTCCAGTTACGCTGATTATTACGGTGACGTCCAGTGTAGGGACGCCGCGCTTTCAATTGGTAGGCCCTCAACCTGTTGCGGACTGTTTGGGGAGACACACGACGCCCAAACAATGTCCTTGTAGTCTCTACTGCGGTTACGAATCGATTGCGAAAGTGTATCAATCGTATACGACGGCCATCCCTGGCGATCGTTTTACGGAGTCGGCCGCTTCGGGGACGATCGGATGTTGACCCAGTTTGGTTTAAACGACTTACCAACTGGCAAATTGTCTTAACACTGCAACCAAAATGCCGTGCAACTCGACGGCGAGACTCCCCAGCCTGGATCCTGCCTACAGCCCTTTCTCTCTGTACTTGTGGCAGCCGGGACATAATGATAAAGTTGATAGATAGCAAGATTAGGTGATTTCTAAGTCCTAAGGATCTAAGGAACAGTTGTCAGTTTGAATGTTTATGAAATTCAAGCGAAGATACAAGTTAGTCGCAGAAAACCTCGTGCAGCTCTTTCGCTAATACAGACTTTCACGCTTGAATGATTTTGTTAACCCCCTTGGTATTTGTAATGTACAACATTACCATTTTCTTATATATCTCAAACTTCATTTTGTTTTCACTCATTTACAGGTATTCGCCAAGGAAACATTTTAACCTTTCCTTTTTTTGTTGAGTATATATACATATACACAATATATATCAGTTGAAGAGTTAATACAGTTTTGTCAATAATCAGAAAGTGCATCAACCAAATGGCAATTTAACTGGATACCTGTAATGCAGGAGTCGTTACCAATATCTCTGCCGTTCATTGGAACTGTAGGAAACATATAGGAATCACTCATTCTGCTCAGCGATCGACAATCGATGTTTTCACACTGGTGCCATCTTGTGTGTTTCTGTAAAGCGTGTAGTTCAGTGACGTCGTTAAAAATCCTACTGTTACATTATGGATCACTGCAGTAAGTATCCGAAATACATTACAGTCGGAACACATTTCATGAAAGCAATGATAATATTGATCCTTTGCTTTACATACCATTTTAAGAAAAAAAAATAATCCATTTTGTTGTTGTAGCTTACAACTTACCAACTTCTAGCAAAAATGAAAACAAAACATGTTTTGTTTTTACGAACAATATTGACATATCACTTACGGTAGGATTTCATACTTATACAGGATACTGTACGCTGCTGCCAGAGAAAAACAATTCCCTGAGGTTTTGTCCTACGTCAGTTGTAAAAGGTATACTCCAATACCCAGCATCATGTTAACGGTAAGTCTGGTGACAAAAATAAAACAAATTTGTAAAATTCTTATCACAGGGATATATTCTAAATTCTAATTTATTTGAAATGTAACGCGATGTTTGATCAATTAATAACAGCAATTTGTGACAGTATCACATCGATAACGATACATTTAGTCCAGATGGCAATTCCTCTTGGCATCAATGATGCATTTTGACCCTGACAAATGATGCAAAGTATGACAGGAACAGTACTGAGAACCCAGATTATCAACGAAAGTTACCTTGATTTTGAATATTATTGGCGTTACGAATCCGAAACAAAGAAATGTAGATAAATGTAATTTCACAAAAAATTCACTAAAGATATATACAAAAATAGCATGGAAATCCTTTTTACCTGAAATCAATGCTATCATTTACAATATACTGTTGCTTTGTTGAATGAATAATCATATTTGACATTGCTCGAAAATGTGAAACGTGCCATAAATCAACACTACTAACTAATGATTAGTGATAACCTATAGATAGTTTACAGAATTCATTTCAAGAAAAGTTTGGATTCATTTTCATTGTTTATATTGAAATACACATAATATTGATACAGTTAGATTAGTTTCACTTCGTTGTTTTAAGATAATAATAGCTTATTGTTGATAGTAAGGTCCCTATAATATGAAATATTTCTTTAAATCAAAATTTAGCACTAGAGGCGTGCTCTGTGACTTATCGACCTGATATCATGTCTTATCACTACGGTTATAGGAAAGTGATGTTTTTGAAAGAATTATAGACGGTAAATTCAGGATTCAATAGATACCATAAAACGAACCAATCATTATCAGGAGAAAAAAAGAAAGAATTAAGCATTTTAAATTATACAGAAGGCATAGAAGTGAGCAACACCTTTTAACACAATATAAAGATAGCTACAGATATACCAAAGGATGAACCAAACCGCACAACAGCTGTTTTCTCCAGGACTAATAGCCTATTTTTTGAAACAATTTCACTTTCTGTCCCCATTTATGTTGTTTGTTTTTGTTTTCTACAGACAATACTGGCCTTGTTGTTTATGACATTTGGTGAAATTCGGAGCCTTATCAACTTTTTCAGTTTCGCAGCCTGGCTATTTTATACCCTTACAGTTTTGGCGTTGGTGGTATTGAGATTTACCATGAAGAACTCGCATCGTCCTATTAAAGTAATATGATCAAAAAAAGTTCTTTAAATCTTTTTCATTTTTGCAATTTATTAAACAAATGTTCAAAATCACACATAAGAGTAGGTGTGTTATTAATAGCATAGAGTGACGGCGGAAATATCACGATGATCTATATATATAAAAACCCAAAATAATGCGAGAATGGGCTTATACAGATACATGTATACCCTGCCCAGTTCATCAAGAAATGGTGTATTTTTATTTCGTATTCGGATGTTACTGCGATGTGAATACCAATTAAATCTGTCTGTCTTTAGCAGGGACGCACTCCACGCTTGTTATAAATCCACGTTACTGTCTTAGTGAGGAGTTTATGAGAATTGGGCTTTGATATTAATGAAAGTCAGCTTCACCTTATACAAATTCGTTGTTTACTTTCAGATCTTCATTTTGTTTCCACTGATTTTCATAGTGTGTTCGATGTACTTAGTGGTAGCACCGATCATCCAGAATCCTACCGTTGAGTTCCTGTATGCATTCCTATTTATGTTGGGAGGACTGATATTATATATACCTTTCGCACACTGCCGTACAGATCGAGGCTGTTTCGGTAAGTGTTATCAACAAATATTTTTCCATCTTTTATATTTAACATTTTACTGTAAGTTTTGATTATTTAATATATTTCGGTAATAATTATTAATGTGTTTGTTATGTAGACTAAATAAATTAAATTTTGAAAGTTGAAGACTTGTCATGTTTCCAAAAACAATAAAAGTCATTGTCAGATATTCGTCGGTGTAAAACTCTTTCTACTAGAAATATGATGAATAATGAACATGTGGTCATACATTAAAATTAATTATTGCTATTTACGCATGACTATATAGCATATATATGATATATAGATCTGTTTTATATATCGTATTGGTTGCTATGTCATTGTTACATTAAACAGGAATTATTTCGCCTTGTCCCTTGTCACCATGGTGTCTGAACCTATTCTATTTATAACGATAATCACGTACATCTGACCACATGGTAATTGATATGTCTCAGGTAAAACTCAACAAATATATCATTCTGTTTCATCTTTATTGAATTAAGATATGGAGGTACATAGGTGCCATTCTAGGTGTTAATTCGCATCCATTTTGTTTTGAGATTAAAACAATACCATCTCTGTGGAATAATTATTCATGTATTTCAATAAACAGAATCCGTGACCAGATTAGTTCAGTATCTGATGGAGGTGGTACCAAGTCCGTACGAGCCTGGTGAACTGTGACACCACCTGGTGTGCAAATATTCTTTTCTGTGACCCGTGGGAGTGCACTCTGATTGAAACAGAAGACTTCATAAAGTTTTAATGATGAATCTCGCCATCCAAATTGTATTGTTTGTTAATGAAATCAGCAGTTAATTCTGATGATGTTAATCCTTCTGATTCAACACAAATAGTAAATTGTACACGTTTAAAATTGTCAAATAAACAGGAAATCTTCTATGGAAATAGGAAAGCCAATAGATTACATAAGACAGATTTTAAGAAAAGAAAGTATTCAGAATTCGGATATTACGTCAGTTTTTAATTTCATTCTTTGATGTTTTGCGAACACGTTGTAGTACATGGATGGTTAAATCTCCATAAAGAAGTATTGTTGTATCGTTGTTGAAGACTTGTCATATACACTTAATAATTCAATAGACTATCTTGCGTCTTGTATCAAAAATTGTATTCATGAAATAATTTGGTACTCGCAGAATCAAGATAATGTAAAATTGTAATTGTGACTGAGCCTGTTCCTCGCGGCATTAAGATCATGTATTGAATTATAATTGAATTGAATTATGGAGCTAGTTCGTCTCTCAATCTGCATTTTGACTTTTCTTTCGGTTACTTTGTATTTTCTTCAGTCACTTCCTTGGCTACTGAATTTATGCTCTGCTGTGTCTGTTTCTGATTTTTTAATTAAAGGTTATATTCATTTTTTGTCTTTTGTGCTTTCTTAACAACCACCTGTTTACTGACGAGCATCAATCACCTCCAAATCCATATCGCACTACAGAATGTCATATTTCCTTATGATATTATTATGTCGTCAATTCAATGGCTGCCTTTTACAGCTTATCAGTTTATGATGTGAATTTATGATCGGTAGATAGGAGACCTGGTTATATCAGAGCTATATCTATCAATACTAGTACAGGTATCTTACGTATAAAAATCTAATGGCCATCATAAGCTGTTCTTAATCAGATATATATCGCGTGATGTTTCGTGAGATTAAACAGCTTGATCTAAAAACACAGAATAATAATTTTGTCACTAACCTCTTGCTGCAACAACAATCGTGACCTTCGGCAATTGCTATGGCAAGTTCTATGGTTTTTTTTATTCCTAGAAATGAATACATGCATTAATTGGTCACTAATATTCAGAAGAAATCGATTTCAAACCGCCGTAACTTTGAACTGACAGATTATTTCCAATAGTTCTTGTCATACATTGTACACAATCTTTGAACGAGCGGACGGACGCACGACAGACAAAGTGATTACTTTATATCCCCTTACACAGCACATATTCAAACAAGGTAATCTTTAGGTGATCGCGCCAATAACGAGAACAGGGAAAAGAAAATACCGACATTCAACAAAATCTGAATTCAATCTCAAATTCAATATAATTAGGACAAAATCTAAACGAATGTTTACATAGATACCCCATTCCAAGAACAAGAAGAATGAGACCAGGTGTTCCTGAAGAGTATGTGTCTTCTTCTTCTTCGATGACACCTGCTATGTAAATCTTAGCCAATTCATGTAGTGTCACATTCCAAAATTAGAACAAATAAAGAACAACGCGACGGAACAACAAGTGAAAATAACGAGTATAAAATAGGCCAAACAATGTCATAATATCGCGATATAAAATATATACTTATACACTACTACAGTCAGAATTACTTTATGGTATTGTTAAAATGTTAAGGTCCGTTTAGTCTGTAACGAGATTATTGTACTCTTAAGTTTAGTAACAAGACTTTTACTAATATTGATGTTATAGCGAACAAAATAGTTTGTATGTATACGGGCAATATGTTAAAATGACTTCCGAATATACTATTCATGTTGGTGTGGGGTTTAACGTCCTTTCAACAGCTAGGTATATATGAAATTAAAAATGATATTTTACGCTACAACCACAATGGAAATAACCTGATATGTGAAAATTACGAAATTTATTTATCTGTGGTACCAGTACATCTCCCTATCTGGACTTTTCGAGATTTTGTCAGTCGCCTCGTAGGTTTCAATCCTACGGCCCGTGCGAATCATCGCTGACTTAGGAGGACGAAACAGTTGCAGAATACAGTTTAGCTTATCCTTGACACTGCCGTGCTGACTCTAAATTTATGTTAAAATGTGCTACTTGCTTGTATCTTTTGAACAATTTACAACACCATAGCGTTACAACACGCTTAATCACATTATATCGCCTCTCTTACCGGTCATAAACAGAAATGATAAAGTACTGATGTCAAACGTAGATATTTTCATTCCAACTGAATTTGATCTCTCCAAGGCAGTGGTCCCAACACATAGCGTTCTTCTTCTAGGTAAATATTCGTTAATACGTTGTGAGGCGCAGTGCGTTAGAAAGCTTAGTACTAGTCGAGAGACAAAATCTTCACCAATCCATTGTCTGTCACTTTAAGGAAATTCATATTATGCCATATCATTCCCCAGGATTGTTTAATTGTGGGACGAAATGTTGAATATTTATCTAATGGATCCTAGATAAATAGGAATCTATGTTATTCACCAACTCAACAACAACAGGCAAACGTAACAAATTTACTGGGGAAACCGAAAAAGATAACAGTGCTTAACGACAAGATATAAGTATAGTGAACATCGGCGTAAGAGTCTCTCCTTAAGATCCTTCCAAGTGTAGAAAAATATACCCGGGAAACGTAGTCAGTAATTTGTGTGGTTTTGGGTCGATACATTCCCGACATAAATAATTGCTTTCACGTTTATATGTGATGGATTAAATCTTTTTTAATTTCTTCCACGAATTTGGGTACATGATTGACAAATCGTAAAAAAATAAATACGTGTATTAGCTGATCTGTGTCTTTTGTCAGATTATCAAATCACGATACGGTTTAATCTACCTGAATATTTCCAGTATGTTTAACAAAGTTACAATAAGATTCGTTTTGTCATATATCAGCTGACACGCTTTTGCAAATAATTATATATAGTTTCGCCGGTTCATGATCTTTATTCCCTATACCTTAGTATGAGATAAGGCATTTTGTCATTTTATGTGAATTAGTTAGTAATTTGAAACTAATTTTTGGATGTATTCAGTCTGTGATCTGGTTTTGATCAGTTCACCGCAAATCTATAATTCTACATTTGTCAAATTCTATTTTTTTTTCAGTATATAGTGATTTTTTCCCCGCAGGAAGTTTTCATTACGCAGTACGTTAGGATATACACTCAATGTTATATAAATACGAATAACTCATATATCTTATTTGATTATTTGCAGCATTAAGGTATATCGGTGCTAAAAGTTCAAATTTCAAAAACCGTTTACTGGGAGCTGAATTATGTTGAATTCTGATATTCAAGGTAATAATTTCTTACGGTTTAATCTAAATTTGAACGCAAGACAATTAATATTATCACATCATACGGTTATGTCACATATATCATAAGGCACAAGTGAACCAACACAATTGCAACGTCATAGATAAGTCACGTCTTATTGAGGAAAACATTACGTACGAATCGATATATGTCTATCTGATAATGTCTATCTAATAGGGAAAGAAGTTTAAATTACTGTTTCAGACATTCGACCTACGTGACAAATACATTTTTTTACAAATCAATATTGTAAACCTAATTTGCTAAGACAACTGATGTTAGTAATGCATTATTAGGCACTTTGGAGAGTATTTTGCTGTTTCTCGGAATGATTGAATGAGTATACATTCCTCTGGTTAAGATGGGCTGGTGGAGATGTTTAACGGCTGTAATGAGGCTTCATTACATTCCATGCGTCATAACAACATGATATAGTGTTTACTGAATATTGTGTCTTAATGTTTGGCTTTCTAACACTGTCTACTTAAGGACTAAGGACGATATAACTATAGTTCACAATAGTATATTCAATGTTTTTAATACGACCAGTGAACTGTTTTCATCGTCATCGTCAACAAACCATCAATAATTCTTTTGTCACAAAAGTTGAAGCTTCCAATTTCGCCTGATTCCGCTTCTTAGCTTAAGCCTGACAGATGGCGGATTGGGGATAGCCTTTTTGGTCACGACTACTGGTGACGTCACTATCTAATGGGACTGTTGGGAACGGTTAGTATTCTTCACTGTCATGTTGATAGATTCTATGACTCAAGTTGCCGCCATTTGCCTTGACCGTGTCCTTACGTGCCATTATACAGCATGGAAATCGATAACAAAGAACTCGTTATTTCTCCTCAAGTGTCTTCTGGTCACTTTTCTTATCACTTTGATACTTTGTGTAATACCATTTCTCGTGTTTAAAAACTCACAACACGACATTTCAATCTGTAATTTGAGAGTGTTGTTTCAAAAAGACAAGCCAAACGTCATTATGTTTTTGTAACAATTACCATCTGTTTAAAACTGTTTATTATCTTGTGTATAGCCACAATCATCAGATTTATTTAGAAACATAAATTGTCTAGACGCCGCATCAACCCGAGCACTGTCAATCATTCCCAGAACCATAATAAGGAAACGTCAGCCCACTTCCTGTATTGTTCAACAGTCTGGAGAGGATGTTCAAAACATCTGTCACAAAAGCTTCACAAACTCCAAAGCAGGCAGCAAGGGTGATTTTAGATGTACGATATGACACTCCATCTGCTGATTTGTCTTGTGTTTTAAACTGATTGTCTTTAGCTGATTTTTATCGTTACAGGACAGGTTCAATGGTATACAAATGTGTCCATCATCTTGTTCCAGATTATTTTTGTAGTTTGTTTAACTTAAAGTCTGATATCCATACCAGATGCACAAGATCAAGCCATAGCAATATTTTACATATTCCTAAACATCGTTCCAAGTTTTATGGCAATAATTTTGTAGTTGCAGGAAGCCAACTCTGGAACAATTTGCCAAATGAGGTAAGGACGGCAACACGTTTTGCCTCCTTTAAACGTTCCCTCAGCTATCACCTCATGGAGCATGGATAATCAGATTTCATAATAAAATTCTCTAAAGAACTATATTAAGTCTATTCAATATTTTAGCAGATTCTTATCCTATTGTCTTACCTATAAAACGTTTAACCCATAATTAACTGTTTATCCTCCAGTGAATTTCTTGTGTCAACATTGTAAACACACATTTTTATATTATTGGTATTTTCTTGTGTCATTTTTATTTTTCTTTGCTTTTTCTTGTGTTTATTTTACTTATCGAGAACTCAGCATGTTCTTTTTGTCGTAAGGTGTTTGAATTCCGTCTGTAATCCTATCGTATACTCTTTCCGGATTCCCGAAATGAGAGAAACATTAAAGACATTCTGGAATAAATTGTGATGTAAATGATATAGGTCTTTCCCCATATTCAATACGCAGTTCACAAATCGACTAAAAGTTGGTCAACGCCATGAGAATAATTGATGACAGACCGAGATCTGGACGTCCACGTGTAACGTAGCAACATCAATAATCTCGATTTGCGTTATTTCGGAAAGATGGTCGTCAACGGGTGTATCAGCTTCGATGACAGCGTCTTGCAGACGCTTTAGTTTTGGAGCCCGATAGAGTTGGGAGCGTTACAACCAAGAACATCGTTACTATTGATTAACCTGCAAAAAGAGCTGAATTGTCCCCAATCGAACACTTGTAGGCTAAATTAAACA
This sequence comes from Ylistrum balloti, assembly GCF_031769215.1. Taxonomy (NCBI): domain Eukaryota; kingdom Metazoa; phylum Mollusca; class Bivalvia; order Pectinida; family Pectinidae; genus Ylistrum; species Ylistrum balloti. The sequence goes on from NW_026781888.1 coordinate 1,449,030, forward strand.
AAAGAGTTTGTAATAACATTCCTCTACGGACAGTAGAATTTCATGCAAACGCAGAATTAGAGACACTATAGCTATTCGGAGAGAGCACATATGATATAAAAGAACGGCCAGACAACTGTCGTTATTTCAGCTTTGTGTACATTAAAGTACCCTAATTTATGGCGGTTTAACGAAGCCCTCACTTGTTAAAAATCTGAGAAAATTCGAAGTTACCTTTTGCATTCCACACTTCGGCATATTGCTCATAAGCTGAAGTTGGGGTAGTATGTATCGTATATATTTTCGTTGTTGTGGAAACTGGAGCGCTAGCTTCCACAAAACATTAGGTATGAGTTTGGGTAATGCATGTCTCGAAAACCTAAAAAAAAAATCATTACCAATTTCCATTCGTTTATTTTGATTGAAACCTGACATTTCATTACAGAATTATATACTTTAATTTCCCTGTGGCTTTGTTCTTGGAAAACTTGCAGTTTCAACAAAGACGTCAATATTTTGATAACGGGAATACTTTTTCATTGATTTGGCTTTATCCGAAAAGAATTATCTCTGATAAGGTCTACCTAGTCGAAGTTAAAAGGATTTGGTAATAAAAAAGTTTTGGAGACATTGGAATCATTCAACACATTCACCCTGAAAATAATATTTTTTTCTTATATCTAAGAAGTCCTCCATGTAGGCCCTACTAATTTTTATTATACATTTTGCCACAGACGTTGGTGGAAATAGGAAGAGTCAAGGAGACGGAAAACCTGTCACCAACCAACCTATCTAAGAACAAGGGCGATAACTATTAAAGGTCAAAGTCGATACCTGTTTCGTTGGTGAGACAACGCCTAGAAGTAGAACGAGTCGATTCAGACAAGACTCAATTCATTAGGTAGCAGTACACAGTTTCTCGGTGTGGCCATGGGTGATTTTTTTGCTCATTAGATTACCCCATTATAAAGGTTTTAATTAAAAATGAAAAAAAAATCCTTGCTAAAATTGGTCCTGTCATGTTAAAGTGGACAATGTGGGGTTTCATTTTTTTCCAGGATAACATTTTAGCTTGGTGTTGGAGATTACTATTTGGGCAGTCTCGAATCTGTGTCTACGCACCAAAAACTAGCTTTACAGGAAGTGAAATTTACATAGTGTTTACATGTGGTCATGTTATGAAGAATTTCCGAGTTGGAATTTGCTGAAATGTAAGTACTTTGTTACCATGACAGTATTGTTGATTGTAAGATAGGTGTTTAGAATTAAATTTCTCCTAGAAAGTTGTAGTGTTGGGTTGGAATTAGCAGTATTTTTGCATTTTTAGCATTTTTTCAGTAGGTAACCATGACAATCAAATGTCAGAAATCAGAGGATTTTTTTTTTTTTTACACAAATTTCATCTCTCTACTGTTAATGTAATTGTTATACAGTTTATAAATATATATACATGTAATGATGTATTTTTCATAACCAATCTGCTATACCTGTATATCTCAAACATGACAAATAATTTCAGGAAAAATGCAAATTAACTGTTTACTGCTACCTTACTAGAGGCTAGCTAGTATTGAGTTTCGTTTGAAATATTTTCATAGCTTCCGTATGTTCGCGATATAGATACTATTTTCCTATGTCAGCTTTTCAACAAACGTTTAACAAATATATGTATATACAATGGATATATATATTTTTAAAAAATGCAAACAATATGCCATTTTAATTAAATATAATGGTCTTTCTATGTATATTCCGGAAATTGATCGATTTCCGCGTTTTATTCGTACAGTAATCACGCCTTTTCAAACGCTTGCGAGCTCTTGACTAATTTACAAAATCCGCGATGGTGAGCCTGTCAAACGAAAACCGGCGTTCTGGCGTAAGTAAAGCTTTCAGTCATACTTTTAGGCTCTGAAAATGAGAAATGAATAAGTTTGACTTGTAGTAAACGAAATGGATACCGAAATCGTACTATGCTTGACATCTCCGTCGTTCGAAAATGTAAAATATTCAGGCATGACAGATCGGACCATGAATAATCATAAAGCACGTGACAAAACAATAACAACGACGAATTTGTTCATCATTGGACGACTCGATGTCAAAATGCTCTATCCATTCCGGTACACTAGCAGTACTTCCTTTGTCCTTTTACGGTGTCTGATGGTCTGTCAGTAAGAATAGTTATCACTATGAAAACTGTCCAAAAATATTCTTATTGATCGCACGTCAGGTTCTGGTGGACGTTTTGATACGACCCAACAAAGAATCAAGTTAATTTCGGTAATTTATTTTTGTCCATATATATCGTCTTGTGACACATGCGTATCATTAAGTAAATTAATTGATATAAAATAGTCACGAACGGGCTATTGTATTATCAGTGTACTACCAACATGCAGGGTTATTTTTCACTTATTGTTTTATTTCTATTTAAAAATTGATAATTACCCCTGCAGCATCGATAATTTCATTTTCAATATTAACAATTAGATGGTTTTATTTATTAGTTCATTTTAAATAATATAGTGTAAATTCATCTTTTTCGCTTGAGTAATGGTTCTGGGGGGAATGGGCTGAGTTGTTCTCGGGGCTGGCTGTGCCTCGATTAGCCAATCAATTGGGCCACAGCATCCTTTTCTGTCCAGCATTTGTCCAGTTTTGGCGCACTATGGTCAGTTTTTCTCCCTAGACCATTGAGTTTAATTGTGAATGTTAGGTGGTTAAGTTAATTCATGCAGTTTGTAGGTTTAGATTATTGTGTAGTCTTTTTGTGTGCATGTGCTGTACATATATAAGTAGAAGTCTCTGTCTTCTATGTACTTAGTTTTCAAGAACTGTTTAACCTTTTATTATTTGCCTGCAGTGTGTTTCTAATCAGGGCTCTCACACCCCATTTTGGGACTGGGGCCTGGGGCCCTTAGAATTGGGAAAAATAATGGTGTTTTCCTTAGAATTGGGAAAACTTGGGGTCTAAATTGGAAAAAAAAGATACTATTTTGCATTATTCGGCCCCAAATTTGGCAAATCGAGAGCCCTGCTAATGCTTTCGGTGTTGCTATAATTTATTAAGCCCTTTCACCCAGTTTTGAATATAAAGTGATGAACATTTTGAGACAGTGATGGACATTTCAAGACAGTAAAGCATGTGGGTAAAAGGGCTTTATTTATGTAATGCTTAATTTGTTTGTGTAATGCTTCAGTGTTTTTTGTTAATTAAATATGCCAAACCTTACTGGTGTGTTGTGATTTATGCAATGAAGGTAATTTGGGAAAAGGTCTTTGTATCTCATTTTGGTGCGAACATTTATCAAGTGAGACGGACATTTTAAGGAGTTGAATTATATATTTTTGGAATTCGGCCATACTGTGAAATAAATCCAATAGGAATGGTGTCTATATTTGGTCCCACCGAGCCCTATGAAAAAGCCCTGACCTGCCAGATTTATATGGCTTCACTGTTTTGATACCAATTATGTACAGTCTGTATTTTGAAGGGTTCAGACTATCAATCATTGGTTTTACTTTTGTCTCTGTTGCCGTTAATAGTCAGAATTCCTCCAAATATAAAAATATCTTTTTGTGACCCTTGCAAGGTGTGAACATTCTAGCAATGTTTTTTAGTAATTTACAACAGGATGATAACTACAAATCATACACTGATGGGAAAATTTATATTTTGTGTCCTTTCGATTTTGGGACTGATCAGGAAAAAGAAAGGATGACAGGTGATCATCTTGGATTAGTCACTTCAAGGTTGTGATCTCTGAGTCTTTAGAAGAATTTTCAATTTCCACATGAATTTAAAAGAACAAAAATAGATGAAAGAAGAGGAAAAAGGGAGAAAATAAAAACAAACAAATAAATAGGGAATATTCTTGTGTTTAAAACGTTTTGTGTTTTGAGGAATTTTAGTGATATCTTAACTCCCGAATTTGTCATTTTATGGAGTGTTCAAAAGCCATCATAATCATTTCAAAATGAAACATGTGCAAGCCAGATCAACCGAAAGAGGTGCAGATGACAATAAAATATAGTGAATTACAATCTTTCAGTGTTTTATATAGGGTGCATAGAGTTGCAAAGTACAAAGAAGTGTTGGAAAATTGGGTCTTGGTTTTCCGAGGATGTTGCAGCCTGTTAACTTCAGTGTGGTGGTGAACCTAAGAGGATACACTAGTTGTCAATTTGTTATCTTATTTCATAGGATACTGACAAAGTTGTACCATTCAAAGTACTCCCCCCACCCCACCCCACCCAATTTTTATTTTTTCATTAATTGTTTGATACAGTAAACTGTAGAGTTATATATCTAATGTTTTCAGGGTTACTTTTTTAATGATGACAATACAATTCAAGCTCGGGACAGTGATGAACCACTTCTGGACAGTCCCACTTACACCACAGAACTGGATAGGCCATTTCGGGTCATCAATACCACACCAGCAATTGTCCTGCACCTCCTTGTAATGGTAAATATTGTTGTATAGGTTTTGGTTTTTATTTCCGATGGTTCAAATTGTCGAAGTTTTACAGAAGTTTATGAGAAAAAGAAAGCATTTGTATATGTAGGCTGTAATCTGCTCCTTTTATTTTACTTTCAAAGCATTTATTGTTTACAGTTTGATAAAACTTCCAAATAGCAAAGCAAACATACAATATAATAGAGAGTCAGTGAAAATAAATAAGTTGTTTTATTAAAAATTTCGTCAAAATAACTTGGTGTGATAATCCATTTTTAATAGAAATTCTATCACAACAAGTTAGAAAATCATGTGTTTCCGTGACTACACAGTCACCTTCATCTGACAAATGGCCATCGTGGAGTGTACAGTATTTCCACATGTGTTTACTGTGTACAAGATAACAATCAGTTCATGGTTACAAGAATAATTGTTTTTGTAGGTGGTGGCAGCAGCAGTCGTGTTAGCATTGGACTCCATGTATCATCAGCAATCAGAGGCAATAATATATTACATCCAGGGGGCGCTGTGGTTCCTACATTTAACCTTTGACATGTTTTACCGACATTGTCACAAGAAAAGCCGTCTCCATGGATACCTTGAGTTTTACAGGCAAACAAGATTTGTACGTCAGTTGCCATTAGCCATAAATTCTGCAGGTATGTGTTGAGAATATTACACATTCATTTTTTGGTGTGTCACACACACAAGGAAATAAAGAGAGAGAAAGAAAAAAATTTCTACATAGCATGGGACACATTTCTAACAATTTTCAGCTGGTCACATGTACAAAAACAATCAAATGCATGTTAGTTGTAATGATAAATTACATAATCTATTTCTCACATTTTTGGTTACGTACTTGTTAAATAAAAATATTCCTTTTATATGATAATGATGATTTTATCATAAAATTCAGTTTCTGTTGAAAAAGTTTTCATAGCTATACTTTTCTTTATTGACCAGTATCAAAGCAAGATCTTATTGCATTCATAGCACCATGAACTAGATGTTGTAGATTTTGCTGATTATCATGTCATTACAATAATATTCTATAGTGCAAAAAAATAAGCATAAAGATAGAAAGTACTACTATGCTAAAATACATCATTATATTTAAAATCAAACAAATGACAATGAAAAATTGGCAAGACCAGTTATTCATTTCACACTAATCACTCTTGTTGGCCGGTATTGGAAGTTCATGAGGAAATTGGACAACCCAAGGAAAACCCCAAATGGTCTGGCCAGTAACCCTATACCTTTTCATCTGGCCAGTAACCCTATACCTTTTCATCTGGCCAGTAACCCTATGCCTTTTCATCTAGCCAGTAACCCTATACCTTTTCATCTAGCCAGTAACCCTATACCTTTTTATCTGGCCTGTGACCCTATTCCTTTTCATCTGGCAAGTAACTCCTTACCTTTTCATAACCCTATACTTTTCATCTGGCCAGTAACCCTATACCTTTTCATCTGTCCAGTAACCCCTTACCTTTTCATCTAGCCAGTGACCCTATACCTTTTTATCTGGCCAGTAACCCTATACCTTTTCATCTGGCCAGTGACCCTATACCTTTTTATCTGGCCAGTAACCCTATACCTTTTCATCTGGCCAGTAACCCTATACCTTTTTATCTGGCCAAAAAAATATACCTTTTCATCTGGCCAGTAACCCTAAAATAACATTATATTTAAAATCAAACCAGTAACCCAATACCTTTTCATTTCACAGTAACCCTATACCTTTTCATCTTGCAAATAACCCTATACCTTTTCATCTGTCCAGTAACCCTATACCTTTTCATCTTGTCAGTAACCCTATACCTTTTCATCTAGCCAGTAACCCCTTACCTTTTCATCTAGCCAGTAACCCCTTAACTTTTCTTCTTGCCAGTAACCCTATGCCTTTTCATCTAGCCAGTAACCCCTTAACTTTTCTTCTTGCCAGTAACCCTATGCCTTTTCATCTAGCCAGTAACCCTATACCTTTTCATCTAGCCAGTAACCCTATACCTTTTCATCTTGCCAGTAACTCAATAACTTTTCATCTGGCCAGTAACCCTATACCTTTTCATCTTGCCAGTAACCCTATACCTTTTCATCTTGCCAGTAACCCTATACCTTTTCATCTTGCCAGTAACCCTATACCTTTTCATCTGGCCAGTAACGCTATACCTTTTCATCTGGCCAGTAACGCTATACCTTTTCATCTGGCCAGTAACCCTATACCTTTTCATCTGGCCAGTAACCCAATGCCTTTTCATTTGGCCATTAAACCCCATACATTTTCTTTGATACATTATAAAGGAAGAATTGAAACCCAGATGCCTAATTGAAGGGGAAGTGTATTAATGCACAAGCCAACCAACCAAAATTATTTTCCTATTCTAAAACAGTTGATTGCCTTGATAAAAATAATTTCGGAACCAAAAGTTGGAGATATCTGCACAATTTCTAAGGGTTATTCTCACGACCTGTCCACTTTAAACCTCAGTATTATACATTAATTTCACTATTTAGTACTTATAATTGTACAGTGTAACTATGAAAAAGAATCCCAGGCCGAGGAAGGTAATTCTTATAGTGATACAGGCACATGAAATTAAACTATTAATATTTTTCATCTCAGTTTCACTTTGTAAAATCATTGAAGTGTTTTCCAACTCTGTTGCTATCAGTGAATGCCGGATTGATCATCCTGGCCAGCGTGGCAAGACGGGAAGGCTGGACACCTGATACTGGAAAACACAACAAAGTCTGGCATCTCAGCCTCCGTCTCATCGTCGTGCTCCACATCGTCATCAAACTCATCGTACTTATCCTCTATCTAGGTCAGCATTATGCCCTTTATTTGTTGTTAATTTTACATTTCCCCCATTAAGATCATGATTATGTGAAAATGCATCAATATCAGTGAAGACATGTATCTAGGTCAGTGTAGACATATATCTAGGTCAGTGCAGACATATATCTAGGTCAGTGAAATTCTGGTTCTAGCACAATCAACACCTTCATCCAGGTCATTGTGGTCTTGTGCTTAGGTCAGTTTAAAGATATATCTATAGGTCAGTGTAAATAAATATACAGATTAATGTAGTCTTGCATTTAGGTCAGTGTAGTCCTCTATCTAGGTCAGTGTAGTCCTGTATTTAGGTCAGTGTAGTCCTATATCTAGGTCAGTACAGTCTTGTATTTCAGTCAGTGTAGTCACATATCTATGTCAGTGTAGTCACATATCTAGGTCAATGTAATCCATCTAGGTCAGTGTAGTCCTATTTATTTAGGTCAGTGTAGTTCTGTATTTTGGTCAGTGATCTATGTCAATTGATATCATTGGTCAAATATCAGTTGCAATAGATACATGCCACAGGTAAAGATGGATTGTACACTTATGTCCTTGATATTATGCCTTTGCCTTAATGTCAATTTCCAGTGAAGACTGTGAAGTTCAATAAAAGCCAAGTGTCCCCAGACGTTGCTCAAGAAGACATGATGGCAAGCTTTGTACAGTCGACCCATTCATCAGAAATAGGATTCAGGTAATATAGCATCTATGAAGACAAGTTTTGTACAGTCGACCCATTCACCAGAAATGTGAATCAAATTTGTTTGAAGCTAAGCCTGACCCATAGAACCAACTTCTTCTCAAGGGCCAAAGTGTCAAATGTTGCCATATTGGCTGGTAGTGTTTTGGCATGAAGCCTGATAAAGTTTATGTAAAAGAAAATACCATGCATTCTGGGAGAGATTGTGTCTAAAGCTGGAAAATGTAAGTTTTGGTTTATTGGGTTACCTGAGACAAAATCTCATGGTGTCCTATTCTAATACCCTTCATCAGGCGTCGTGCATCCATACACAATTTAACCCTTTCGACTTCTTCTGAAAAACCCGTGATACAATTTCAATGAAATTTTGCAGAAACCATCCCTTGCCTTAGATGAACCAAAATTGTGAATTATACAATCCCCACCCCTAAGGGGCCTGATGGGCAAGGCCAAAAGGAGTCAAATTGACTATGGTAGAATCAAATACTCTTTATCAATGAAAGCATTTTAAGGTGGTTTACTAAAATTGTGAATTTCATGGCCCCAAGGTCTTACATTTACCCATTGGGAGGGGGTAAATTTTACTATAGTTTATATATGAAAACTAGATTTTTGAGCATAATTTGTTTAATTTCCATTGGAAATATTTCAAACTTCAGAATTATGAGTGAAGGTTGACGGTTTTTCAGTAGGCTCATTTTGATCCTGTCTGACCCCCAGGTACTGATGGGCAGAGCCAAAAGGGATCAAATTGACTTAAATTTCAAAAATCTTCTTCTCAAGACCCAGATATGGTTGGATCAAATACTCTTCATGAATGACAGCATCTTAAGGTGCTTTACCAAAATTGTGAATTTCATGGTCCCAGGGTCTCGCATATCCCCATTGGGAGGGGGTTTAGTTTACTCCAGTTTATATAGGAAAATTAGATTTTTTAGAATAATTTGTTTAATTTCCATTGGAAATATTCAAACTTGGTTAGAGTTCTGAGTGAAGGATGACGGCTTGATGGCTTGCCAATTTTGATCCTGACTGACCATCAAGGCTGATGGATGGGACCAAAAGGGGTCAAATTGAATTAAATTTCAAAAATCTTCTTCTCGAGACCCAGATATGGTAGAATCAAATGCTCTCCATGAATGCAAGCATCTTAAGTTTCTTAAGTACCAAAATCAGTCTCATATCTTCCTGGGGAGGAATTTTTTTAGACTTTATTCTAATTTTCATAGAAAAATTGTATTTTGAGCATAACCTTGGTTTTTTCCTGCTGGAAATAACTTTATAAGAATTATCAGTATAGGATGAAAGTTATTTTTTAATGCATGTATTGACACTGTCTATATTCAGTGTCACAATTTCTGTTTCATGACACTTGATAACTATCCTTTCACCTATATATTCAATATTGCTTATCTCTGGTGACCGTCAAGGGCATTAGGCCTCTTGCTTTTTCTACATGTTTTTGGAATATAAATGTTGTAGACATGTGGAAGTGACCTTGATTGTTTTCTATTACAGAGATGAACAGTACACTGAACAAGTTTTGGAGAAGCAAGCTGATATGATACGGTACCTTAAACAACATAACGCCCAGCTCGGAAAACGTATCCTTGCTCTCACAGCTGAAAACCAGAACCTCAGGGGAGGTAACAGCTGAGGGGTCAAATATAACGAAGACTACGAGACTTGATCGCTCAGTAATGAGGACAAACAGTTACATTTATGTTTACTGCTTTATTTACTCTTCGTCCAGACATGACGGCTGTCTGACTGCACTACCATTCAAGACTGTCAAACTTTGATATCCTTGTCTTAACTTAGATTGAATGGATCAGTCTAATCGGAGTAGGAATAGAGTTAAATTGAAGGCTCTGTACATCTATTATTGGAGAATGAAAATTTCCAGGATGAGAAGAAGAGAAATCTCTGTCTGGTGATCATCATCTATTGAATTTCACAATTAAAGGTGAAAATTTGCTCGAGAACAATTACCATCAACTTGAGGAAAAAAGAAAACATGACAAAATGTACTAAAAAAATCCAGTAATGATTGATATCAGTAAATTAAATATCATTTTGAATAGATGGGAAATTCTAACATATGATATTTTGTAATAAAACAACTTCCTGCAATGAGGTCATACATAGGCCTACTTGTAGGGATATTGGTGTCGCAATAATTACTGACTAATTATTGACACAGCACATATTTGTAGATAAGATAAGTACATCACAGTTAGATGATGTAGGTAGTGGGTAATGTATCCAAACAAAGACTTACATACTCTGATGCTGTCAATTATAAACATTCTTTATTTATCTGCATATGAACTGCTGCCCACAAATAAGTCCCCTCCTTCATTTTTGCAGAATCATCAATTTTGAAAACTCTTTATTTTGTAAGCAAATCATAATGAATTTATTTATCTCTTTAAATTATTAGATACAGCACTTGTACCTCATCAATAAAACAATTTTCATTTTCAAGGGATTATACTTGTTGCTATCATGGACAAATTAATAATGATGAAAACTAGAAAATAATGTTAATAGAGAGTACCTCACTCCATGTCATCACTTTATGAAAAAAAAATTTTTTTTTTTGTGACAAGGAAATTTGAATGAAGATAGAAAAAAAAATTTACAGTATTGTTGCATCTTATGCAGATTCTCAATGTCTGTTTCAATTTATTTTTTATTTTTTTTTTTAGGTCATCTGACCCGAAGGGTCCGATGACCTATAGTCATCATGCTTCGTCCGTCGTCGTCCGCCGTGTGCCGTGTGCCGTGCGCCGTCCGTAAACTTTTCATTCAAACGACTTCTTCTCAAATACTAGAAGGTCTAGGGGGCTAATACTTGGCACAGAGGATACTGGCATGGAGCTCTACCAAGTTTGTTCAAATGAATGACCTTGACCCACTTTAAAGGTCACAGGGGTCAAATATGTTAAAATCTTTAAACAACTTCTTCTCAATAACCAACAGGCTCAGATTGCTGATATTGTGCCTGTGGCATGCTGGGATGAAGGGCTATCAAGTTTGTTTAAATGAATGACCTTGAACAACTTTCAAGGTCACAGGGGTCAAATATGTCAAAATCTTTAAATAACTTCTTCTCAAATACTAGAAGGCCTAGGGGGCTAATACTTGGCCCATAGCATGCTGGCATGGAGCCCTACAAAGTTTGTTCAAATGAATGAGCTTGGCCCACTTTCAAGGTCACAGGGGTCAAATATGTTAAAATATACAAAGGACTTCATCTCAATAAGCAAAAGTCTATGAGTGCCGATATTGGGTCTGTAGCATGCTGGGAGGAAAGGCTACCAAGTTTATTCAAATGAATGACCTTGACCCACTTTCAAGGTCACAGGGGTCAAATATGTTAAAATATACAAACGACTTCTTCTCAACAAGCAAAAGTCCATGAGTGCTGATATTGGGCCTGTAAGATGCTTGGAGGAGAGGCTACCAAGTTTGTTCAAATGAATGACCTCAACCCACTTTCTAGGTTTGGCTTGCTTTTTGTCAGATGACCGTTAAGGCCCATGGGCCTCTTGTTTTTTTGAGATTTGAAATCCAGTGATAACAATTCTGTTATACTGTTACGAGATAGCTTTATTCAGTGGTAAGCTGAGCCTCTCTATGGGGAGATCACTCTGTTTAATGATATTACACTTATTGCTGTTTTCATGTGTTACTTTCCATGGCAAATTTATATTAATAAATATAAAATCATCTACTAATTCTTGTGCTGGTTTGTTTGATAATGCACAAAAATTGGGTACACTATTAAGATATTGTATCTATTTATTCTGTGTTGTGTATGTGATGGAGCCACTTGTTTGTCAAAACCTGTTTACCATGATGGAAATCTGTTCAAATCCATCCTATATTCATGCTTCTTGTAAATGTAATGGAGGAATCAGTTTACTGCGTTGATGATAACATGATCATGTAATTTTCTGTCTTTTATTTACAGTTGAAAAATAACAATATCTTATATACATTTAGTATGTCCATGTGTACAAAACACACAGCTCCCAGTCCACAGCTCCCAGTTCATAGTAGCTTGTTAATTCTGTCTATCCCTTAAACAAGTCTCATTGCTGAACACAATTATCCTTTACCTATCATGGCTAACACAACAACCACACACGACATTCCATTCCCATAATTCTGTTTAATTTTAGTTACCATCTTCTTTAATTTTCTGTTGTGTAGCCGTCAACCTCAATAAGATAACTCATGAAAATTATATATATATATATATATATATATATATATATTCTCAGAACTTCACTGGACACTGTCCCTAATGTATTGTATTATGTTTATTTTTAAGTGTTCCATTTCCAAAAAAAAAAATACTTTCATGAATTTCTTCTCTGATTATCATTTGATGATAATAAAATCTAATGAAATAAAATTTCATTACACCATTGTTATTATACCGAAAAGTGTTTACCAATAAGTTTGTCACTGAAAAATGTATGTGTACAAAATGCTGTAGAATTATACCAAGTGTCTGGGTGTTCTGAGATTATTCTTAAGCAAACTGCATAAACATAAAAAAAAACATGACAGATATACCTTGTAAATGTTGTCAAAATTGAACAATTGTTGTAAGTTGTTATATTTGCAAGAATTAAAAAAAAAAGATGAATTTAACCCAAGAGTGTTTTTTGTAACAGGTACATCAGTTATTGTAATGTTTGTGCCAAATGTTGATTATGTTATTATTTTTTAAATGTGTTGTAATGTTAAATGTTTCCATATTCTCAGTAGACTGAATTAAAAAGTCATATTAATTTACTTTTTACTAGATTCCAATAGGGAAACAAAGGAGTCAAATGCTTGCAATACATTTCTGTAGCAATATTGTATGTTGTGTTGTGATATAAGTGATCAGGTATGTTCTCATTGATTCTCATTACATATCTCTGTGTTAAAACATACACCAGAAAAGTACATCAGTATAGTACTGTATACCTATACCTTATCCCCAACGAACCATTAGATTTACTTCCAGTAGATTGGGATTTTTATCATTTCAAAATCTAGAATTACACACGAAGAAGTGACATAAAAAATATGAAACTTGCAAAATATCTTGATTAAACAAAAAATGCAGAAACATTGTGGAGGTAAGAAATTAAAAAGGATGAAAAAAACAAAGGAGAATCTGCTTGAACACATCCTGCAACATATACAATTTGATGAATGGCACCAACCTTTTCTGAGTGGATGTTATATAGGGATTGAGCATGACTTTCAAGTTGTATATCTCTACTTTATTTACAAAAATAACTAGTTAACTCAATTACATCCTCAGTATTTCCTCATCTTGGCTGTGTTTTAGTCCTGTTTCTACCCTGGGAACTAAAACATGGCCGCAGTTAAGTGTTTCTGCTAAATCAGTTAAGAAACATACAGACAAAGTCCACACTTTCTCTTTTAGTGTCATGGTGCACCCTATTATTTTCAATTTTTTTTTTTAGATTTTATGTTGGTTTGTATCGGTACATGTAAAATAAAACTGTATTGGCTTGTGGGGTATACCAGATTTGTGTGTTTCACTTGACTAGGCCAATTTCCCTGGGCGTAGCATCAGTAAAGAGACCTAGTATGTTGAAATCAGAAACTGACTATTCCTGAAATACTTACTGTAACTGTATATTTGTGAGTGTCTAATAGACTTAGAATTGATACTGTTTCCCTGTGTGGAGAAGTATCAGCGTCAACATGCCTCCAATGTGTTCACTTGCATTCAGTATATACAGTGTATATTCATTGTTTCGTGTGTAACTGTCTATAGATAATCATTTGAAAAATAAATAAAACACAGTTCTCTTTTTCTATGTTGTGTATTTTATCATGTTCCCTGAAAAGTTGTGGCTTTGACTGTCTGCATGCCCTCATTCCATCTGTCATTTCATTGCCAGGGCATAACTTTGCAGGAAGTGAAGCAAAGATAATGAAACATGTTGTATAATTTGATAATACTAAGACAATGTGCAGTGTACAAAATTCCCCACCCCTCATGTACAGTGATTGTCCTTTTTTTCAATTTTTTTGTCCAGGGTATAAATTTACTAGCATTTAAACTAGAATAGTGAAACTTTTGTCAGGGTAAGACAATGTACAGTGTACATGTTACTAAGTCAGAACCTGCAACTCTTTTAATTACAGAGTTATTGCCCTTTCTGTCTAGAGAATGTCATTAAATTTCTTGCATTTAAACTAGGGTAATGAAACTTTGGAATTTACATTGGTCATATTAGAAGTGTGCAGTATACCAAATTCAGGGCTTGAAACCCCCAAATACAGAATTATTGTTAAAATTTTGTGTCTGATAAAGTTATTTTCGAGGAGCATTCATCAGTTTAACTCATTTTCTTGTTTATTCTATGCTTAAAATATCCTTTTTCATTTCAGAATATGTTCTTGTTTTGTTGTTGATGACAAATGGAATTGGGCAACAGGCAGAGCCTATGAAAGCCCTCTCGTACAACTTAAACAAGTACACAGACACATCAATCAAAATTAAAGATATTGAATAATAATGATAGCATTCCAGGAATAAGAATTTAGAATATAGATTCAGATGAATAATTATCTAACAGAAATGTAAGGCAAGCATTACTATCATTTATATTATAGTGTTGGAGGGTAGTAAGATTAGATAGATAATATATATAACAAGATGGCGTCAAAGTCTGTCAATTGATCACGGCAGAGACTTTCTAATTAGTTGTACAATTTTTTTTATGTTGCTATCTCATGAGAAATATTGGATAGATCTTTCTTAAACTTTGTTTTGTTTCTTTGTTGTGTTCATCTGAGTTTGGGACTGATCAGAAAGACAAAATGGCCATGGATTTTTTTTTTTTTTTTCATTTTTTTCCCCAACCAATTTTCATATTCTTATTTCACCTCCAAGGATGATACACTTAAGGTCTAAACTCATTGATGAGTCCTGGAAGTAAGAAACAGCTGTATGATGCAGATTGGTTTAAATTGACATTGTACCAAATTTTATAGTGGTATTGTAAGGTATTCTTTTCTTCCTGCTAAGTCCTTTATAGATCGATGTAAAATTACATCCTAACATTCACTATGATATGTTTTACTTTGTGAACCTCCTGAGTATAAAAAACACCACAGAAGCAAAGTTCAATAGATAGAATTTATTAATTGCATTCTTCTTGTACCACTTATCTTATTAGTTAACCTTACCTTTACTAGAGGTTATACCGTTGTCTGTCCGTCCCGTCTTATGCAACTGCAAACTTCTTCTTTTCAATAAATAAAAGGTTGAAAATTAGAATATTTTTGCCGGACGATTGTGATATGAAATGGCCATGACCCGTATTCAAATTTTCAGCGATAAAATTTGTGGAAACGTGGAATAGCTTCTTATTGAAAAAAACGGCCTTGGGCAAGGTATTTGGCCGGAAGCTTCCATTGATGAGCCCGACATGGTTTGCTGAAAGAAGTGACCTTGACCAACATTCATTGTCACAAGAGTCTTTTTTTTTTTACAAAAATCAAATGACTTAATTTAACCCGACATGTTTTGATTTATTCTAATAACATGGTTCAGAATATACACAAGCATTCTATATATCTGATAATTTTAGAACGACATCATATACCTGTGGATATTTTGAATCGTGCCACTATTCGTTTTGATTAAAAACGTCGTATTTAGGTTAAGGCAAACATGTGGGACTTAAGTTCACCACGTGCAATTTCGAAGATTGTACAAAAGGCACAGGATTGAATAGCACCTTTTAATACTTTAGAGTTAGATACAGTAGGGCCAAACACTGAATTAAAGTGCAGCATACAGCTGTTTCGTCCTTTTAAGACACAAACTCCGCCATACATCTGTTTCGTCTTTCTAGAACTCGTCAGTCATAGGCCCCTATTATATGACGTATTTTTGTAATTCCGAATGACAAAATCTTCAAGTATGACTCAAAGCCAAAACAAAAAGAAAAAAAAATGTATGAAAGTATTTTAGGGAATATCATATGTAAGAGAAACACTAAACAAAATAATTCAGATGCGAGTACACTCACGCAAAAGATTGCATACTGTTCAAGGAAGGTTAAATTGGCAGCACTATAGATGTCAGCCATAATCTTCTCCGTGTTGGGGACTTGGAACGTGACAACAACGACGATAGATTTTTTCATGATCGTCATGTTGGGCACTGTACTGGCGGATGTGACACCTATTGAATCACGAGCGAACATTCGAAAAAACTTTCTGTGCCAAACTGTGGCACGACCTTAGAGGTCAACCAGGTTATCATCATGCCGAATGATTAGGTCCAAGTCGGGACAGGCTATGACAAGTCTACCGAAGATTGTCTACGGCGATCACGAAGTTACGCTTTCTCGGAATGAAAACAGAATAACTTCTCTAAGTCGACTAAGAACTATTTTGTTTGTCTATACATGTCAATAAAATGCAATAAAAATTAATAAATGCTAAAACAGCGACTCAACAATAAAATTTTCGATCTTTGTTAATAAAAACACTTTTTACAACCGGAAATAAATATAAGATATAATGCCTGCCAATTTTAAATGATTTTACTCTGTGTTTTGGACATATATCAAAGCAGTTCAAAGGAATATAGAATTCAACATAAAATTTACATGTTGAGACTACAGAGTGCATAGACAGAACGTCTAGATAAGTGCACTCAAGGTTATTCTGGTAGCACTTCGTGTCAATCGTAATCTCGCTGTAGGTCCTAAAGCGAAACAACAATGGTGATAGTTTATTTAATGATCATTACGCTGGGCACTGTACTGGCGGATGTTACACCTTTCGAAACTCAGTTACAAAACTTACAACATCAGGTGATATCACTGAACAACGCTCTTGATGACGTCATCAGGGAATTTGTAAACCTGAGACAGAAACATGAAGACTTGGAAATCAAGTTCGATAATTTATCAGACCAGTGTAAACACCAAAGGTAGTATATACGTTGTTTAAGTCAATAAGGCAACTTTCACATAATCAGCCTATATTTCCGTATTTTCGTTAAAACTAACAGGCTTGAAGGGATCAACAGGTGTATCCCTGTTAACCCGCCTGTTTGTGTGCCCGACGAATAATTTTCTCTTTCTTCGTGCCTATCTAAAGAATTGGGAGTTTGTATACGGCCTAGCAGTACCAGTTGGTAATTGATTGTGGTGACATAGATGTGACTCTATTACTGACACCAGATACCACTCATGTTCCAAAATATTCGTATGTAGCTTTGATAGAAGGAATGAGAGTTGGCAATTACTTATATTGACACAGATATAAATAATATTTGTTTCTATATCTAACAGTCAATCCGTTATACATGACATTATTTTAATAAAGAAATCCAAAATCTATTTCACAAATCTTAATTTACGTCGTTTTTCTCTGTCTTTTCTGAAGTAATGGACGAGAACGGAGATATGGTAAAAAGAAAACAAATGCTGGTGAATTACCGGGAGGTCAGATTAATGGCTCACAAAGGAGAAGACAAAATGGGATGACGCCACGTTTAAGACCATGTATATAGTATTTTCGAAAAGAAGTTTTAAAAAGAGAATAGATTGATCAGTATTTGTACACTTATAGTAGATACAGAGAATATTCTGAAGTCAGATTTCGTATGATAATTTCAGGGTAATATACTACTCACAATTTGATAGGGATCACACCTAATAATCAGCAAATATTTCGTTCAAATTAAAATAATACGTATTCCTTATGTTTGTTGGTTTATATCTGTACCGAGGTCTATGTGTATCGGGTGTTTATGTGGTCAGTCACCCGTAACGCCTACACTTCACGTGTACACGCACGAGCCTCCTACGTGCAGATTGTCATCAATACGTTTGTGGCAGAATATCTCGCTTTTTGCTTTACATTTTAAACTTTAATGGTTTTAAATGCCCCGATAGCAGGCTAGAACACGTCTAAGCACTTCAGGTATGGACAGGGGCATTGGTATGATCCAGTCTGGTAGGTCACAAAGGGAGGTGGCCAGTGACCTTGGTGTGTCCCAGAGTGTTGTGTCCCGTATGTGGAATCGTTACCAAAATTATGGAACGTCACTACGTAATGACTTCCAGAATGCCACCGGAACTCGTATCTCCACACAAACTGTGAGAAATAGACTTCATGATGCTGGTTTAAGGTCGCGCAGACCTGCTGTGAGAATTCCTTTGACGTTACGACATGTTCAAGCTAGACTTGCTTGGGTTCGTGATCATGTGAATTTGAACCTCCATGACTGGTCTCCCGTACTTTTTACAGACAAGTCTAGATTTTGCTTGGATTTCACTGACCAACGTGTCAGGATGTGGCAACTGCCAAATGAGAGGTTCCATGCCGCTAACGTTTCCCAACATCTGGTGGATCTGTTATGGTTTGGGGTGGCATTAGCATGCAAGGCAAGACCGACCTCCATGTGTTCCTTAATGAGAGTTTGACTGCACAGAGGTACTGTGACGAAGTCTTGGACGTGTACGTCAGGACTTATGCTGGTGCTATAGGTCCGGAATTCATTCTTATGGACGATAATGCGCGACCACACAGAGCTCGTGTGACTGAACAGTATCTGGAAAGGGAAACAATTGAGAGGATGGACTGGCCAGCCCGATATCCAGATCTCAACCCTATAGAACACGTATGGGACATGCTTCAGAACGCTGTTTCGGCAAGAAACATCCAACCTAGAACGCTTCAGGAATTTCAAGCAGCTCTCGTCGCTGAATGGACAAGTATTCCCCAAAACCGGAAACGAGACTTGATCAGAAGCATGTGCCGCCGCTGCCAGAGCGTAATTGATGCTCGAGGACGTTATACTCGATACTAACACTGTATTTTTCGCTGAACGACACTGTTTCGTAGGACTTAATTTTTCGCCCCTTTTGTCGTAATTTGCGATTTTCGGGGTATCTGTGTACAATGAGCATTGAAAAAAATTAATACTGTTATTCTTCGCTTGGTTTTGTTAAATCTTCATCTTATAATGCTGAAATATGTATAAATTGAACTGTAGAATATATTCTTAAAATAGATACCGTTACACATTAAATAAAAAAGTGACCCCTATCAAATTGTGAGTAGTATAATTATATAGATAAAATCTCTTACTTTGTTCGTTTATTTCTCACTATTAAGACAACAATGTTTTTCCAAGCTTGATTCTAACAATCGTGTAAAAGTGATTTTGCCTCAAAAGTTTGGTTAAAAAATGATTCTGCCTCAAAAGTTTGGTTTAAAAGTGATTCTGATTCAAAAGTTTGGTTTAGAAATGATTCTACCTCAAAAGTTTCGTTTAAAAGTGATTCTGCATCAAAAGTTTGGTTTAAAAGTGATCCTGTCTCAAAAGTTTGGTTTAAAATGATTCTGCCTCAAAAGCTTGGTTTAAAAGTGATTCTACCACAAAAGTTTGGTTTAAAAGTGATTCTGCCTCAAAAGTTTGGTTTAAAAGTGATTCTGTCTCAAAAGTTTGGTTTAAAAGTGAAAAAAGTTTGGTTTAAAAGTGATTCTTCAAAAGTTTGGTTTAAAAGTGCCTCAAAAGTTTAAAAGTGATTCTTTCAAAAAGTGATTCTATCTCAAAAGTTTGGTTTAAAAGTGATTCTGCATCAAAAGTTTGGTTTAAAAGTGATTCTGCATCAAAAGTTTGGTTTAAAAGTGATTCTGCCTCAAAAGTTTGGTTTAAAAGTGATTCTACCTCAAAAGTTTGTTTTAAAAATGATTCTACCTCAAAAGTTTGGTTTAAAAGTGTTTAAAATTGATTCTTCTCAAAAGTTTGGTTTAATAAAAGTGATTCTACCTCAAAAGTTTGGTCTAAAAGTGATTCTACCTCAAAAGTTTGGTTTAAAAAGTTTGTGAAAAGTCTATCAAAAGTTTGGTTTAAAAATTCTGCCTCAAAAGTTTGTTTAAAAGTGATTCTGTCTCAAAAGTTTGGTTTAAAAGTGATTCTGCATCAAAAGTTTGGTTTAAAAGTGATTCTGCCTGTTTCAAAAAAAGTGATTCTCAAAAGTTTGGTTTAAAAGTGATTCTACCTCAAAAGTTTGGTTTAAAAGTGATTCTACCTCAAAAGTTTGTTTAAAATGATTCTGCCTCAAAAGTTTGGTTTAAAAGTGATTCTGCATCAAAAGTTTAAAAGTGATTCTTCAAAAGTTTGTTTAAAAGTGATTCTGCCTCAAAAGTTTGGTTTAAAAGTGATTCTACCTCAAAAGTTCGGTTTAAAAGTGATTCTGCATCAAAAGTTTGGTTTAAAAGTGATTCTGCATCAAAAGTTAAAAGGTTTAAAAGTGATTCTGCTCAAAAGTTTTGTTTAAAAGTGATACTGCCTCAACAGTTTGGTTTAATAGTGATTCTGCCTCAAAAGTTTGGTTTAAAAGTGATTCTACCTCAAAAGTTTGGTTTAAAAATTCTGTCAAAAGTTTGGTTTAAAAGTGATTCTGCCTCAAAAGTTTGGTTTAAAAGTGATTCTGCCTCAAAAGTTTGGTTTAAAAGTGATTCTGCCTCAAAAGTTTGGTTTAAAAGTGATTCTGATTCTATCTCAAAAGTTTGGTTTAAAAGTGATTCTGCCTCAAAAGTTTGGTTTAAAAGTGATCAAAAGTTTGGTTTAAAAGTGATTCTGCCTCAAAAGTTTGGTTTAAAAGTGATTCTACCTCAAAAAGTTTAAAAGGATTCTTAAAAGTGTTTAAAAGTGAGTTCTACCTCAAAAGTTTGGTTTAAAAGTGATTCTGCCTCAAAAGTTTCAAAAGTCAAAAGTTTGGTTTAAAAGTGATTCTGCCTCAAAAGTTTGCCTCAAAAGTTTGGTTTAAAAGTTTGTTTAAAAGTGATTCTGCCTCAAAAGTTTGGTTTAAAAGTGATTCTGCCTCAAAAGTTTGGTTTAAAAGTGTCAAAAGTCTGGTTTAAAAGTGATCCTGTCTCAAAAGTTTGGTTTAAAAGTGATTCTGCCTCAAAAGTTTGGTTTAATAGTGATTCTACCTCAAAAGTTTGGTTTAAAAGTGATTCTGCCTCAAAAGTTTGGTTTAAAAATGATTCTATCTCAAAAGTTTGGTTTAAAAGTGATTTTCAAAAGTTTGGTTTAAAATGATTTAAAAGTGATTCTGCCTCAAAAGTTTGGTTTAAAAGTGATTCTGCATCAAAATTTCAAAAGTTTGGTTTAAAAGTGATTCTGCCTCAAAAGTTTGGTTTAAAAGTGATTCTGCCTCAAAAGTTTGGTTTAAAAGTGTGTTTGGTTTAAAAGTGATTCTATCTCCTCAAAAGTTGGTTTAAAAAGTCAAAAGTTTGGTTTAAAAGTGATTCTGCCTCAAAAGTTTGGTTTAAAAGTGATTCTGCCTCAAAAGTTTGGTTTAAAAGTGATTCTACCTCAAAAGTTTGGTTTAAAAGTGATTCTACCACAAAAGTTTGGTTTAAAAGTGATTCTGCCTCAAAAGTTTGGTTTAAAAGTGATTCTGTCTCAAAAGTTTGGTTAAAAAATTATTCTGCCTCAAAAGTTTCGTTTAGAAGTGATTCTATCTCAAAAGTTTGGTTTAAAAGTGATTCTGCATCAAAAGTTTGGTTTAAAAGTGATTCTTTCTCAAAAGTTTGGTTTAAAAGTGATTCTGCTTCAAAAGTTTTCTTTAGAAATGATTCTACCTCAAAAATTTGGTTTAAAAGTGATTCTGCATCAAAAGTTTGGTTTAAAAGTGACCCTGTCTCAAAAGTTTGGTTTAATAGTGATTCTACCTCAAAAGTTTGGTTTAAAAGTGATTCTGCCTCAAAAGTTTGGTTTAAAAGTGATTCTGCATCAAAAGTTTGGTTTAAAAGTGATTCTGCCTCAAAAGTTTGGTTTAAAAGTGATTCTACCTCAAAAGTTCGGTTTAAAAGTGATTCTGCCTCAAAAGTTTGGTCTAAAAGTGATTCTACCTCAAAAGTCTGGTTTAAAAGTGATTCTGCCTCAAAAGTTTGGTTTAAAGTGATTCTGCCTCAAAAGTTTGGTTTAAAAGTTCTACCTCAAAAGTTTGGTTTAAAAGTGATTCTGCCTCAAAAGTTTGGTTTAAAAGTGATTCTGCCTCAAAAGTTTGGTTTAAAATGATTCTTTCAAAAGGTTTAAAAGTGATTCTGCCTCAAAAGTTTGGTTTAATAGTGATTCTATCTCAAAAGTTTGGTTTAAAAGTGATTCTGCATCAAAAGTTTGGTTTAAAAGTGATTCTGCCTCAAAAGTGTGATTTAGAAATGATTCTATCTCAAAAGTTTGGTTTAAAAGTGATTCTGCATCAAAAGTTTGGTTTAATAGTGATTCTGCCTCAAAAGTTTGGTTTAAAAGTGATCCTGTCTCAAAAGTTTAGTTTAATAGTGATTCTACCTCAAAAGTTTGGTTTAAAAGTGATTCTGCATCAAAAGTTTGGTTTAAAAGTGATTCTACCTCAAAAGTTTGTTTTAAAAGTGATTCTGCCTCAAAAGTGTGGTTTAGAAATGATTCTATCTCAAAAGTTTTGTTTAAAAGTGATTCTGCCTCAAAAGTTTGGTTTAAAAGTGATTCTACCTCAAAAGTTTGGTTTAAAAGTGATTCTGCCTCAAAAGTTCGGTCTAAAAGTGATTCTACCTCAAAAGTTTGGTTTAAAAGTTATCCTGTCTCAAAAGTTTGGTTAAAAAATGATTCTGCCTCAAAAGTTTGGTTTAATAAGGATTCTACCTCAAAAGTTTGGTCTAAAAGTGATTCTACCTCAAACGTTTGGTTTAAACGTGATTCTGCCTCAAAAGTTTCGTTTAGAAATGATTCTATCTCAAAAGTTTGGTTTAAAAGTGATTCTGCATCAAAAGTTCGGTTTAAAAGTGATTCTGCATCAAAAGTTCGGTTTAGAAATGATTCTATCTCAAAAGTTTGGTTTAAAAGTGATTCTGCATCAAAAGTTTGGTTTAAAAGTGATTCTGCATCAAAAGTTTGGTTTAAAAGTGATTCTGCATCAAAAGTTTGGTTTAAAAGTGATCCTGTCTCAAAAGTTTGGTTTAATAGTGATTCTACCTCAAAAGTTTGGTCTAAAAGTGATTCTACCTCAAACGTTTGGTTTAAAAGTGATTCTGCCTCAAAAGTTTGGTTTAATAGTGATTCTGCCTCAAAAGTTTCGTTTAAAATTGATTCTTCCTCGAAAGTTTTGTTTAAAAGTGATCCTGTCTCAAAAGTTTGGTTTAAAAGTGATTCTGCATCAAAAGTTCGGTTTAAAAGTGATTCTGCCTCAAAAGTTTGGTTTAGAAATGATTCTATCTCAAAAGTTTTGTTTAAAAGTGATTCTGCCTCAAAAGTTTGGTTTAATAGTGATTCTGCCTCAAAAGTTTCGTTTAAAATTGATTCTTCCTCGAAAGTTTTGTTTTAAAGTGATTCTGTTTCAAAAGTTTGGTTTAAAAGTGATTCTACCTCAAAAGTTCAGTTTAAAAGTGATTCTACCTCAAAAGTCTGGTTTAAAAGTGATCCTGTCTCAAAAGTTTGGTTAAAAAATGATTCTGCCTCAAAAGTTTGGTTTAATAAGGATTCTACCTCAAAAGTTTGGTCTAAAAGTGATTCTACCTCAAACGTTTGGTTTAAAAGTGATTCTGCCTCAAAAGTTTGGTTTAATAGTGATTCTGCCTCAAAAGTTTCGTTTAAAATTGATTCTTCCTCGAAAGTTTTGTTTAAAAGTGATTCTGCCTCAAAAGTTTGGTCTAAAAGTGATTCTACCTCAAAAGTCTGGTTTAAAAGTGATCCTGTCTCAAAAGTTTGGTTTAAAAGTGATTCTGCATCAAAAGTTCGGTTTAAAAGTGATTCTGCCTCAAAAGTTTGGTTTAGAAATGATTCTATCTCAAAAGTTTGGTTTAAAAGTGATTCTGCATCAAAAGTTTGGTTTAAAAGTGATTCTGCATCAAAAGTTTGGTTTAAAAGTGATTCTGCATCAAAAGTTTGGTTTAGAAATGATTCTATCTCAAAAGTTTGGTTTAAAAGTGATTCTGCATCAAAAGTTTGGTTTAAAAGTGATTCTGCCTCAAAAGTTTCGTTTAAAATTGATTCTTCCTCGAAAGTTTTGTTTAAAAGTGATTCTGCATCAAAAGTTTGGTTTAAAAGTGATTCTGCATCAAAAGTTTGGTTTAAAAGTGATTCTACCTCAAAAGTTTGTTTTAAAAGTGATTCTACCTCAAAAGTTTGGTTTAAAAGTGATTCTCACTCAAAAGTTTGGATTTAAAAGTATTCTGTTTAAGCTTTTTCAAGTGAACATGTTTAATATCCATTTCAACCGATTTTACTCCGTTAACAAGGATCCAACTTACTTTGCTTGTATTAGTTTTTTACACACACTTATCATGCAAACATTGTTACAATATAAAGTTAAATTAATCAAGATTATTAATTATGTTAATAACTTTAAACCGGTAATGTTGTGCAGTACAGGAAAACATTCGAAAACAAAGCTTCTCAAACTTCTATATTTTTCAAACTTTTTTATGACCAAAAAATACATAATATCAGAAACCAAATATCCGGAAAAAGTAGATTGTAATTAAATGAAAAAGGATACGGAATGATTATCCGGAATTAACATGGTAAGGGAAATAACTATTAAGGTACAATTAAACAATTAAAAGTATTTTAATATATAGTTAGCAAATTAATCATCTCATATAGTTTGTATATAGCAATAAAATATAAATGTAATGAATCCTCAATATGGTACACGATAGGGAATCAACTATTTAACATCCTTTCCATTAGCCAGACACTGGCGTGGAGCATTCTCCTACGCTGCCTTCGATTCTGATACTGCAACACTTCAGAATTACTAAGAAAAGAAATCTGCATTATTTTTTGTAGAAAATCGCATCCTATTCGAACATTTTGGAATTACTACATATACTTTAAGTAAGGATCCACGAAACTCTTATATGCATGCCAATTAATAATCCTTCGCGCAACTCGTTTGTGGGGTTATTAAACTCAACTTCGAGTGTCCGTACGTCCGTTCGAAGTTTTTTTCCTGGCTGTGACCAGCAAGCAACGTTGGATACTTATCGAGTTAGTGCCCTTCTTGTGCCTTTAACTACTGTCGAGATGCCGGTTTTTTTTTTTTTTTTTTTTGTTTTTGTTTTGTTGCTATGGAAACGGCACAGAAAATCTACATGAAAATATTAGCTCTTACTTTCAAGTTGACAAATGTATGTCTATTTGGTTGTTCATATTAACAGCAGGGCGTGAGGGATAATGCAACGATTATTGCTTCGGTGAGCTGGATTCTACTATGGTTGAGTATTTCAGGGTAAACCTTTTTTTTACTTGCTCTGCAATCGAGGTTTATTATCATGAAGGTAACACTGGACAGAAGGGAGCCACGGGTAACAATGTGCTCGTAAAACCCAAGGGTGCCACTGGACAAACAGGACCGAAAGGTGATACTGGAGTGATGGGACCTACAGGTAACACAGTGAAGTATTGTTTAGATATTTAAATTTATTATGTTTAAATTTGTTTAATTATTTTTTTTCTCTGTTGTATCTAACTCGTAAGTATATAAATGTGCTTCTCACTTCTGTGTTTATTCTGATCCTCAATATCCTTTTAGTCTCCGGGGTTTGCCGTAACCTGCATGCTACATTTTAATTCAGCGAATAGTGAGACACATATACATGTACTTGACGTTCTTTTTACACCATCTATCATCCTTTGACTTAAACTTTTAAATAAGACTTTGTTTCGGGTAAAGATTAAGTCAAAAAGTTAAAAAGTACGGTAAAAACAATGAGGTATAATAACCAGGCCCCACTTGTATAAAACATCTCAACTTGAGATTTCCTCAAGTCGAGATTTTCCTCAGCTGATATCTCCTCAAAAACGGCTGGTATAAAATTTTCTCAAGGAACAGGAGGAAGGCATCGGCTAGGATGTCCTGAAATTCCTTGAGGAATTTTCATACAAGATATTTTGAAGGAGATATCAGCTGAGGAAAATCTCGACTTGAGGAAATCGCAAGTTGAGATGTTTTATACAAGTGGGGCCTGGTCTACAATAAGGCGGGGAAGTATGTGTCTGGTTAGTGGTACCAGTTAGATATCGACAACAGTAGAATGAAAGTATTTAATGATAAATTAAATAATTAATATGAACAACACAACCTTGTATTTTCCAAATCGAAAATTCATAGAGAAACCTCATTCAAAATATTCAAATTTAAAGTTCAAGGAAATTCGAAATCAGAGAAATTTCTTGGACATCTAAGCTTCTAAATGGAAAATCTTATTTCAGATGCGCAACCCAGAATTGATTTTCACGTCAAACTACATCAAGACATAAGATCGTTCTCCGACAATGAAATTATAATCATGAATGGCGGTATGGTTCAGTTTGGGACTGGATATGACAAGCATACAGGAGTATTTACCTGTCCTCACCATGGAGTTTATATTTTCTCCATCACAGCCCTAGTTCACGATGGCACGCTCGAACTTTTGCTCTCTCGGAACGGTGACCACATCCTCTACATCTACAGCGGATCTCACGAAGGTTATGTGTCCGGGTCGGACATGGTTTTGGTAGAACTGTATGAACATGACAAGGTTTGGGTTCAAGTTCATGATACTTATCACGGTCCGGATTCAAAACTTGTTGATGGTTTCACTTCATTTACCGGATTTCTCTTATATCTACTATGACGAATTATGATTAAAATATATTAAAATATTTAAACATATTAAAATATTAAAATATATTAAAATATTAAAATATTTGGAGATGGCTTAATATAAGATTTATAATCTTGTTGCCAGATCCATTTTCAATTTTATAATTTGTGTATGTGTATGTTGTAAATGAAAATATGAAAATAAAATATTGTTTAAACCAAAATATTAAAAGAACCCGAAACTGATCGAATTTCTGGTGGACAATATCTTGGTTGAGTTCATCAATCTGATCAGTCACAACATTTAGCTGGAAACTACGGAGTGATGAAACTCAATATGTATGATAAATTATTTACCACGTCTTCATCAGAAAAAGCAAATTGTTAAAGTCCAATGGGCCTTAACGATCATCTGACTACAAAAACTTACAGTAGCGAAAACAAATCTTACTAAGAAGCTGTTTTCAATGATGCAAATGATAGTTTTGGTGAGACGTAGGTAACTGTAACAAGTGTTACCTATTTTTTGACAGTAAAATTGGAGCTCAATCCAACTGGTGAAACTTGGGAAGTTTGAAATAGTTGTTGCAAAGGAAAATCATGATTGCACAATTATGTTACAAAATGTCAAAATTTTGACAAGGTCGAAAAATAACAACACTTTGTTGGCTACCGTTCCTTAACATTCCCACCAATGTTTAGCTCAATGGCACCAGAGGCACTGGAGAGGAAGTGTAAAATATGTTTTTCAAGATGGCGGCCATCTTGGAATTCAGACAAACCGAAAAAATAACAACATTTGGTCAGGACCATCTCAGGATCATTTAATGCCAGTTTGATCTCAATCCCATTGGTGGAACTTGAAAAGAAGTTTTAAACGTCAAAAATTTTTAAATAAAGTTAAAGCTACTAACTGACGGTCAGCGATCGGCTGACGGACTTCGGAAACGACCCATTGTTAAGTGAAAAATGGTTGAACTGCACAAGTATATTGAAGTGAAGGAGTTTATATCGCATAAATTCCTTCTTAATATCATTAACCTTTAGCTCTCTTTAAATAATATACGAGGCAGTTTTAGAAATAGATTGTTGGCGCTATACGAATCGCGGGATAAATTCAAAATAGAATAAACAAAATCACGATTTTTTCCCCAATTTTATTACAATAAACATCCAAAAATAAGCTTGACTAACACATTGCCTCACGAAACAGATATTTCACAAAACAACACACAATCAAATATGATAATAGTTAATCTATCTTGGAACAGTGGACTTCAATTAATCATGGGCCTAATTGTCAGATCAACTTTGAATGTGAACGTTAGGTTCGTTTGGGAAACGATTATGAAGTAATGTGAATCATTCTTATATAATTGATAGTGTACTGAAAGATATTTAACAATCTTAAAACTCCATATATTACTATTACAGAGACAAAGAAAAACTAGGAGTATACCTACAAATCGGCAAATTTATCTTGGTATGTAACCCAATTATTTAATATGGATCTATATTAGTGATGAAAAACATTTATAAAAATTCTAGGTATGCCAAACCGTTTAGTGAGTTTATTTAATGAAATCTGGCATAATGTATTTCGCTATATCTATATACTAAAAGTATGAGAATTATAACAATACTTTGTAAAATGGAATATTGATGAGTTTGTAAGTATGTTTAAGAAAAATATAAAGATGTTGATAAAATGACTGTATATTCTTATATAAATATCTGTTGTAAGTTACAGTTAATACCTACAACGAAACCCATTTTAAAGAAGGGATTTCTTAAATTCTATTTATGAAATTTTCTACTGCAGAAAACACCAGAGACATCAGAAAGGGCATATAAGAGAGCACTCCTGGCGATTTAAAGTAATACCCAATCAATATGCACAATAAGCACAGTAAGACAACCATACCCAGATTGTACAAATTTTAAAATCGAACAAAAGATTAGGTGTCATTTTGGACAAAAAGTCACTTATAAAATTAAAGTTGATAATATGATGGTAAAATATAAAGAGAGTTCGGCCATATTTTAAATTCAAAATCTGAGTAAAACGTAAGTTTAAGCTAACAACGCTTATAAAAACCGGATCCTAAAATCCATAGAAAAGCAACATGTAAACACCAATATCTGACGCATTGTTAGCTTAATTCATTCAAATATGATTTAAATACTTTTGAAAAAAAGTTAGATAAACATTCAACCTTTTCAATACACATCCTTTCAAGTTATTATCCTGTCCTTGAAGTTTTAACCAATTATGCTTTGATATCTAATACACCATTATCAAATTATACTGAAGTCAGAAGTAGGCAAGGACATAACACAATTCTACAAAGCCTCATTATGTACAGAGAATGTGTAAATATATATACGTATATATGATACATTGTGAAAGGAAATCATTAATATATATTATTATAATAATAATTAAAATGAAATGTATACATGATCATCAAATTCAAACGACAGACATTTTCTTTGCGATCAACACACAAAGCCAATAGCTTAATATTACATCCAACTGTACGTTGCTATTTGGCTGGACAAACAACTATCTAAGAGTATTGACTGCCTGAAACACCATGGAATAGTTGTACAAGCCAATATTAATTTATTCTATATGATAATCTTATCAACAATTAGAATAAGGAGAAGGTGATGTCCACTTCATATCCCCTTGAACTAAGTACAATCTCTAAATGTGGGTTAGTGAAAGTTGATTCTTGTAAAAAATATACTGTAACTTAAAAATTCCATAACTGATTAAGTGGTTTACTCTTAAAGTTTGATAAACATCCTGTATAGTTCAGTTTCTGTGAATATCCAAAATGCATTCAATCATACCTGTTAAATGAGTCAGCACATCTTGTGTATCGCTGAAACGAGTAATCACTTCATGTGTACTTTACATATGTGAAATCAGTTTTTGTGTATTTCACAATTTTATCATTGAATCATGACTAATTATGATTTATCACTGGTTGATAAAACAACGAAGGTCTCTAATATTGGAGATATTTAGCAGAGTGATTCATCAAAAAGGACATATGATTATCACACCAAGGGAGCATATATGTGATGAAAACAAAAATTTATATTAGGAATAATTTTTACTGCTAGATTTAGTATATGACATTATATGATAAAGTGTGGTAAAACTATGTTGATCGCAAAGCCATAAAACTACCGTATTTGTGGCGATTACGGCTAAACAGAGAACAAGACTTGTAAACAAAAATCACGTATACATTCATAAATTATTCCAAGATTGTTTTTTTAAAAGGTATTGAGTATAACCTAATATTAAATATAAGGAGTCGTTTTTCTAGTACCTGGTGTAAATGAGCAGGCTTTTACAAGTTACAATCACATGTTGGCACAGAAAGCGACTGCAAGTCAAACTGTACAAAATCAACAAAGACATGGATATGGAGCCAATCATAAAGTACCAATGAACTTGCTGGAGTTTCTTTTCTCATTGGGAACTGATTCAGTCAATTTTCCAGGACTTGCACTGTTTCGAGGTGGTCAGGCACCTGTTTGGGACTCGGTTATTATCTTATATAACTATTCTAAGGATTTTTCAAGAACATTCACCATTTAAGAAAGTTGAGATCATGACTTTCGTTTGTAATAATAAAATGTTTAGGAGAATGTTGTAAATGGTCTGTTCTGGTAAATAACTAAATATCTAATGACAGACCATCATTACAAAAAATATTCATAGTATCTAACAGATGAAACTTTTCAAAATTTAAAGTGTACTTTAAAAATTATTTTCCCTGCACATGGCCATAAGAAGTAATTAAACAATAATCGTGTGTAACCGTGTCACCAGAAACAGGAAGTGGATATCATTAAGACTGGTCCTCACCATAATTGCTCCATCCCATACCGATGTTTCGTATATAAGATAACTATGTAGTACCTAAGCATGAATACTATACAAGTATATGGCACTCAAACGAATATAAAATTTATTGATGAATGAATAATTTATTCTCCGACGATTAGCGATGAATACAGAACAAAATATAATGTCCAATATGGATACATGAGCATGACGTCATTGAATCAAGAGCACAGCTGTGACATCACTGAATTGTGCGCATGAACATGACGTCATGTTACGGAAACTCCAACTATCTATGCTCCCTACCAATGGAATGCACATATTAGCGATCACCTGTATGGCTTTTTTATGATTCATAAAGGTAATATATGATGGCACAGCATACATTTGTTTGAAAATGCGTCATATCCTTCAACAGTGTAATGTTACTAGATGCTGTTTCCACAATCTACAATTGCATCAAGGATGTTTCCTGTTTACACTGATTTGTGTCACCTAAAAATAATACTTCATGGTTAAGATGCATCGTGATTATAATTGAGCATCAGCCCCGTCTGTTCCTATAACTACAGTATTAATTAGTTATAAGTAGTGACATCTTTTCCACTACAGCTAAACCGGTTACCTTATGTTAGATGTATTCTTCCTTCTATCTATAACACAATTAAAAAAAATTCGGGAACTCTTCAATAAAGCTAGAAAATAGAAGAAATTACACAGATCAAGAAATAATTATTATTTAATTTTACACAAAATTAATCACTATGGCAACATGAGAATATGTATGTTTGTCCTTGTATGTATTTCTACTGAGAGGGATATTTTTATACTGATCATGTTGTTTGTTACTTATGGGAATGGAATGGGGCGCCATACAAGTGTAGACATTTAAGGTGTCAAGGGAGGTCACTCAGGCATACAGTTTACAGGAGAGCTCAATCATATTTACACATACTTTGGATGTCACGTGATCAATCCACTATATATTGAAAGTATTTGACAGTTTTACTCAATCGATCGTCTGTTTAAGCTGTTGTATGACTTGAATTAAAGCTTGACATCACAAAAGCACAGGAGATCATAACAACAATCATTCTGACGCAAATGCGTAGTTATGATGTCAGACAAGCAAGACGTTGCAAGTAATCTGAGGTATAACGGAAAATGCTTCAATCAAAATTATGAAATAACGATGATAAATCAGTTTCTATTAAATTTGGAACAGGTTTTTTGGTATTCGACTTTTTTGTTAACAACTATAGATAAAATAAAGAAAAATATTTCTGAACTATCGTCTTTGACATATGACTGCCTCAACAAATAACTCTTAGATTCAAAACTTAACTTTTACTGTACAGAGTAACAAAATCAACACAACCCGCATAAGTTATTACCTATGATAATGAATATCAGGGGTCAAAAGTTAACGACAATGGAGGGCAAAGGGTAGAGGTCAAACAATAATCGATGATTTAATTCATGAACTCTATTTAAAAATGTTTTTAAATGTTAATTTTTGGAAATATATTTCCATGTTTATATAATTTCAATTAGTTTCCGTATTTTCTTTTCAATTTTAATGCAATGCTTTTTCTGCATGCTGTATAAGTTTATAGTACTGAGGGATTTTATTCTAATGAATATTCATGAATATAAACAGATCTCACTACATTGAGATCTGAGCGAGAACACGTACATTACAGTGCACATTCATGTAAAACATCTTTATATAGAACGACTTAGCAGAACTGTCATTTTCAATAAACCACGTGACTACAGAAACAAGAGCTCTGACGTATATCCGGTGTTCGACAACATACCACAATAGCTACATATCATTTGCATAATAAAAAGATTACATTTTTCTTTGCTGGTATTTCTGGTCCCGAGTAATGTATGTACAATTGATCAGGGCACATTTGATTGGTTGATGCGGGTCAGCTAATGAATGCTGCAGCTCCAATTGTCCTGTTGTACAGTTGAGCACACGTAATGATCGAAGTATCCCTGCGTCAACAAATCAAGTACGCCTTTTAATCTGCTGGAGTCACTTATAGCCCTGGTCCCTGAGAGACCTGGGTGTAACTAGAAATATAATATAAGGCGAGGAACAAACAGACAATCGTACAAATAAATACATAATCAAATGGAGCTGAGACAAACTCTTAAGTCTGGCATTCACAACTGAAGATTTTCCTGAGTATTTATATGATTTAATTATAATTGCACTGAGTATATTAAAAATTATCTGTGGGGCCTATTTTAGTCAAAAAATGTTTATTCTTATCTATCCAATTATGAAATCCAAGGTTTTATATAAAAAAAGGTTTACTTTTGTTTTAAATACAAAATATTGGTGTTGTGGTAGTTTTGCCAGAATTGACCTTTCGTCTCAGCTCCCAACTCTTGCATCCTTTCACACAAGCAATACAGGGACACAAGTGTGCCCTTTTAGGGCAACAGGGATTAGTTTCAACTAGCCAAGGCGATGGTTCAAATAGGTCCTCAAAAAGTCATGTTTACTAATCCCTTCCCGTACACTCTGGGGTTGTTGTACAATCCAGAAGTATGTATGGAATGAATTAAAGCCGTCAATCAAATGTCTATTTGACCAATGATCATCTCTAGATTGAAGAAATATCACGTTGTATGCTCCGCCCACACACAGCAGTTATTCTGTCCGTCACGCCCACCCCAAACTTTATATACCCTGCTCGTTCCATATTGATCAGCACTGACGTCACTAGGCACTGGGTTCGGTTGCCACAGGCAACTCTGCCGGGCCGTCAGATGCAGGGGGTGTGGTCGCAACCTGTGGAGGTGGGACAGGGTCTGCTGTCACTTCTGGTGTCGGGGCAGGATCATCCTTAGCCTCCTCGCCCTCTGCCACCTTTAAATATCAAAAATCATATTAATTTTAAGAACAAATAACAGAGGTTACAACACATTAGCCTAAACTGCTATATAACAGAGAAGTGATAGAGTAGCTTTCACAGCAGAAGAGGACTGAATGCAATATTTCTTTAACCCATTGACAGGTTTGCTTACATTCTAACAACATCCTGGACCATATGATGACAGGCATCATAAGGAATATTAAAATGGAAAGCAAAGCAGAGAAAAAAGAAAGAGCGATAGAGTGAAGCAAACACAGTTGTGATTGGAACAGGAAATGTATTTTGATCTCCTCAATGTCCTCTTGTAGAGGACACAACAGCTTCCCCTCCCCACCATCCCCTAAAACATCCCTGATTCTGCATTGGCCCAGTTTTAATCGCATCCTACTATCATTCAGTGGAACAAGCAGATCATATTCCTTCAGTGAAGGGTTCATTAAAGAGGGATCATTACGTATGTATATTTAAAAAAAAAAATAATAAAAAACATGAAATTTGAATCTCTTGAACATCAATAATTTCATAGTAAATATAATAAAGACATTGACTCCATCCTTGAATACCGTTAAATGACCATTTATAAGTAGAAATATCAACATGAACAATAATTAATAGAGAGCTTAAGTTCTACTTGGAAATATGACATCTCAGAAGAGATTTACTGTCTGTAATTAGGTATAATGCATTATCGAGGCTGTTAGACATAGAAGTCACAGCTGTCACAATAGTTTGGTGTTTCTAGACTACAAAATGTATCATTTCTCACCGGTTTGGTGTCCGCTGCGTCTGGTTGTTTGTCTTCTGGTTCCATCTCCTCTGCCTCCTTAGCAGCTCTGATAATGAGACCCAAATAACAAGTAATGACACATAAATAATATTTGTATTTAAACAATCATAATTCAATACCATTTTAGGATTTAACATGTCCTCTATTATGATTTCAAATGCTGTTTATTTCCAAAAAGATATTTGCTTTCAAACATTTGTTACAAATCCAAGCGTCATGCATTCAGACATTAATACGGGGTTGAACTTTGAATTTGAAAGAGATACAAATGAAGTTGGATTAGAATACTATTTTAGTGCTTTAAGGATATCTACATGTCAATATTTTCAGGTTCATGTCTTCACTGAAATTTAATGAAAATTTCTTCCCACCAAAGATTTTACTTTAACTGTACTTTTAACTGTTCCTGTATCAATATTTTTGTGAATGTACCTAATATTTCTATGCTGGAATGAAAAATGTTGCAATTAAAATAGAAACATTGATCTTTTATTTAAACGATAATCTCACATTTCATTCTCTTCTTCCACTTCGTCCTTTGCCCCGCCCTCAGAGTCAAGCAGTGGCACCTTCTTCTCACTGCACAGAAAACAAACACCATATAACTCAGCAATTATTTCCTTGTATGTGACTGCAAAAATTTCCCTCATCATACATCGTAAAATAAACAAGTACAAAAGTTAACAATGTAAACATATTTCAACTATCAATACATTAAATCAAGTGTAAGCTTTGTATGTTGAAAAGTACTGTTTAATACAGCGCTGCCCTAAGACCTTGATGAGGCAGACCAATTTCTCTATAAGTGGCTTTTACACTGCCGGATTAAACATTTATACTAGAATAAAAATTCATGGCATGAAGTTTTCTAGACGAGGCCTTCAGCCATCAAGGAAATGGTCTTCAAAGAGGCACTGGGCCAGCAAAGTTAACATCTGTGCTTTTATCAAATGTCCATTCACTGCACACATTTTTAATGAAGATGCCTTTGACAAGCCAGGATAAATTTTGTCCGAGAAGCAAACTTTTGACCACTCATTGCAGACTTTTATCTAGATGAGACTATGACAACCCAGGATAAAAATACGTCCTAGTTAAGAAAAACTTTTAACGAGACGAGATGTTGGCCAACCACAATAAGGTGATGCCTTGTCAAATTTCTGACCTGTTAAGCTGAACTTCTGTCCAATTTGTACATTATGTATCTTTGTCAATTAATATATACCACGTATATTACTGTAAATTTCATGACATTCATTTTCTCCATTTCCTAAGATAAGACCATACCAGAATACATGCCAACAATTATGGTTCTAATTAATGTACTTAAAGTAACAATGTAAGAATACGACATGAATAACTGCTGTGACAAGCCATTCTCCAATAAAACTCAACTTGAATAGGCAGGACTGCACCATATACTGAATGTAACTACTACCTTCAGAAAACCCCAAACAACACAGGTCTGACGTTATTTACAACATAACTACTACCTTCAGAATACCGCAAACAGCACAGGTCTGACGTTATTTACAACATCACTACTACCTTCAGAATACCGCAAACAACACAGGTCTGATGTTATTTACAACATAACTACTACCTTCAGAATACCCCAAACAACACAGGTCTGAAGTTATCTACAACATAACTACTACCTCCAGAATACCCCAAACAACACAGGTCTGACGTTATTTACAACATAACAACTACCTTCAGAATACCCCAAACAACACAGGTCTGACGTTATTTACAACATAACAACTACCTTCAGAATACCCCAAACAACACAGGTCTGACGTTATTTACAACACAACTTCTACCTTCAGAATACCACAAACAACACAGGTCTGGCGTTATTTACAACATAACTACTACCTTCAGAATTCCCCAAACAACACAGGTCTGATGTTATTTACAACATCACTACTACCTTCAGAACACCCCAAAACAACACAGGTCTGACGTTATTTACAACATAACTTCTACCTTCAGAATACCCCAAACAACACAGGTCTGATATTACTTACAACATAACTACTACCTTCAGAATACCGCAAACAACACAGGTCTGATGTTATTTACAACATAACTTCTACCTTCCGAATACCCCAAACAACACAGGTCTGACGTTATTTACAACATAACTACTACCTTCCGAATACCCCAAACAGCACAGGTCTGACATTATTTACAACATCAATACCCCAAACAACACAGGTCTGATGTTATTTACAACATAACTACTACCTTCCGAATACCCCAAACAGCACAGGTCTGACATTATTTACAACATCACTACTACCTTCAGAATACCCCAAACAACACAGGTCTGATGTTATTTACAACATAACTACTACCTTCAGAATACCTCAAACAACACAAGCCTGAATTCATCAACACCATTTAACTATTATCTTTGAAATAAACAACACAACAATAAACATCTCTAAAACAACACAGGTCTGAATTCATTTACAACATACCTATTATTTTCAGAATCTCTCAAAATAAGGCAGGTCTGAAATCATTTCCAGCATATAACTAAATATCTTCAGAAACCCGTAAAAATTCATCACAATAAGTTCATAGTTCTTGGATTCTGCACGACTGATTTTTGGTCAATTGACAGAATCACTATTGGATTGGACAGACACTAGTCTCAATAGATAAGATCTGAGATGCATGGTACAGGTGTTAATATGACAGTAAGTAGTATTTCAAAAGGAAGAGCAATTTCTTTAGTGTTACATCATAGTACAGGACCGAAAATGAAAAGAAATATTTGAAGAGTTATACATGCTCAAATATTATATTATATCCTCAAGGGATAAAGAAATGCAGGGTGACATTATCTGCAATATCTTGCGAACACATTGTTCAAAAACAATGAAAATTGGTCAAGCAACTCTCTAGGGTCTTGTTTACTGATGAGTCCTGGGTCACTCTGTTTCAAGCAGGCGGTTGACATCGTGGAGAACGTTTTGCCAGTTACTGAGTAGTAGAGACATATAGGTTTGAAGGTGGAAAGGTTATGGTGTGTGATGGAATCTCCTATGGAGTTAAATCACTACTAGTTGTGGTGGCAGGTAATTTAACTGCCACTAGGAATAGAGATGAGATCCTCCCACCCTATGTTGTCCCATTATTGCAACAAAACAACCTCACATTCCAGCAGGATAATGCTTGGCACCATGTAGTGAGGATCTGTCGCAACTTTCTCACTAACAACAATATCCACCCACTGGGCTGACCGTCATACAGCCCCGACCTATCCCCTATTGAGCACTTGTGGGACCAGCTGGATAGACAAGTTCGAAAAGGCCAGCTGCTACTGTACTCTGGCACAATTAAGAGCAGTCCTCTTGGAAGAATGGACCAACATCCCAATGAGGAGGATAAACTCACTCATGAACTAAATGCCATGGTGAATCAGGGATGTGCAGATATTAAATAGCCAGCTCCAAAATCCAGTCCATTACGATTTCCGATTACTTACCAGATACAAATTGTTGATTTTACAGTTTGTTCTGTATGAATTAATCGTCATTCTTACTAAACAAATATTGAACATTATACTCGTTATCTTGCCTAGAATCATCTTTACCCTGTGTTTCTTTATCCCTTGAGTATATTATATTATATTATATATTTGTTCTTCCTTGTAGAATACTTTCTATGATGTATTATTTATATATAATTCACACTACAACTAGATAGGACACAATGTCGCCTGTCTTAAGAATTACTGAACTTCTACAGAATTTCTATATAATATGATCATTTGGGCAAGCTATGTATCAATATGTGTGATATTTACAACTGAAATATCAACTTATATGTATATTTTTATTTCTAACTTCATTATAGGGTCGCGTCAAGATGATGGAAAGTGGTAATTATTTTTTCATTATTTCCATTGTTTTACTGGTACACATAAATCTCTCTATATAAGCATACTAGATATCATGTGTTTCCATAATCTTGCACATTCATAATCTTCGACAGTTTTTTGACATATACCTGTAGATTTGATCCACACATATTATTTCTCAAAGGACATCAACAGCAAAATCAATCATTTCCTCTGCTCATGAGCAATACCAAATCATTATGGAAAAAGGCTATGAAAAGAAGTGGAATAAAATCCACCACTTTCCCTGAATTTTAGGTAATTTTAAAAAACAAAATCTCTGTACAATAGACATCATCATTTGTTGTAGCCATTCAGACAGAAATGTGGTTTTACTTAAAATTATGGGATGCTTTGCTAGATTGTGAGACCAGGGACAAACCTGATACAGGATCTAAGGCATATATATAGATTCTGGCCATATTTCAGTTCAGTTATATCTGATATAACAAGTTGGTTAAGAAGGAAGTCTGAAGTGTCAATGGAAATAATTTAACTGCTAAGGATGTTAAAAGCAAATGAATATATTCGTGTTGGCAAAACCTATTATACGTTCGCAGCGAGAAGTGGGGTATCGGCAGCGAGAAGTGGGGTATCGACAGCGAAACCTTCAGGTAAAGACTAACACAAATATCAATATTCTGATTGAGACTGACTGAGCACCAAGAGCACATTCCAGAAGGAATGACATTGACAGAATTTGTGAATGTGGCTTCAGGTTGATTTTTAAAGATCCCATAACAATTCCTACAGACTTACAATAAGAATGAGTGGCCATTAGCAAGGGTATAGCTATTCGTAATTTGCAAAAAAAATAAGCATAAACTGAACGAATGCAAATCAATGAAAAGGGGTCGTAACCTTATCTATATCACATGTATCACAGCTGAATCTT
This sequence comes from Ylistrum balloti, assembly GCF_031769215.1. Lineage (NCBI taxonomy): Eukaryota > Metazoa > Mollusca > Bivalvia > Pectinida > Pectinidae > Ylistrum > Ylistrum balloti. The sequence continues at coordinate 1,488,036 of NW_026781888.1, forward strand.
GATTTTGTATTAGCCATAAATCATATTCAACCATGACTGTGATGAATAATACTGTAATACATCAAAGCTAAATGTCACAGGTCTGTTCATATTTTATTCCCTCCAAGTTAAAGCTCCAGATTAATGTAGATGTTAGTTTCTATAGTTCAAATTTCCATGGCTAAACCAAATATTTAACGTGAAAAAGTTGTAATTATCAATGAACCACGAATAATATCTGTATAAAGACATGATGAAAAATAATACTTATAGGAATTCTAAATTCCTATGCCATTCATATGTGGCTCACCTAAAATAAACACGCGCATGGTAACTTCATGCTTGACTTTAGCTTATGCTTTTTCAGTGTTATGTAAATAATATGTCTCGAGGAGAAAAATACGAAAGTATCCACATGTACTGATATTCCTGTACAAATATTGATATATCTGTACAATAGTATCCACATGTATTGGTATATCTGTACGATAGTATCCACATGTATTGATATATCTGTACAATAGTATCCACATGTATTGATATTCCTGTACAAATATTGATATCCCTGTACAAAAGTATCCACATGTATTGATTTCCCTAATAGCAAAAGAGTCAAAAAATAAAAAAAAATGTCAGTGTTTATGACAGGCAGGATATGCACATGCCAGTGAAGAATTAGCATGCGAAGTCAAAGGTCAATCTTACTCCTCCACAAGATGGCCGTCTTTGTTCTGTACACCTCCTATTGGCAGAGTACCCTTCTCGCTACATCAACAGAAACAACGTGACAGCTGATTCATCAGAAACAACCACAAATTTGATGGGGGTAAATCAACAACGTATCTGATTATGTAAGCATGTGTTTCTGCTAGAAGACGGTAACCATGAGTAGAAAACAAAATGTCACAATCATAGAACCTGCTGTTACTACGAGTAAGCATGATCAGTATGAATCGATTGAAGGAATAGAGATAGATGATAATTAATGCAAAGAGTTTTAAAGTCAATCCAATGATTGACAAAGATCATCAATACCGAAATGAAATTAGCAGAAGGATGGAAAAAGTGAGTGTAGTTAACAGATGGCAACAGATTCAAAGATGAAAAGTCAGCTTTAAACTTTTTTTGAACTTGTTCATGGATTCTAGATGGATTAATGCATCAAAGATATTCTGGAATTTTTATTTCAACAAATATCTTTAGTAGGAATGTAAAGAAACTATATCCTATCCAAGGGAGATAACTTTGAGTTTGTAGCAAATGATAAATAATCTGGGGGGTCACGATGGATCATGGACAGCACAACCGCTCTAAATGTAGGTTTTTTAATGTTGTTCAAATAAACAAATCAATGATTTATTTGCGGATAAATATCTCACCTTTCTCCTGATTCCATGATAGGTTCCTTACTGCGTGTGTCTGCTGAACCCGCGTGACCTACACGCTCCTTCAGGCACATGATGACACCACATTTGTTGCGGAAGTAGCATGTCACGTCAACAATAACGAAGAGGACGATGAAGACAACTACCACAATGAGGATGATTATTCCGATAGGAAGTCCGATGTCTTCTACAGAGAAAAATGGTACAAGTCAGGGGAGGTAATTCTTGACATTTTTCACTATATAAAATGTAAGTTGTGAGAAACAAATATATACTTTTTCACGTGAGGATCACAAAAATAATAAAAACATTCATATGTAAATCATTTTTTATGAAATCACAAGGCAATAAAATGCAACACCTATTAATTATGTTTTACATATTACTAGACAACAAATATCCTGAATGCAGTTATCTTTAATCAATATCCTGTTATAGAAAGACATGAAGATTGGAAATCTCAAAAATTGAGGTGAAGTTATAAAATCATTGCATTGTGTAAATATTTTAACTGTTTTACACTATAAAGTGAAACTTCTGTTTGTAATATATCTAAACAATACAACATCTTCAATATCGCGAAAAAAATTCATGATATACATGTACCCATCTCAAGAATTGAAGATGATTATACAGTATTATGTGAACGACATTCAGGTTTATTCGTGTCTGTTCTGTGAAGGTGGGATATAAATAATGTATATATCATCAGAAAAAATCACAAGATATATTGGTGTGAATTTTTACAAATATTAACAAACCATAGAATACCAACGTTTACCTACAAACATAAACACATCACTGTGGAATACAAAACAATAATTATTCTTTCATATTTTTGCAGGAGTATCTATGTAACATTTAACATTTAATGAGTCAAATTAAATACAACTTGAACTTGTAAATTTTATGTCAATTTGAAAAAAGTGTCTTTTGTACTTAATTGAAACAAGCAAAATTTTTGGAACCTTATAAGTAGAGAAAAAATTGTACAATTATTACTTAATCAAATGTGCATGATACTATATCATTGTGGAACAAACATAAAATCAAAACAGAAATATTCCTGCAGGATTCATATGAATATACCAATAACGAGAGGGAATTTTGTGAACACTTATTTTATGTTTGCATTGTGCAAAATATAATGTGTAATAGTTAATATTTATTTATATAACACTAAACCAAAACAAATATATAGAAATATATCACAATTTGACTGTTTTATTAGTATGTATTGAGGTAGTTTAAACATTTATTTCACCTAGGAATGCAAGTTAAGAACCATCAACAGATTTTCACATAAGCTTCATTATTACTGGCAAACAATAATCGACAAACAATTCCACACAACAGTTATATACTTTATATTGCCAATTACTGATAAAGGGCATCACAACTTTCAATCTCCTCGATAAGAAGTTCCGGAAGTTAAAATAATTTTCTGATAAAACATATCAATGCCTTTGTTTGCTGTATATGTTTGCTTCTCTGCTGATATTATACAGGAAGTAAATGTTGATGGTTCTTAACATATTTGTCTAATAAATGAATCACTTTAACTGTGAATATACTTTATCTCTGATATCAAATACACATCATCAACACATATTTTGTGTTAAATATAATAGATTTAAATATTTATCAAATCATTCATCATTCCACACCTTCACAAAACACGGATGTAATTACATTGGTTTCTGTACAAAGATGTGATAAATTAACAGCACCTTAATAACAAACATTGGATAAGAACGATTTTGAAGGAAAAGGACAGCAAGTCTAAAATCTTTGTCATTTTTTAAATTCTCCTTTTTTAAAGTGTCAATCATTAGTCACATTACAAAATTGTTGTCCAATTTCCAGTGAATATTTTTTGATTCAAAATCACAAAATAACAACAGATGGTATGACATATCAGAATAAATCGGCATATTTCGATCAGAAATTTTGAAGAAATTGAAAAGTGACAGAGAATTAAATAAAGTCCGTCTGAAAAGCATCTCAGAAAATTTTAGTGTGAAAAATATATCACCATTTCTTTGTTGTCTGTTAATTGTAAACTTAGTACTGTTATTTTCTACGAATGTTACAGAATTTTGAAAATGTGACAACTGGAGGAAATGATAAGATTGAAGACCTACTAATCTACTGACAACAATATTATTTCAAGCAGTTTATTCTCTCAATGTAGCATAAACATGCAGAAAATAAACATCAAAGATGAAAACTTTAATAATAAAACTTCAAATGATTTTCAGCAAATGTACAGTAGAACTTGCTTTCCCATACTCAACGGTTAAATTTCATTTGAATAAATTTCCCAGATATATGAAGCCATTTAGTGACACCTATGTGATTTATCATCAGTTACTTAGCAAATGTGAATCGTTGTATTTTATCTTAATATGGACAGCCTATGAACTGCTCACAGAAGTCCTACTGTACATTAAGTTAGTATGCCAATAGAGATATCATTCAGTGAACATTATCAAAATTAACATTCACAACATCAAACATTCAGATATGTATATAATTTATATATCAGCAAAAAATATGTTTTCCATTTGATATTTCACAAGATTTTGATTTCTTTATGGATATTTTGGGACTATAAGAAATTTCTGTAAAAAGAACCATATGTTACTTAAAGCCTAGGAACAGAAGTATTTGTCAGTTTTGTCATTGACTGCAGATTACTTTAGCTGGTGGTAACATCATTTTGTCGCCAGTTCGTAGAAAATTATTTAACAGAATTACAATCTTGCTGTCTGGTCTGTGATTGTTGATCTGATACCAGGGAATATGATTTAAGCTTCATTTGAATTTGGTTTCAGTTTTGTCAAATTTTTACATACTTTACAATCATGTAGGTCCAATCTTGTCACCTTAATTATGTGCTATAAAACGATTATAAAATGCTGTAGAATATGTTATTAAATTTATTATGGATGAACATGTTTTCCCTTTAAGATGCTTTAAAACGATTATAAAATGCTGTAGAATATGTTATTAAATTAATTATGGATGTACATGTTCTCCTTTTTAGAAAAACAAAATTTTGTGAAATAACAAGATAAGTGGAAAAACAGAATAAAATATTTGTACAAAGCTGTGCAGTTCTTAATTCATACTTACCATCAAATGAAGGTGTATTCACATACACGTGCTGTAAATTCTGGCATTACAACATGCACGTGCACTTCTAATAATAAAATAGACAAAATTGTCAATGGCAAAAAACTAAAATTGAGCAGTCAATGAAATCAAAAATAACAGAATCATGCACAGCAGTATCAAGCCAGATGTTTTTTTAAGCTGTGTTACCAATTCTCAATATGCGAAATATTGTGTTACTTTATATCTATTTATGTCATAATATCTGTGATCATTTACTCAATAATATAGGGTATGTTTGTGAGATATTGGAAGACTTTGTATCTTGAGTAACTCATAAATGATATTATTTTTTTTGTTTTTGTTTTAATTTGAAAATGTCTTATTCAAATTGGTTGGAGCAGAAAATGCTAAAAATGCCTACTTGGTACATTAAACATGAAGCACAACACAACAATTTACCTAATGTAGAAAGGCTGTGTATGAATTCATTGCATATTAACTAATTTTGAATAAGATTTTATAAAACAAGATAATTTATTCAGAATTTTTAAATAAAACACTTTGGCTTGATACAATGATGTTGTCCATTTTACACACGGATTAAATGGACAGTCATTGCTGTGAGCAATAGAACCAGAAGAAACATAAGCTGATAAAAATCACAAACCAAACTATTCTGGTTGTTGCCGTTAACAACAACAGCCAGGATGTGTAAAAGTTGTCAAAGCAATACTGCATTCACAGTAATATTGAAATACACAACACAAACAGATATACTACAAAATGTTTTTTTGATGTAAAAATATCAAAGAATTTCAAATATCTAAAATCAAGTCTTGCTTTTCGGGCTTGCTGATCAGTTTAACAAAATTCCTCAAGACTGGAAAGAGGTTACCCTCACCAAACCAATGTGAGATTTTTAAGTGACTGATGTCTCCTGATTGCAACACAAACAAAAATGTCTGCTGTCACTTTAATCAATAAAAATATCTCTATAAGTCCCAAGTAAGAATCCTTCTAGCAGTTTTACGGTCTTAATTGATGAATGAATCTCCTGTTTCAATCCGATATCTGTCTCTGTCTTTGATTTTCATTGTCAGAAAATGTCTAATTCTTGTCCAAATTTCATTCATTTTAAAGATGCCATTGGATAAAATGTCATTTGGTTATTCTTGTCATATGCACAGCTTCTCAATTTAAATTTCTAAATCAAGTACTGTCCGCTGTACCTGTAATTTAATCCATAATCCCCGTCCAACCCTTTTGTGATAAAGGATTAACCCTGGGCTTTCTTGTCTTATTGAGTGCCCAGAGGATAAAAATCCAGCAAGTTCATACAACACGTGACTATTTTACATGCAACTTGACGTTACTTCTTACAATTCACTACGTTAAACCCACTCACTGGGTATTCCTCTGGAATGTTGCATCATTCTCTATTTTGTGTTGCATTATATGTAGTTCATTCGATGTATTTTACTTATCTAAATTTAAAGTAATAAATCAAACATTTTACCCAACCTATATATTCCATGCAAAGCAGATCAATGCTGACTTGCTAAAGTATCTCTCCAAAGGTTTCTGATGTATTATGCCAACCAACCCCTCCCCCCCCCCCCCCACTCCCCGACTCAGCTCCCCTACAGTATGTCCGTATATTCCCATGTAACAGCAATTTCAAAGTATTAAGAAATAAAACACAGCAGTTTTTGTGTTATAAGAGACATTTTATTGAAACAGAACGAACATTGATGAACAAACAGTAAGTGTAAACACGTGTGAAGCTGATAGTTAGTAGTCAATCTTAATGAACACAAGGGTTGCGTCCCGTTTTGATATTGTTAACTGGAGTTGTGTCCCCTTTAATATGCGACAACTTTGATTTCAGAACCAAGCTATATATATAACTGGAGACGCTTCTTTTCTATCTTGGAATATCATCATTATGTAATGTGTGTTGGTTTTCTTATGATGTTTTAAGATGTTAAATATGAACATGTGGTTTGTTACTAAAATCAATTTCAAATTCTGTTCATTATCTCACAGATTCAAAGACGTACTTCTATCAGTTTTGTCAATGATCAATGACTTTATTCTGAGAGATGATATTATGTTGTAGCTTTCTCGTGTGGATTGCTTGTAGCCATCGATTTATAAAATACCATAAATCAGATTGTCTCCCTTTGACATCGGCACACCAACAACACTGAATTTCACAGAAGCATGACAACTGCTGATGACCTCAGGCAGAACAAAGCATATAAAGCATCTAGTTTCTTCCTGTTTAATAAATGTCAGTGAGTATGTTAACTAGCACAAGACTTTTTTTAGTCATATGTCTAATATCACTTTTGTATACATCAAAAATCACTGAATCATTCATGGTAATATTTGCCGGGGTTGTAGTTTGCCTTCTTAGAAATGCAAATATCTAATAAAGATGATTTTTTATCAACTTTTATGAAACATCTGAAATGACAAAAAAGTTAATATTCAGCTACTTGAATATATTGGGACTGTACAGTGTAGTAGATGATACGATGGTTTGTGTAACACTACAAATTCGTACTTGCATCATGACGAGAATGGAGGTCAGTGCAAATAGACTCCTATGATTACAGATGTAGTACAGATGTTTTAACAACCCTACTTCATCCCTAATGAATCCGATTATGAATTTTATGATGATGATGAAAGGGATACAGTGAATTACCTAAAGTAATGACGACTAAATTTTAGTGCATTAATGGTTACAACCATGAATCAATGATGTTTAGCAGTACAAACATTTAAAAGTTGCCTATATGGACTTGAGTCCTTTCACCTTCAGTTAGTAGGCATAATAAAATCACTCATTCATTTGATTAATGGATTTCTTGTTAATTTTGAATAAATCGGACCGTAACAGCATTACAACAGATATTTTCATGATTTGGCTACACACTGCTACACACGTGTATGGTATTGGTCATTGTAATATTTTATGAACATATTACATAAAGAGTACTGTAATAAGTGATAAACATATGTTCACTAATAAGCCCACCCCAAAGCTATGAACAGGAGTGCGAAATACATTTTATTGATTTTTGTTTAAATGTTTACAACATGGGAAAAAAAAAACCCTGAAAAATCCAAAATTCGAATCTAAAATCATAGACCATTTTAGCTAACTTTCAGTTTTCTTAAATTGCACAGCATTGTTTCCAATTAGTCGCTGTATTAAACACTTATTATACTAAATACCATTGTGATAATACAATAAAGTCTGAGATGAGTACAAATATCGCGTATACATTTATCACTTATCTTACAGCACGTTTTTAAGCTAAGCAAGCACTTCCGCACAGTAGGTAGATCTATCTTTCTCACACACAAACACACTGACATGCCAGATGCATAGGTAAATCTAACATAGCATTATCATAACATACATGCTTTCAGCACATCATATCATAACTATACAACAGGCTTTCTGAACCAGAAAAATCCTATGGACATATGATTCAAACATAGCTTAGCTAGTCATGAAAACAAAATGTCAGTTTTTCTAGCAAAAAATATTGTTCAAGGGAGCAAGTTCAATTTGCTCTAAACTGTTTGAAAATCTAATGAAATAATACAGCAATATTCTATATTCATTCACAGGTTTCTATCCAAGTGATTGTTGCTAAACAGAACTAATGTCCAAAACAGGAATCATTCTCTGGGTTAGGGTTTATGGATTTTTACAAAAGTTTCTGCCAAATACCTCACCGAAATTCTCAGAATGTGTTATTGTATAGGGAAACCCCATCCCCTATATCCATAATCCTAAATTTTCCCATAGCATTTAAGACCCTAAAGTATACCAGCTAATTTGGTTGTATGGACACAAAAGCATAAATGATGTATAATGCTGATTTTAGTCCAAGCAAAGAGGTTCAATACCTGACGAATCGTTACCGATATAAAACCTATACTATATCAAAAACAAATTGTAGTGAGGGTTCTCAAAGCTTTACAAATCACAGAGATCTACCATTCATTGAATCATATTAACATACAAGCATTGCATACAAAATTACACACATGAGTATTATCGTCTTTCAGCAAAAATTTCAAAAAAAAAAAAAAAAAAAAAATTATTTCCAGTTCTACAACACCCCTGAAATCTTGGTATTGGACTTCACCATATTCTGCAGAGGGCCGGTACATTGTGATAGATGGGGAAACACAGGTGATAACTTATATAACCTTTCTATCTTGTACATTATAATATTTGTTTTTATTTGTATAAGATAAAATAATAAGTAATTAAATGGTGAATAGTTGACTGTTAACAACCAATCAAGCACTACGCTTTTGCCTAAAATTCTCGTAGCACAATCATCTAAATGTGAGAAAAAGAAATTTTGCTTTATCAAAGCTGACATAATAAAACCACATGAAACATCCCCATAACTCAACAAACACAAAAACTGACGACTATGTACACAGAAATGGCAAAAATGACACAAAAATAAGCACAACCACATAAACTGATGATGATGTATACATCAATGGCAATAAAGTACACTTTTACTGGTGACAATAAACACATAAACGGATGACTATGTACACGGAAATGACAAAGTGCACATATTATAGAGACAACATACACATAAATTGATGACTATGTACACATAAATGGCAACAAAGTACACATTCATAAGTGACAATATGCACATAAACAAGTGATTTTGTACATAGAAATGGCAACAAGGTATACTTATCACACTATCGTTAGATGGTGACAATAAACATACAGAACAGTGACTGACAATGCTATATCATGAGTGATCCTATATCATACGATTACATATTTTCTCTCTCTCTATATATTTATATATACGAGTTTCCTTCAAACAATCCCAAAGGTTACCAAAACCTGCAAACAACATTGAGCACACAATATTACTTGACCTGAAACTGCTTAAACTGTTTTTAAACAGTTCAAGATACACAGTGTGATGTTTTTACACAGCAGCAACTTAACATATAATATTGCTATAGACTTTTTTGATAATACTTGCAATCTTTATACTAGAATACAACATTTGTCCACCAAATTTACAAAAATTATACCAACACTCACACATACACACATAACAAGAGTCAAAATGCATAATATAATATAGTTTAGAATGATTAAGGTGATTTGTGTCTTTGTAATGACACAAAGATGGATATCATTACAGGTGGAAAAAGTTACATCTGCCCTGCATATCAGACACATATACAACAGGTATGTCTGCGTGATTGGTAACTAGATCACATGGTACTAATATATTAGATCTGAGCATATATGAATGTTACCTGATCATCAGATACAACAGGTCTGACCATGTGAATGGTAACCAGACCATCAGATACTGAAACAACAGGTTTGACCATGTAAATGGTAGCCAGACCATCAGATACTGATACAACAGATCTGACCATGTGAATGGTAACCAGACCATCAGATACTCAAACAACAGGCTTGACCATGTAAATGGTAGCCAGACCATCAGATACTGATACAACCTGTGAATGGTAACCAGACCATCAGATCCTTTTAAAACAGACCTGACCATGTGAATGGTAACCAGACCATCAGATACTGAAACAACAGGTTTGACCATGTAAATAGTAGCCAGACCATCAGATACTGATACAACAGATCTGACCATGTGAATGGTAGCCAGACCATCAGATAATGATACAACAGATCTGACCATGTGAATGGTAACCAGGCCCTCAGATACTGAAACAACAGGCTTGACCATGTAAATGGTAACCAGACCATCAGATACTGATACAACCTGTGACTGGTTACAAGATCATCAGATTCTTTTAAAACAGCTCTGACCATGTGAATGGTTACCAGAACACCTGATACTGATAAAACAGGTCTGGCCATGTGAATAGTAACCAGATCACCAAATACTGTTACATCAGGTCTGACCATACTAATGATAACCTACCAGATGTCAGAAATACAGCATTTTAAAGCCTGCGATTCTAAGTAACAATTCACAAGGAATGATAGTGTATTTAAGTATGACTTCATACTCATCTCAACAAAATCAAACTATCCAACATGAAATAAATAATATATATATTTATATATTGCTAATCAAAACAAACCATGCATATAAAGATACTTTAAATAGTTAATTTCCTGACATAAGTCGCAACTATCATCCAAGATCACCAACCAGTCATCCCGGCTTACCTGGGAGTAGGCCATCATGATTTCTTGGATCAAACTTATCTATTAAATGGAGGAAAATGAACAAAGGAAACATATCTTTGGGTTGTCTGGAGAGTAGGGACTGTCAAATATTGAAAATCATTAGAGCGAAGTTTATTCTGTACATAATCATTAGATATTATTGTAAATAACATTTTTATGACAAAGTAATGGCACTTCAAATTCTTTAAATTTCCGTAAAAACTTGGCCTTCAATTTCTGTACTGCATTCAGATCCAGAACAATCCAAAAATACAGAAAACTTTATAAAAACAAAAACACCATATCAAACATCTTGATTTATGTAAGTACCTTAACATATATAAATGATTAAAAATTATCTATGAAAAAATTTGTACAAAATCTAAAACAATAATAATACACTGAAAAAATAATTTCGTTAACAACATGACCGATACAGATGGCAAAACTGATTACAATATATGAATGACAATGAAGGATATTCATAATGCAAATAGTGACAATGAATATTCAATATGCTAATAGTGATAATGAATATTCATAATGATAAATTGTGGTAATGAATATTCAATATGCTAATAGTGATAATGAATATTCATAATGATAAATTTGTGGTAATGAATATTCATGAAGACAATAGTAACAATGAATATTCATTATGGTAATAGTGGCAACGAATATTCATAATGACATGCTAAAGACATATTGTATATATATACTAAAGATACTGTCCCTTTCTGTTTCCATTACTATTTTCTTGAATAAATTGACCTGGTATATCAAGACTAGTCTACTGCTGCTACATCCGTCTTATCATGAGGACTGGTGTATTTTGAGGGAAACTTCAATAGATATTCTATTATTCTAGTGCAAAACATATCCATTGCTTTATGTGAAGAAATCTTTACAAACCCACACTCTAACAACGGACTGATCCATTCATGTGATATTTTAATTAACCACATCAGGTTTTTGATGTAACATTCTATCTTTCCTTAATTTTAGTTCAATCAAAATCTCAAATTGCATCAAATCAATCAGGCTAGCAAGGACTAAAATAAGCTTAAAAATTTACAGACTAATCCATTGTTAAGTATGGGGTAAGAAAGGTCATACGAAACATCAATATAAATATCTAGTTGTTTTGTAAATATGAATCTCCCATCCAGTTGTCAACATTTAACGATGTAGCCTCACTGCAGGTTTGTTTCACATAAAACAAAACTTTACTGCACAGGCTCTGTGATGTTGTTGACATCAGGGCACCAGTTCATGTAGCACTCCATATCATGACAAGATCTTTGGCACCGTTCACAGTAGCACTTGTCTTCATTTCCTAACCTGGATTAGCTATGCACACAGCTGATTCTTCAACTGCCCAAGTCTGTTCTAGGTAGACATTGGGCCATGTGTGAACAGTCGCTGACCTGCTACAAGGTCAGATCTGACCTTTGACCTTTCTTTCTGGCTGAAGGCAGTGTCAAAGTTATGAAAGCAGGATATCTCTCTCCAGAAGAAAAAAAATCCGAAAAAATACTTGACAATATGATAATATATTCATGCCCATCCAATCAAATCACGGCACCGGATCACCTCCTCCATGGAGAAGAATATGTCACATGATTACGTCATGTGATTGTTTCAGTGAGACATGCATACACACAAGTGAGAACTGTTATACATTCTCTATGTTAGGGATTCCCCACATGTAGAAAGGTCATAGGTCAAGTGGCACTGAGATGAGAACTCTTCGGGATTGAAAGTTACAAAAGGGCTCCTAGGCATGCTGAGAGAACTGAGGTTGCCATGGCAACTACTAGGTTAGTGTAAGACACCAGCAAGACTGTGGCTGTATTGGAGACATAACCGCTGCCGGGCACTGCAAAAGCAAAAGAAAAAACACGTCACTGAGAGACACCACCACAAAGACAAAAGGTGCGAGCTGTTTGAGCATGATATCCTGGAGACCAATCACAAGCATTCTTACATCCCTCAACTATGTACAACACACACCACAACTGGTGGCGACTAGATTTAGCAAAACCAATCCCAGCAGTTCTGACAGCCGTCAGCTATGTATAGTACACTATGATGAATTAATTTTTGATTTAATCAGTGATCTTGATCCATTATCTATGTATACCACAAAGATATGCTAAGAGGAGATCCCCACCTGACTCTAAACATCTGGGAATTAATTATTTGGTTTTTTTTTCAGGCATCTATATCAAATTCCTTAAGCACTAAAAGTGAATGTTTAAAACTGGAACAAACACTGCTTGTCACACACAAACAACCTTATGTAACATCCTATACTTTTTGCTTATTTGGATGTTCACTTATGTTAATTCGACTATGGAGTATTTCTTACAAATTTGGAAAAAAGTATGAACTTAAATAATATTTAATGTAAAATATCAAGATCAGAAACACTAACACTCAAAGAGAACTCAAATTTCTCAACTCAGACCATGCTTCATTCATTGTTTGTAACCCTGGGGATTCCAGAGGTCAACAGACCACTTGGCTCATTAAGATTTAGAAAGATCAACAGACTGCTTGGCATTATATAGATTCAGGAAGTCAACAGACCGCTTGGCCAATTTAGATTCAGGAAGTCAACAGACCGCTTGGCCTAGTAAGGTTCATGAAGTCACTTTTGCCCATTACGGTATCTTCTAAATAGTCCATCCTTCTATCTAAGTGTGAACCTCCTCCTAAGTGCAGAGATCTATGACTGGTAAAACCACTGGATTGGACATGCTCAAACAGCTATCACAGAAGTGCAAATTATAAGTGAGACAACTAGGCACACATATCTTGAACATAAAATCATAATACAGCATACAATGCACTGATTGTTCATCAAGATTTGTTAGCTTAACACTAATTTTACCAAATTCTTTTTCTGTGTATATCTGAAGAGGATAAACAACATCTTGAGAAGAACAATCAGGCTTCAAAATCAAAATCAATAAATGCATAAATAAGGATTTTTTGTCTTTTTACTGTGAAAACTTCCCCAAGGGAGGCTGCACATATCTGGATCTAAACAAAGTCAGCAGGAAATTTAAGCTGAAATCTGTAACCTTATGCCAATTGGTATAAACTGACTTAGGGACATATTCAGCATTAAACTGACCTTTGGACACCCCTGACCATTTGGCTAAAATATTGAACTTGTCAGTGGTATCATGGTTGGCTGACCTTGATATTGATAAAGCCAAAAAGAAATCTGACATTAGGACATTTTCTAAATTTGCTTGACTTTTGTATATTGGTCCAAAAATACCCTAATATTTGAATGGAGTTAAAATGAACTTTGACCATTGTACATTTTCTGAATGAACTTGGACTTTATATAGAAGTCAAAAGACCCTGACATTTTAACCGAGTGAAACTGAACTGTACTCCATGATTAACAATGGGAAGGATTTTGTCAATTGAATTTTGAGTTCATCAACAGCAATGTGATTTATATATTATACAATATCAAGGTAAGTTAATCTAATGCTTTGGGTTGGGCTATAAACATGTTTTCACAGTAATAAGACATTGGCGTTATATACGTACATATCAACATGCATAATAGAGAAATCAAGAGAAATGCACAAATAAATGATAAGTGCTTGATGAGATATGTTTCATTATCAGACAAATGATCACCTATAAAGTGTTATCAGCTATGTTGGTCCAAGCCCAATATGCCTGAAAAAGCTTAACAGTCAGATCACACAACAACAAAAAATTAGCTACATTTCTGAAACTGATCAAACCATTTCTAAACTAATTACAGGTTATATCTCAAAATTTGAAAACATTATTTGCAAAATTCCTTAAAAATTTTCAAATCTTTGTCCTTTTCAGTTTGAAAATTTCAGTGACCTTATTGCTAAGCTCTTCAGGCTAAGAAATGGACCAAGCTGTTTGGATGGTCAATGATTGATTCTACATAGTACTCAGACAGAGCAGATTTCTGATTGGTTAAACAGAGTAGAAACAGGATTCCTGATTGGCCAATCTTATCAGACAGTATAAATATCTATATCATGCAAACTTGATGCTGGATGATTGATGCTTAGGATAGTGTCTTAAGGCTATACAGAGGAGAAACCATACCAGCTACATAGTGTGTAACTATACAAGGGAGACAATCCAGACCTCTGTTAAAGAATGAAATATTTGTGTTACAATCATTCTTGTTGTATTTCTTACAGAAACAAAACTATACAAGGGAGACAATCCAGACGGCTGTTAAAGAATGGAATATTTGTGTTACAATCACTCTTGTTGCATTTCTTACAAAAACAATAAAAAAGATGGGCAGTGTAATTTTTAAATGTTTGTTGATAAATATCTTTGTTTAGCTACATTCCTCATTACATTTCAACTCTAACTGCATGTTATCAATTGTGATGTATTTCTCACTTCATTAACTGTCTCCAAAACATATCTGTTATTTAACTTTATAATCACTAAGTTTATAACATTATACTGTTTAAAAATGTGATGTTGTATGGTATACTTTTTGTATTTTATACACTTGGTTTAAAACGTATTCAGACAGTCATGGAAATACATCTTATACCCTGACTCTACCATTTTGATTTTATTTTATCTCTATGACGAAACATTTTCTGTTTAACCCACATTTTATGTGGCCATTTCCCATTCCAAGTCTCCAAAAGAATCTCAGTATTCTGTAATTTCTTTGTTTGGTGATCAAACCCCAAATTCTGTATCAGCCCACAGGTTTATATCACAACCATTTGGTTTGTCAATTACCCAGACACCATGTATATACAGTAAAACATATTTGATATTTAATAAGCGTATCCGTGTCTATTGCTGTTCAGTAGTTTTAAAACAAATACTGTTTGATCTGTGTCCTGTAATAAGCCCACCCCCTGACTTTGAGTTTCTATGTAATCGGTTTGTTTGGCTTATTACAGGCTCAACACAGATCACAAAGGCAGGTCAATTAGTAAACGTCCGGTAAACGTCCAGTCACTCACAGGAGACATCAGTCCATTTTCAGACAACTATCTAAGTTGATTTCAGCATTACTGTCTGCAAAAGTTCACTCCAGACCAGACAAAACAACAAAATTTGACTATCCCATACCCCCCTCTCTCCCCAACAAAAAAAAAAAAATCTGGAAAAAAATTAGACAAAACATTCAATGTACAACACAGTTACAGTTTCTATATAGCACATATACACAAACATCTCGCACATCAATAAACAAAATTCCGGGTGGAAGGAACCATTGTCTTACCCTCCAACGCTAACTGTGTCATCTCTGAGGGATGAGTGATAAGAACAAATACAGGTTAGTAACAAACGCACACTTAACCACTCCTACAGGAGAATTTACTTCCAGGGAGATAACTCTATATCAACACTGATAAATCTTATTCCCAAAACAACCTTTTTTTTCACTTGCCCACCTGAAAAATGGCTTTACCTCTTTATTCCTTTTCTCTTTTCAATATCCAGGAGCTGATTTTTTTTGATAGTACAGAGGAAATAATTCTTTGACACATAAGTAACTGACTCCTAATCACACATCTTGTGACAGATAACATCCACTACCTAATATGTGTAAGAGCACCATTATAAAACAGCAAGGGAAGATAACTCTGTAATTTGATAATATCTCATATTGAGTTATTATTGACAGGAATCTCCATAGATTCTTTCAATGACAATTCTAAATTTTTTTTAGTATGTACTTTTTTTTGTCTTCCAAAGAAAACCTAATTGTAGCATACAAATGACATTTCTAGTATACTGAAAAATTAAGGGTTATTTTGGGGTTCAGAAAAAGGGATACTCCATCAAATTCAGGCAAAACAGCCTGAACAACACTCATTTTTCAAAACGGGGATGATGCTAAACATCCAGTCATTTTAGCCATCATGCGATCAACATTCTCGCTAACTACAAAAAGCATTACGCAAAAACCTTAGTCCCAAGATACATTCCCTAAAAAAATCCAACTATGCCATGTCTTTACTTACTGCTCTCTGAAGCTTCTAAAGCACCCTTCTCTAATGGGCCGGCTATTAGGAAAGGGAGACAACTCATTATGCAAAGGGGAGCAACTCTGTATAGACAACATCACTGAGATTTAATATATCTCAGTTAGCAAGTTAATGAAACTGAACAAGCATCTAAACACAGCAGCAGGTCTATTGTTTTCACAACATTAAATGCCTCTGCCCTTAGAGTTCATTCCTTATAACATAACATCAACTTCTGTGGGACTTTTTTCAATCTTAAATGATCTATTTAATGACAAAACAATCGGAGTATTAAAAAAGAGTATGGCTGCCTTTCAGAAATGATGTGTATATCTGAAGGTTCATTACTATCAAGAAAGATAAAATGGTGCAGAACCTAATCTTAGATTTTAACTTAGTGACACAAATACTTAATGGAAACTTTGAATAAATATTACAAGAAAGAAAACTCATATCAAATCAGAATTTGAAAATCAATTGTGAATAATTCCATATTTTACCTTGCAGTCATCAAATATCTTTGATATTTGTATATATATATCAACAGATTATATCGTTTTTCAAAATGAGAAAAAGTTAAAATAAATAAGAATTCCAACAGCCAAAAAGATGATTAATCTGCTTTCTATTTAGATAATAACTTAGATGAATTGGAATCTATAAGAGAAATCCATGCCATTATCAGGATCATAGTGTACCACTAGACATGCCCAGAAATGGTTCATCATGCGAAGAGTGCTTATGAACTTAAAATTGTAACTTTCCCTAACACCAGGGGGCATTGCACAATGACACCTTCACATTTTACTTTATACCTGATCATAATCCATACACTATTTTGGCTTCATTACTATACCTAACAATTCAGTTTTAGAAGAAACTTTCAAAATTAGATAAAATATTACACCACATTGAATTTGTAAGTTAAGAAATTTCCAGTTTTTCCTAGTCAGCTTTAGTTCTTTTCAACATTTCACAACTTAAGGAGGAAATCCATCATTTAAAATTGTGTCTCCAAAACAGAAGAGTTCCAATCTGATAGTTATGACTTTATGATTTGCTTTACTATAGTAAAGAGATAACAAAGCTTAGAGAATAAAATATTTTCTGTAATTTCCTTTGTAAAAAACCATCTACCAAAATTTTGTTTCCACTGTTGATTACCTTTTGAGATAATATCCATTATGCTCCTAGTCAAAATAAATTTTGTGTTCATATTTGTATCAAGACAGCTGCGAATAATTTGAGATACATAACTAAAAAATGGGTCTCATGATTTATATCGAAGTACCAGTATTGAAAAAATAACTTTAATTCTAGAAAACTATTGGAAGGTGGTGTGTGATCCCCTACTTTAGTAGAAGTAAAATGTTTTTGCCAGAATGTTAAGAAAAATATATGAGCCAGTATTCACTGTGTAGTAATTCTAGAGTCAAACTTCTTAACTTATTACACTCCACCAAGTACCCTGAAAACTAAATGAAAAAAAAAGGAACAAAAAACTGAAATGGTGTAAGTGTGCATGAAAAATTTTGTGTTGGTGAGCTAAAATCGTTCTTCATGTTCAATGATCATGCACATCATTGTTACTGTTGTCAACTGCATAAACTGCAGGCAGAACAATTACAAGGGAAGTAACTCCAACAATTATCTAGACCATTGAAAGGGAGATAACTATATCAACATTTCTGATAAATGTACGAGATGAACAAATACTGACAATGTATATATCCATATAGAACAGCTACCTTAGTGACATTCTATATCGTACAATACATACTTTTTTAAAGAAAAGAAACATTCCTTACTCCCCTGAGGTTGAAAACTGAAATTAACTTCTTCACAGTCAAATTGTGAAATACTAATGCTAAAACTAAGGAGTCCTAATATAGCTTATTTCTAAACTACTTGAGAAACACCATCGATTTAATTGTATAAGGTTGGACATATTCGGAGTGGGTTTTGAGAAACACAGACTCATATTATTTTTGTACCACTATTGAAAAATAATGTAAATTCAAGATACATAAAACACCAAGAAGCTGCGTATTTTTAGATCCCTTTACAATAAGCGCTGACATTAAAAACAATTCAGGTATCAATGCCATTTCATTACTTGATAAAATCGAAGACTCATCCGACATGGCTAACTGAATTAGGAAATCTTTAGTCCCGTTAAGACAAGGCATTTATAAGGCCCCTTACAAGGCAAATCAGGGCCACTGACAGCAGGCAAAATAAATGAGAAATCGGAAGCAAATAACGGGAAGTTCTGCTGTACAGAATTCTTACCATCTGGGTTGGAACCCGATTCATCTGGAAACCACAATGTATATATAGAAATTGGGGTCAACATGAGGTCAAAAGTTATATCATCCAAGGTCATACCAAGTTTTATGAAATAATGATTCTCAAGTCATGCAACAGACACCATATAATCTTCAGATACATCGTAAACAGTCAGCCAAAGTTCTCACAAAAACAAACAAACGAGAGAGATAACTCAATATACTGTATTTCCAGATTATAAGCTGCACCTTTTTTCCTCGTGAATCGGGCATGTGGTTTATATACCGGTGCAGCTTAAATGTGGACGAAAAAAAATTGGCAGAAAAAAGAAAAAAAAAAGAACCAGGAAGCATACCAGTATACTAGCACAGGATTGTACGGAGTTTTTTTTTAAACAAGTACCAATTTTTCCATCAACTCTCAACTTTATATGGATATGATGAAGATGACCATTTGTTTAACACACCTGCAACAAACTCTTGTACTTACTCTTATGCAACTCCATCATTTAAAATCAACTTTTCAGGATCTCTTCAGAACCAGATAAAACATATCTGTTTTGAAACTTCAGAGGTTTGCAGTAAAAATAACTGGCATGTCACAGATGTTGATAAACATCCTACGTAAATATTCAATCATAATTTTATGCTGTATTAGTGCTAATGACGTTCGACCAGATGATCGTTAATCTCTGACTTGTACTAAGCGGATATTGCAATGGTCTTGGTGAACTCTGACACTATGCTATAATGGTGTTGTATCCAATGAATCTAAAGTGAAATGGTGTTAGTGACCTCTGACCCTAAATTGTAATGGTGTTGGCATCTGATCCTTTACCATGTTGGTGTTTATTGACCTCTGACCCTTCTTTGCATTGGTTTTTATGACCTTTGACCCCATATTGCATTTAAGTTGGCAACCTCTGACCCTATGTAATATTAGTTGTCATAAATGTCCAGAACAAGATGAATCCCTCCTTGTATTCTAAGCACAAACATGACTTGCTTGGAAATTCGAGACAATATCAATTACTTCATAAATTTACTTCAAAGCAAAGCTTTTGGCAGACCATGACAGAGCACACACAGCATTTTTATGCATTGTTGTCAAACTCTTTTCTGAGCCAATTTTGAAAATATCTTCTAGCTTAAGTTCCCTCGGTCAAACTTCCATTTAAAACACATATAGATCAAGCCATCACAAACAAATTGAAACTTTCACATCAATCTCCAATCTAATAATAACACATAGGAAACCACTCTTCTTGATTAGGAAAATCATTCAGTTGTATTAGTAGTAGTCTGTTGGTATGACATCCAGCCATAGTCTCCCCAGTTAGATAACTTTATTTCTTTCACTTTATAGTTTTGAAAAAAAAAAATCTTTTTCATTTTTTTTTTCTTCATTATCCTATGTGACCGTCATCATGGTTTTATTGAAGTTTGTCTTTAACAAAAAGTATAAAATTACCCCAGCATCACTTAGAAATTAAATGTCAGTAGACTGAATTGAACAAATTTGCATCTCACTGCAAACGCTCCACAGAACGACTGACCGCTTCTCAAAACAGTTGTACTGGAAATCCTGTTTCAAACTAAAATCTAAGCCGAGTGCAGCATTGAGGTTTAAAAACTTTCATCAAATTAACAGATGCATCAATACACAATCGAAACGGACCGAAAACAGAAAAAATGTGCTGAGTACTTACGGTTGGCTGTGCGGAAGATGAAGGGTCGTGGTTCAGATGTGCCCTTGAGGTTGGTAGCGGTTACCTCAACTTGGTAGAATGTGGAATGAACGAGACCGTCTAACCTTAATGTAGATGATCCTCCTGCTGGTGCTGGTTTAACTGTATACCATCCTCTCAATTCCTCCTCAAATTGGTACTTGTTTTCAACACTTTTCTCATCTTTTACAGAAACCTGATATAATAAATAATGTAATGAACATCTGTCAATACAGGCCATATCTCTATAACGAATACCTGTCTACAACAACCACCTCTATACCACAAACATCTACATATAACAAGCACCTGTCTATAAAGGTCATCTCAACATAACAGGTACATGTCTATAAAGACCATCTCAACATAACAGGTACCTGTCTATAAAGACCATCTCAACATAACAGGTACCTGTCTATAAAGACCATCTCAACATAACAGGTACATGTCTATAAAGACCATCTCAACATAACAGGTACCTGTCTATAAAGACCATATCAACATAACAGGTACCTGTCTATAAGGACAATATCAACATAACAGGTACTTGTCTATAAAGACCATATCAACATAACAGGTACCTGTCTATAACGACCATCTCAACATAACAGGTACCTGTCTATATAGACCATATCAACATAACATGTACCTGTCTATAAAGACCATCTCAACATAACAGGTACCTGTCTATAAAGACCATATGAACATAACAGGTACCTGTCTATAAAGACCATATCAATATAACAGGTACCTGTCGATAAAGGCAATATGTACACAATACAATAATACTTAAGGGCAAAAAGTCAATTCTAATTTCTTGAAAACTAACTGTATAAAGGATCACCTACCAACAGATTTAACACTGCTTTCACAATCTTCACACTAACGTTTTGGCCAGGAGACCATGTAAATCCTTCGCAAATTATTATGAAAACATTAATGAATCATTATTTATCATGAGGTAGCATACATGGAAGCTGAACCAGTACACCACTATTGTATCACTAACCATACGGTAGCGGACGTTGTAGTTTAGGATGGGTGAGCCGCCAGTCTTTGGAGGGCTCCATTGTAACAGGTATCTTGTGGATTCATCACTTTCAGGCTTTGACATGACTTCAGTAGGATAAGGTTCTCCTGATGAAAATTAATACAACAAGAGTCATTAGCGACATTTTAGTTTCACTTAAGATTTTTATTAAAGAGTTATTGATCCCCTTAAGATAGGAATAGAGGTCTTTCCATCCAAAGGGCAACATTCTTGTTGCATAGTATCTTCTGAACCCAACAGACAAGATTCTTTTGGAATAGGTGTCTCCCAACCAAAAGGTCCAGATGCTTGTGGAATAGAGGTCTCTCCACCCAAGGAACAACATTCTTGTGGAATAGGGGTCTTTCAACCCAAAGGGCAAGATGCTTGTGGAATAGGTGTGTCCACTCAAAGGGCAAGCTTTTAAATTTGAAAATCATAAAAATAGCTGAATGTTTTGAAGGAACTAATCTTAAACCTAGTTTTGAGACCTCACTGTCTTCTTGTGACTTTACAGCATATTGTTAACCTGATGTTGGTTATTACAATTCCTCGTTACAAATGTTAGAAAGGAAAGTGAAAGTAGATAGATCTGTCCAAAAAAATGGGTTTCTTGTAGCAATACTTAAGAATCAGCATGTTCTCAAGACTTTGAATGGAACGTGAAAACCTGAATCTGTATAATTGTATGTACACACTAAGTCATCAAATGTCCCATTTTCTGATGACTCAAGAGACCCATAAAGAGTAGTGGAAAGGCTGTACTTACTCATGGCTAATGTGGTGAGTTGAACTGTTTCAGAGACACTGCGGCCAGCCTCACTCTTAGCAAAGAATTGAAATGTGTATGGAGTGTTTACTTGCAGTTTTTCGATTTCTACAATGGTTGGGCCATTTCGGTCTGTAACAGAAAAACTTCATACATTAAAATCTCTTATAATAAAGAACATGTGCTTGTTAGGAAAACTAGATAAGTCACTCATCCCTGTGTATGACTATATTGGAGTTATTTAAGCCAGTATACAAGGACCATATCATTCACAATTTCTTGTCGTCTTTGGCCATTGAAAGATTTATTTCAATAAAACTTGTTCAGGGGTATTCCTGAAGAAATCTTAACTGTCAACTGCTGACAATGGACAATGCATGACAATAGACAAAAGGCAACTGCAACAGATCATGATAAAAAATTTCCCTGATATAATGTCCAAATTCAGGTGTTAAATTTTATTGCATTAGATTTCAGTGTTTGTTGCACCTAAACTTTAACTCAATAACAAGATATTTTTTGGGTTGTGAACAATATATGTCTATATAGCTAACATCGCATTTCATAAATCTGTTCCTTGAGTGTTTAGTTTTGAAGAATCTATGTTTTGGTGACTCCGAGAAAAAGATGGCCAATTTACAGACAAGGTCACTAGTGTAAACAAGAGGCCCATAGGCCTTAACGGTCATCTGACATAAAATACAAGATTTCAAATTTTGAACTTGAGAAGAAGTTGAAAATGTGTTTTGCCATGGCGGACCACCCGAAATTAACAAACTTTGGTCAGGATCATGTCATGATCATTTCAAGTAAGTTTCAGCTCAATGAGACATGTAGAACTTGAGAAGAAGTTGAAAATGTTTACGACAGCGACACCTGTATCTGGTATAGACTTTGCTTACCTGTGTACCTGGTATAAACCTTTCTCACCTGTGTACTTGGTATAAACCTTTCTCACCCGTATCTGGTATAGACTTTGCTTACCTGTGTACCTGGTATAAACCTTTCTCACTTGTGGACCTGGTATAGACTTTGCTTACCTGTGTACCTGGTATAAACCTTTCTCACCTGTGTACTTGGTATAAACCTTTCTCACCTGTATCTGGTATAGACTTTGCTTACCTGTGTACCTGGTATAAACCTTTCCAAATAACCGTCAATAATCTACTTGAGAAAATTTTCTGCTAGTATTTTTCAGTTATTTCCCTTCCTTATTCACCTGCACACCAGGATATTTATAATCAATGTTTACTCCCATTACATTCTGTTGGTAGACAAAATAGTAAGTAATGACCATTAAAAAAATACCCCCACTCCCTAATATGGAATGGTGTATCTGGCTTCCAAAAGTGGCCTTGACCGTTAGAACATTAACCAGGACTGAAAATCATCTAAACTTTATCTGTTGTAAAACTAGACGTTTTGAGATTATAGAGTGAATATGAACTACATGTGTTAAGAGTTTAATCAAATATCTTGTAAACAAGCATTTCTGCTACACATATGCACCAATGCCCTACACACCCTTTCACACATGTATATGTACAGACAGACACACAATATGGTTACTAGTATCCCTTCTTTCATAAGTGGGGAGATCAAATGATTTTGATTCTTTTTTCTTACCTAGATTTACTTCAGTGATATTTCCAGTGCCGTACTCAACCAAAACAGATGTTGGTGGAGGTCCATTAGTTACAGAGGCAACCTCTACGCTGAATCTAACAGTGGTGGGGGTCAATTCCAGTTCAGATACTTTGTTCAATACTGGAACACCTGTTAATTAGTAAAGGAATCATCTTATTAGAAATTAAACAAATAGAATACAGTTCAAAGACATGGTTATTAGGTTGGGATCTGAACTATTTCAAACATATGACCCAGAAATTCTTCTATCAAGAACGTGTTTATCTCTCAGTGCTAAGCAATTCTATATATGGTTATGAGGTGGGTATCTGAACTGTTTCAAAAACATAACCCAGGTAAGTGGAGGAACACTCAAGGGTCATTTCTCACAACATGAATTAATTACTTCAATAAACAGAGAAAATACAGAGAATAACAGAAAAAATGCAAAGAAAAAATCTTAATCTGTTTATTTTCCTTTTTTTGGGCATTTTTTTCTCACTTTCTGCACTACTTAAACATCAGCTGTATTCCAATTTGAATTCTTACAATCTACGTACCTAGTAATAATCAGACTAAAAAATGGAAAGAATCTAGAAACAAGTTGTAAAACAGTTCAGAGCATGAAACAACAAAGAAGGTTTTCTCCTGTAGAGTTGATCCTTATGGCAGCTTATTCAACTATCATTTTGATAAGGTACTTCTTACTGGCATTGAAAAGCGTAGAGCCCAAGATGTAAATAACTTTCAAAAAAGGTAGAAGAATTTGTGACTTACTTGACTTAACAAGTGTGATGTTTTTCTGGCTAACGCCCATATCGTTGGTTGCCTGACATGTGTATGTGGTGTAGACTTCATTCTCATTTCCGAAGTCGACACGAATCATGAGGACTCCTTCACGCGTGACAGCATCTACTTGTCGGTCAGTTTGATCAAAGTAGCTCTGGCCCTGCAGGATCTTGACGTCATTTCGGAACCATTCGATGGTGGGGAGGGGTTCACCCTTAGTAATACAACGAAGCACTCCAGTCTGCCCGGCCCATGTATAATTGTGTTCCTTCTGATCCTTGGCAAAAACAGGTGCATCTGTAAGGAATGGAAAGTGTCACAAAACTCAAAGGTTAAAATGAAGCATTTGAAAGAGTTTATCACAGCGGGCAAAGGTCAGGATGGCAAATCAGTTTTGTTTGGTTTTACTGGTTAAATATTCTTGCAAAATCCAGACTCATAGCAGGACTGGTTTCAAAGGACACAAACAGCCAAGGTCATAAGAGGACAAGTGTCAATAGGGACACCAACAGCAAGGGTCAATAAGAACAGGTGTTAATAGGAGACACTTACAGCCAGGGTCATATGACAACAGGTGTCAAGAGGGACCCCAACATCCAGGGGTCATATGAGGATGAGAGTTAAGAGGGACACTTACAGCCAGGGTCATATGACAACAGGTGTCAAGAGGGACCCCAACATCCAGGGGTCATATGAGGATGAGAGTTAAGAGGGACACCCCAACATCCAGGGGTCATATGAGGATGAGAGTTAAGAGGGACACTTACAGCCAGGGTCATATGACAACAGGTGTCAAGAGGGACCCAATATCCAGGGGTCATATGAGGATGAGAGTTAAGAGGGACACTTACAGCCAAGGTCATATGACAACAGTTGTCATGATTTTGTGAATATGGTTTATCAAGGAAAATCAAGTGCACACCAAAATATATGATTTTACATTTAACTGAAACTTACATCTAACAGTGAGGATGCTTTGGCCTTCAGCTGTACCAGATTTACCACCATCAGCATGACATTCATACATTCCAGCATCTTCAGGTAACAAGTTGTTAATGGTTAGTTCAGACATCCGTTGATTCTCTTCAGCCATGTCCGTCTCACGTACATTTGTTTTCACAGAAACCAGGTCACCAGAATTGCCTTCCACCTTAAAAATAAGAAAAAAAAAATCATCATGACAAAAGACAAGTGAAAACTGCATTTTCATTGTATAAAGTCAATGTCTGTGATGTCATTTCATTATCACTTGATAAAGTCCCAATCACTTTATCACTTGATAAAATCTCACTCACTTTATCACTTGATAATGTCCCTCACTTTATCACTTGATGAAGTCACATTCACTTTATCACTTGATAAAGTCTCACTCACTTTATCACTTGATAACTTTATCACTTGATAAAGTCCCTCACGTTATCACTTGATGAAGTCACACTCACTTTATCACTTGATAAAGTCCCACTCACTTTATCACTTTATGAAGTCCCACTCACTTTATCACTTGAAGTCACACTCACTTTATCACTTGATGAAGTCACATTCACTTTATCACTTGATAAAGTCTCACTCACTTTATCACTTGATTAAGTCCCACTCACTTTATCACCTGATAAAGTCCCACTCACTTTATCACTTGATAAAGTCTCAATCACTTGATAAAGTCCCATTCACTTTATCACTTGATGAAGTCTCACTCACTTTATCACTTGATGAAGTCTCACTCTATCACTTGATGAAGTCTCACTCACTTTATCACTTGATAAAGTCTCAATCACTTGATAAAAGTCCCATTCACTTTATCACTTGATAAAATCTCACTCACTTTATCACTTGATAAAGTCCCAATCACTTTATCACTTGATAAAATCTCACTCACTTTATCACTTGATAAAGTCCCTCACTTTATCACTTGATGAAGTCACATTCACTTTATCACTTGACGAAGTCTCACTCATGAAAATATATAGACTGTGAAGGCTGTTCCAATGGTTTAAAATGTTTGGTTGTCCCAAAGTTTACGTAAAAGAAAAAATACCATTTTTTACTGAAAATATTGGAGAGTCTACAATCCTATTTTTTGAGCATTTATTTAATCCACGTATTAAACTTGTGTTAAAAATTACGATGCTTTGCAATAAATCCTTATCCAGATATATATAATGGGTTCACTACTAATCAAACACAGCAAAAATGTTGTAAAGACTCCCGACTAAAAGGAAGATTGGTTATCACTTAATAATCAGTGACCTAATGTCACAACCTTACGACCTCTTACATTTACATCGACTTGACCATCATCTGTCCTATGACCTTGATTACGAAGGTTAGACTTTTATGATATAAATTTTTTACTTACCTTACTATCATTTAAATGACCTTAAAATTCAATACAACATCTACCTATAACCACGAAAGAATTACTATGCCCTTGACATGGTATGATGCCCTTGAATGACATGACAATTGAATCTCACATTTATATATCTATATATAAATCAACATTTTATATTAGGCTTTGATAAATGATATCTGAACTTTGCACTATGACCTTAACATACTTTCCAGCTGTTTGGATTTTCCTGTTGGTATATTGTGTGCATTAACAAGAGGCCCATGGGCCTTAACGGTCATCTGACATAAAATATAAGATTTCAAATTTTGAACTTGAGAAGTCGAAAATGTGTTTTCAAGATGGCAGCCATGTTGGATTTCGGACCAACCCGAAATTAACAAACTTTGGTCAGGATTATGTCACGATCATTTCAGGTAAGTTTCAGCTCAATGAGACATGTAGAACTTGAGAAGAAGTTGAAAATGGTTACGACAGACGACAGACGACAGACGACATATGACGGCGGACAAAAGGCGATCACAATATCTCATCAGACCCTTCGGTCAGATGACCTAAAAATGTCAAGGCTAGGCAGGTAACGATAAACTCATACCTAACAACAAGATATTTCAGAATTGGGATCATGACCTTTGATTTATGACACCTGAGATGACACACTTACATCTTGATTACCAGTGCTGAAGGAGACTCCTCCCTTTTCCCAAGTGATAGATTTAATTGGGTCACCATTGACCACACAACGCAGAGTCACTGAGGTTCCCTCATTGGCAGACATGTTGTTGAGCTCTCTGATTGAAGGTGGGACTGTAAATTACATAAATTAGTAAACGTTTGAGTTATCAATATGTTTACAACTATATACTAATGTCTCTAATGTCCCATGTCATGTCACAGGTTTTCAATGACCTTCGATGTCTGATTAAAGATAAACTCTGCAACAGTATATCTCTGGATCTCAATTTTACACTGTAAACATACATATTTTAAGAGTTAATTTGGCATTTTCAAGCTAAGAGTATTACATTAAAATATGATAGCACAAATTACAATTGCTGTGTTTCATTGATATAGATATTGTAGCAAATATTGGTATTCATCCATGCATTTATTCCTTAAATCTGACATTATGTTAAAATTGCACTGAATCTATATATATATATATATATATATATATATATGTTTTTTTCAGTAACCTCAAATAGTGCTGATTAATTTGTTTTATTTCCCTTGTAAAAACTCTGAGTCACCATGTTGGGAAATTTTTCAATGAAATAAACCCTAGTTTTAAACAGACTTACATTTTGTTCCAGATAGTGAAAAAAAAATCTTTAAATCAAATTTAGAAATAACACATAGGAAAAATATCTGTTTTATTTTCTGATAACATCAATTTCCAGTCGATTCCAAGATCGGTTAATGAACGGCCGTTATTGTATGAAAAGCCCTGATGTCTTCTTTATGAGATGTAGGTTAAGATATCACTATATTTGCGCTGTGTATGGTTTGTACAGATATTCTCTAGATTTCTGTTTTGTATTACACATATCTTAGTGCTGTAAATAAATATAGCCGTTCCAACAAAAACAATAAGGACTGAAAGGCTACTAAGTCTTCCATACCCAAGCAGTCTAGACACAAAGTTCGACTCACAGACAAGATGTATTAGATAAAGTTACGGACTGTATTTCTTCAAAAAATGTGATAGATGTGACTGAACTTATAACCTAGCTTGTTCCTGGATAATTACATTATATTACGGAACTGTTTTGTGTTTTTTGACTTACTTAGAACATTCAGTTCTGCTTCATTCATAGCTCTCCCAGCATCATTGTAGGCCTCACAGCGATAGATTCCTTTGTCGTCAATGATCACTTCGTTTATGATAAAGGTGCCTACGACTGCATCTATTGAAAAACGGTCACCGTCGACTAGAGCATTTGTTTGACCAATCTGCAAAACACAAGCTTGTCCAGTGAGTAACAAGATTCTGCATCGAAACTTTTAACTGATAATCAAAGAAATACAAAATTTATCAAACATTTGATAAATCAATGACATTAAGCAAAAAGACTTTTAAATTTCTTACTACTCATCAACTACCTTTCACTCAAATTTGGGCAGAAACAAGAGAAAAACCATCATTTTCATTTTATATATATTAAATCTTTTGTGAAATCAATCATTTTGGCCAGCCTTTAGTTTTTATTGATTTCTTGGGAACTCTTAATTCATGAATCCATATGTCCTTGAACTGTTAAAATTAATATATTTATTGCTGTAAAATTATCCATGATATCAAGTGTCCTGAAAATAAATTTGTTTTTTAAACCACAAACATTAAGCCTCGTGGAAATATAAGATTAAACAGTTACTAAGGATGGTTATGCTTGTCATTGTTGTTATTGTAACAAAGGTCATGCCTCCAATGGGGAGACTCATGCTCTACCAATTGAGCTGAACAGAAATTCTTTCAAGTAAGACAGGCTATACAAATTTATTTTACCAGAGTAACATAGTACTTCACCTTGAATAGAGAATATCAATTGTCTTAAAATTTCCCAAGGGGTGTGGATATGGTAAGTAATGAAATCTAAAGACTCAAGAATGTTGTGAAGGGCTTGAAGTCTAAACCTTAATCACTTTAATATAGCTAACATGTTTTAGCTAAACATCTTACCTTGAACCATTCATACTTGGGTTCCGGGATTCCAGTAGCCCTACATTCCATTCTCATTGATGTACCAGTAATGGTTTCCTGTCTTGAAGGTGACTGAGTAATAACTGGTGGTACTGCAAACAAAGGGAGATAATCACAAACAAATCCTTCAAAATGGGAAATAAATTCAAATAAAATATTTATCAAGGGTAATAATCATAAACAAAATGTTAACAAAGAGAGACAAATACAAATTTAATATAAACAAATTGAGAAAATCAATAAGGAAAGTAAACAAAGTGAGACAATTACAAAACAGAATATCAACAAATAGGAACAATTATAGATAAGAAATAGCAAAGAGAGACAAGACTCATTGGAAATTCTTACCCTTGACAAACACAGTGATGGGAACTTTCTTGAAGGTTATGGAAGAGAGGATCATACAGATGTAGGTGCCGCCGTCATCTGTAGTGATGTTTTTAATCAGAAGGCCCTCATCAGTCTGTATCATCTTAGGATCATCTGTGGAAATATATCTATAACTGAATGGACACTGTAAGTCAAGTAGCACAAAACAAAAAGCAAAAAGTTTATGATGAAATAACTAAAATCGATGATGATGATGATGATAGATTGAATACTAAGCAACTTTTTTATCCATAATGATTTTTGAAAAGGTCTAATTCACTACTCCAAAAATTTATTTAGTACCAAACATAAAAAAAAACCAAAATGTGGATCTTTTTTAGAAAAATATTTTAGAAAAGACAAGTTCAGGAAGAGACAAAAATCAATACATAGGAGAAAACTGTTCCTTTTATTCTGAAAATAAACTTAAAACAATAGATTATGGATGATTGACCAATCAACAGCCGACTTATATAACGACTACAATATATCCTTTGGGGATGATAATAAACCTTTTTTAACTAAATTTAATTTCAAATTCTCATCTGTAGCTATTTCAATATTTTCATTTATCAACACATAAATATATGTAAAAATCTGCTAATAAAACTGAGAAATTTTACAGAAACAATTTCTACTCATACAAATTCTTGACACAGCTGAGACAAAATAAAAATAGAAATGTTTTTAATTGAAAAAAAATCCATTTGATCTTCTTAAGTTCAACCATTAAAAATATAAAAGAAAAGTTTTACCACAATTAATAAACCTCAAGTAACTTCATTGATGCATATACAACACGGAAAAGCTTGTCATCCACATCATATCTGATTTTTGAACTGAGGTAGTGTGTAAAAATACATTTAGTTTCTTAGTATTAGATTTTAAAACGGTCTAAATCATCTTCAAAATGAGCAATCTTACTGGTGCTGAATGCTTCATATATTGACAATATATATATATTGATAAAATTGCTTTACAAAGTTTCGATAGTATAAGCTATAAAATACATATCAAATTTTGTAAAAGAAAATAAATTTTCAAATTAGGTTGTCACAATTAACAGTTAACTTTATCGGGTTTTTTTCTGTTTTGGGGTGAAAATAAATAAAATTGCTTTTGACCTTCGGCTTAAAAAAATATAAAATTTCGAACTGCTAAGTGTACTATCAACACTGAAAACTGCTTGTTTCAAAGTACAATACCTTAATAGAAAATAAAGATAATATGCAATACACATCTATCCCCTTTAAAATGACATTTCAATCTAAACAAAATCTTTCAGGATACATATTTTCAGATTTAGTTTCCAATTCAATTCATCGTTTATTAAATAGATGTTCAATTCATGGAAATTAAGAGGGACTGTTTTAAAATAATTAGAAAACCTTCTTTCTGATAATCAGTAGAAAAGAAGACCTAATGAAAGCAAAAAAAAAAAAAATGCATCTTGATTCAAGATTTCAGCAGGTGTGGGGATGGTACATAGCTAAGCCATTGGAAGGTCTTACAGCTCTTCCAAATACACAACAATTTACCATGTTTACAACAGCAATTTTCAAATATACATGCTATATCTTGTTTGTGTGTTTACAAGGTTTTTCACTCCATGAACAGCCAGGGTCATTTTTAGGCACAGTCTCATTGTACTCCACTGGTGACTACCTTTGTTGAACATTATGCCTGTCGCATGCTATCAAGATAAACTGGAGGTATGTTTTTTGCCGAAAGACGACACAGGATGATCTGTGATTCTAGAATTCCAGAGAAACAAACACTCCTGGGGAATCAAACCACACATTTTAGATCTTCATCTGAGTGTTAGTTTGATGTACTAATCACGACTCCCACACATACAAACCATTTTCTACATGGTCACGTGGCACTATGGGGACTAGGTAATGTAACCACATTTCATCCAGCAACCAGGCTTCAAATTCCCTGACTGGATGTGAAAAGGTGTGGGATCTTCTGCCTGACCACCTAAGTTTTCTTACAGTTTTCTAAGCTTATACCACATGAAGATCTCTTAAGCACTCCAATCTGGGCCATATGATCAATCAATTTGATAAGACTTGTTCCATAATTATTATCAAATAAATAAGTTCACCATGTGTGGTAGCTTACAGAATATGCAGATGTCATCATGGACAGAATCTGCAGGTGTCACCATGGACAGAATCTGCAGGTGTCACCATGGACAGAATCTGAAGGTGTCACCATGGACAGAATCTGCAGGTGTCACCATGGACAGAATCTGCAGGTGTCACCATGGACAGAATCTGCAGGTGTCACTATGGACAGAATCTGCAGGTATCACGATGGACAGAATCTGCAGGTGTCACCATGGACAGAATCTGAAGGTGTCACCATGGACAGAATCTGCAGGTGTCACCATGGACAGAATCTGCAGGTGTAATCATGGACAGAATCTGCAGGTGTCACTATGGACAGAATCTGCAGGTGTCACCATGGACAGAATCTGCAGGTGTCACTATGGACAGAATCTGCAGGTGTCATCATGGACAGAATATGCAGGTGTCATCATGGATAGAATCTGCAGGTGTCACTATGGACAGAATCTGCAGGTGTCATCATGGACAGAATCTGCAAGTGTCACTATGGACAGAATCTGCAGTTGTCACCATGGACAGAATATGCAGATGTCACCATGGACAGACTCTGCAGGTGTCACCATGAACAGAATCTGCAGGTGTCATCATGGACAGAATCTGCAGGTGTCATCATGGACAGAATCTGCAGGTGTCACCATCGCCAGAATCTCTTCGTGTCACAATGGAAAGAATCTCTTGGTGTTATCATAGGGGAAAAGACATTATGTATTGAGAAGACTTATTTCCCCTTGTCACTCTACGTGGGGTAGATTAATCTCCCCCCATATCACTAAAAACAAGAGGGCCATGGCCCTTAATGGTCATCTAACAGTCGACAAATGGATGGACAAACCACAAAATAACTACTGTGGTTAACATGTTGAAGTTATGATCAGACTGAAAAAAAAACAAATCATCTCTTTCTTATCTTTAAAATAATCAAATTTGAAATATTTTTCTCATTGAAGTGAATG
Source organism: Ylistrum balloti (assembly GCF_031769215.1). Lineage (NCBI taxonomy): Eukaryota > Metazoa > Mollusca > Bivalvia > Pectinida > Pectinidae > Ylistrum > Ylistrum balloti. The sequence goes on from NW_026781888.1 coordinate 1,521,524, forward strand.
AAACAGGAGAAGAAGTTCAGACTATTTGTTCTATGCTGGATTTTGGACAGAAGAGTAAAAATAAGATTTGGTCAGGACAATTTCAGGATCACCTTAAGCATATCTGATATCATTGCCACTCCCTGATAATGTTTTAGGCCTAATTTGGTTGAAATGTACCAAGGCATTGAAAAGAAGTAGCATTTTGGTGCCCCACCCCTAAGTTCCTAGGAGTTGAATCAACTGAATTTAAATGATTATCCACCCAAAATGATGTTTTGTACCACATTTGGTTGAAATCCATTTAAGGATCAAGAAGGAGTAGCAAGTTGAAGCAAAATATTATCTAATTTCCCCATTTTGGGCCCTGCCCTCAGGTCTCTAGAGGTTGAATCAACTTTGTGAATTTCAGAAATGATAAGTACCTGCAATAATATTTCACACCTAATTTGGTTGAAGTCTACCAAAGCATTGAGAAGGAGTAGCATTTTGAAGCAAAATATTGTCTAATTTCCCCTTTTGGAGCCCTGCCCGCACGTCGCTAGGGATAAAATCAACTTTCTGAAATTAAGAATTATTTGCCAACCCCTAGAGATATTATGGACAAAATTTGAATGAAATCCATTCAAACATTAAGGAAGAGAAAAGATAACACACATCAATCTGTTTCACCTTCCAGGAAATGCTTGAGAACAAAATTTTTCATCAATACATCAACATGCACAATGAACAAGAGTTATTTCCCTTTGACAGGCCTTATCAGAAGCTGAACAAAAAGCAAATATGTGCATTAATTATAAATCATAGGGATATTCAAAACAGAATTCAAATGAACAGATAGCTACAGAGGCCAGGCACTTGTTATCAACCATCAAGAATAATAGCAAAGGTCCTGTCCACCCCTCTGCTCTAGAGTAAACTGTAACTTTTCGATGACAAGGGTCATACCGCAGCAGTTTATGAGGGGTGAACAGGCAGAACTTCGGACTTACATACCAGTGATTTCTTCAGAGTCATCATCTGATTGGTTGATTTGTAAAGGGAAATAGAGAACTAACCAATTAATATCTAGGGAGGTGACTTGAGTAGCTAATAAATACTAAACACACGCAACATCAACAAGAGCTGAGAGTTATCCTTAATTCCTAACCTACAGCAACGACTCCAATAGCCAAGTAAGTAAGAGGAACGCTTTTTTTTATATTCAATCTCCTTCATATTCCCTCACTCATCAATAATCTAACATCACAGTATCAGAGACATATCAATAAAAAAAAAAATGAAAAAATCCCAGCAAATACTGTTCTTAATAACAATGCTCTGCCATAATAAAAGAATTATTCAAGATCCATTGTCTGAAAATAAAAAGTTTTCAATTTTTTTATTATACAGTTTCCTTTATTTTCTTAAGTATAGTAGTTGACGTTTCATTGATATTTGACCCCTGACCTCATAACTTACCCTTACTGATAGGCAACTCAACAGTGGCGTCGTACTTGCGATACCAGGAAGTTTCAAAGCCATTGCTGTTAGAGGAACATCTAACAACTGCATCCTGGCCCTGTGTGAATGCTTGGTATTTTTCGATGCCAGTGGTAATGATCGGAGCTGAAAAAGACAAAAAATTGTTTCAATTTATACATGAAAAAATACTTTAATAATTATATAAATGAATATAATTTTGATACAAAACAGAATGTTTAATCAGTATTTATTAAAATACCATCCATTGATTTCATTTCTTCATTCATCCTTCAATGACCATTGAGACCGGGGGATAAGATTATCATAGAGCACAGTAGTTTTCAACATTTTAACAAAAACAACCTCATCATTTATATGACATATGTACATCACATGTTTAAGACAGAAGACAGGAGTTTTTCACATTTCCACAAAAACAGCTGAAGATAAGGATAGGCTTGTTACAGGAAACAGGAATTTTTCACATATCTATGAAAATAGCCTCAGATATTGATAAGTTTATTACAGGAAACAGAAATGGTTTACTTTTCTAAAGAAATATATACAGGCTTGTTACAGGAAACAGGAATTTTTAACATTTCTACAGAAACTGCCTCAGATATGGATAGGCGTGTTACACAATATATTATCAATGATGATTTCTTTGAATTACCTGCATTTACAATTTCACCATCCAGCAGGAAACCTCGATGAGAGGTTGGCTTTATGTAAGGCCTAAAGGGCTTTGAGAATGAAAATTATATCACAAAGGACCAGCCAGATTGTTCAATATTTCTCAATTCATCTTATTCCCAAATATAAGAAACAAAGACCTAAGCCTATGAGACTGGGTTATACAGTTACAATAAGTTACCTGAAACAGTGAGCGTGACCGTGGCCTCCTTCTTCACGCTATCCGGACCAAAGACTCCTTCACATCGGTAAACACCAGCCATTGACTCTGTGATGTTCTCTAACTGTGCTGTGAGGGTGTTGCTTGAAGCAGTTGGTATCAACCTCATGCTATAAGGACAGTAAAAGCATGTCAGGATTTGCCATTTGATCAGGGTAAATTGCCCACAGACAACCACAACCAAGAGGATCACTCCTTAATATCTCTTATTCATGAAAATGGCAAACTATTTCATGCCACTAAAACTTTTTCTGCATCTTTTGCCATAATGTTGCATATATTGGGTTGTAGAATTTAAATTAATTGTTCTCCGATGTCTATTCCTGTCTTCTTAACAGTATTTGACAACTGAATGTCCAGCTTAACCAGGAGAAAACTTTCCTAAAATCAGTACAGTTTCCAGCTTTATTTGGAAAGAGTAGAAGAAAATGAGGCTAATTCAACAAAACAAAGTGTGTGCGAAATGAGTAATGACAAATTAAGTTTGATTTAATTTCATCATAGAAAAGGCAACACATTTTCTTGTACAAATGGGTCAAACATACAAAGGTAAATATATGTTACAACATCTCCATGTCATCTCAAACATTGTAATTGTAAACTTTTGTGATCCTACATATGATACTCAGCGGAAATTTTCATTGGACATTTTCATTTGTGGTGATCGTCTTGAATTCCAGTTCTTTTGTGACAGAAATATGAGATGAGTAGTATTAATGTTCTGGTTTTGACACCAAATGGCAAAATTGTGACAAAATAAACTGATGGGAAGGATAGAACACACTTTCTCCTCACTGCTGTCGGAGCTTTACCTGTTTTTAAAAAGTTGGCTCTTTTCTCTTCCTTCCTTTGTTTATGCTCTTAATTATATGACGAACAAGAGGCCCATGGGCCTTAACGGTCATCTGACATAAAATACAAGATTTCAAATTTTGAACTTGAGAAGAAGTCGAAAATGTGTTTTCAAGATGGCGGCCATGTTGGATTTCAGATCAACCCTAAATTAACAAACTTTGGTCAGGACGACGGATGACACCGGACGGATGACACCGGATAAAAGGCGATCACAATAGGTCATCAGACCCTTTGGTCATATGACCTAAAAATCCTCTTTACAAATAATGATAGCTTTAACCTCCAAATCCATGCTAGTCAGCAATTTTTGTTTTTCTAATCAATACCAAAACAAAAATGGTGAGAGGAATCTACATATGAAATTTGAAAAAGATCCATCCGGTACTTCTAAAGAAATAGTGATAACAAAATATTGGTTATCAAAATCCAAGATGGCTGCCTGTCAGCCATTCTGTTTTCCTAATCAGTCTATAGTGAAAAGGGCACAACTAGGAACCAAGATGCACCTACAGGTAAAATTTGAAAAAAAAAGATGCATCCAGTACTTTGCAAGAATTAGCAATAACAAACTTTCATTGTCAAAGTAAAAAATGGCGGTTCATCCATTTTGTTATTCTGCGATCATACACATAAAACTAGGGGCCAAGGGAAAGACAAATATGAAATTAGAGCGAGATCCATCAAGCATTTCTTCAGAAATAATAATCCTTCATTGTCAAAATCAGAAATGTATGTTACAGGTCCAATATGATAAGCCTCTTGGTAATTAAATTGTTTCTGTAATTCAAAATAAATCAAACATATAAACTAAGGATGGGGAATCACTTCCAAATCCATACACTGTAAATCAGACTGCTTTCCTAACTGTTAATCGGCTAAATGTTTGTTTATTATTCATAGAAAGTGAATGCAATCAAGTTCATTTTTTAGAAATTTTAAACTAAAATGTCTTAATAATTTACCTAAAAATTAACAAATCAACAAAGTGTTAGGCATTTTTTTTATTTTTTAAAGCTAAAACGAAGAAAATATTAAGGTTTTCATGATCAATAATCAAAATTTACAATCAATAATTGTATTGTTTGAGGTTAACAGGTACAGTAATCCATTATTACAGATCAATCTCTCATTACTGATTTTTTAGCAAACTTAATCTATGCAAGTAAGCAAGTTTGGACATCAGTATTTAAAGTTACATCCCATTATCCCAGCTTGGCCTAATTTAATGACCTATCACTTATTGGTGATGTGGCATCATCCTAGCTTAGCCTAGTTTAATGACCTATCACTTATTGGTGATGTGGCATCATCCCAGCTTGGCCTAGTTTAATGACCTATCACTTATTGGTGATGTGGCATCATCCTAGCTTAGCCTAGTTTAATGACCTATCACTTATTAGTGATGTGGCATCATCCCAGCTTGGCCTAGTTTAATGACCTATCACTTATTGGTGATGTGGCATCATCCCAGCTTGGCCTAGTTTAATGACCTATCACTTATTGGTGATGTGGCATCATCCCAGCTTGGCCTAGTTTAGTGACCTATCACTTATTGGTGATGTGGCATCATCCTAGCTTGGCCTAGTTTAATGACCTATCACTTATTGGTAATGTGGCATCATCCCAGCTTGGCCTAGTTTAGTGACCTATCACTTATTGGTGATGTGGCATCATCCTAGCTTGGCCTAATTTAATGACCTATCACTTATTGGTGATGTGGCATCATCCTAGCTTGGCCTAATTTAATGACCTATCACTTATTGGTGATGTGGCATCATCCTAGCTTGGCCTAGTTTAATGACCTATCACTTATTGGTGATGTGGCATCATCCCAGCTTGGCCTAGTTTAGTGACCTATCACTTATTGGTGATGTGGCATCATCCTAGCTTGGCCTAGTTTCATGACCTATCACTTATTGGTGATGTGGCATCATTCCAGCTTGGCCTAGCTTAATGACCTATCACTTATTGGTTATGGGCAAGAAAATACCAAGTTGAACTCACTGTTTATTAGATCCATCATCAAGGATTTGTTCATTGCTCGGGTTAAACCACTTGAGCTCAGGATCTTTGTTGTCTGTAACAGATGCTTCACATTTGAACAAGGCGTTCTCTGTTCCTTGCACTTGGCGGTTTGGGTTCCCATCAATGAAGATGTCTTGACTGTAACAATCTGTAAACAAAAACAGACAATGAATATATAGCTATAGGTTATGATGTGGAGGACGAGAAAAACTAGGACAAAAATGTTGATGATGACAACATCCACACCGGTGTCATCACTGGTATCAATAATAATGTGGAGATTCCAATCTCCTGATTTATTAATCTGGGTTTTTTGTTTTTTTTTTTTTTTGGGGGGGGGGGGGGGGGTATGGGGGGGTATAGAACTGAACTTGCATCAACTGTCTTTAAAGGTTTTTCAACAGAAAACCAAACTGAAGATATGTGGAAAGTAAATCCTTATTTGTTCCACATATCCTGTATGTAAATTACAATGGTATCATGATCTGTCAGTCAGTGAGAAAGTAAGAGCCATGGAAACACTTAAGCTGTCAAATCCAGTGTCAAACAGCCTTCCTGACTTATGTCTTTACATAGACAAGTGATCTATACATACAGATCTAATGTATCCCTAATCCCAGCGGAACCATGGCAACAGAATCCGTTTTATATATCCAACATCAAACTACTAATTATAATCAAATATAATTATCTAAGAAGGCAGTCTGATGATTTTATTTCATTTTAAAACATCTCCTTGCACAGCACCCATTAATGATATCTGTAGTATGGTATCTATTGCAAATCCAATATCAGCTTTAATTAAGCTCAGATTACCAAGCTAATGTCTCAGTGATTATCTCCCCTTTTTTTCAAATTATGTTTCTAGTGTTGCTATGTCAACCAAGGAGATCTCCCAGATACACAATTTTCATTTCAATTGGTAAGTCTGTAAAAAAAAAAAAAATTGAAATTTGGCCAAAAGGAATTAATTCCTCTTCAGCCTAGTGTGTTGTGTTGTCTTAATAGTGTGAGTTGAATCTTACAATCTAAAGTCATACCCTATAAAATAGTTTCTCTTTATTTTGGTTCTTTCCTAAAAACCCTGCAACAAAACAAAGTGAACTTCACACAGGACATGTACCACAGTGACCTCCAAGTGAGTGATTGGAAATGTAACCTGAAGTGATCACTATATACTAAGGTCATCAGGTAAAATAACACACTACATACTGTACTTTTGAAACTACAGAGTGATGCACTCCACAACCAACCAAGATCAATAAACCTTGAAGTAAAACGCTTTCAAAGTTAAGTATCTCTCGTCATCATCACAACAGCTGAAACCCTCATGAAAGCAGTCAACGGTGCATACAACTAAAAATTAATTAAAAAGTCTGATGAAATGATCTATAAATTACAACATGATTATGTCGCCTGGTGCTTACACAGAGGTCCCATGTGGAAGTAACTCATACACCAAGTTCTGGTATGTCTCCATTTTATTAATACATATGTGCCTTTATGAATATGCAATTTCATTTAAAACTGGGAAATGAGTGTATTCTACATAATTAGTATAATTCTCAAATTCTGCGAAAGTTTATTCTAATAAAAAACATTAACAAGACCTGTCAGTTTAATAGAAAATTTGAAAATAGAATTTGTTTTGGTCATGTTTCAATAATTACAAAGACTGCAAGTAAAGCAAGCATACCCTCATATCTGCAGTTCAATGTTTTTACAGAATTTTGTATTTTTCTAAACATATTGAATTGGATGATGTTTTGGGACACATAATAAAGCTAACAATGAGTTTTACAAGTTTCACGCTAAAATTTTCTGTAACTGGCATGAGACTCCTCTTTAAAACAAAGCAGTTATTATAACAGACTAGTCAGCTTTGTTGATTAACCTGACCGCAATAGCTCATTAATCCTAATGGGTTCCCAGACATTCATTGTTACAAGGGAGGTAATCCATAAGCTCATCGGAGAAGTAATCCAATGAAACAATTATTTCCATAAATTCATTATATAACGATTAAAAGTACGTTTTTTCACTTTTTAATCTAAAAGCTTATGTACTTACAACAGAATTACTACTGATCAGTATCTAATATCCTTCTTATAGCCATCAGAACACAAAGAATTTATCAAATATATCTATAAACAGAAAATGAGGAGAGGATGAAGAGAGAGACACACATACTCTTATTCTATTCACAAATGATACAATCCACAGTGCTTCATTTAATCATTAATAAAATTTCTTTTCAATAATACCAGTCTCAAAATCCCATCAATTCTTGCTAGCCACAGACACCAAGATCAAGCCACTACTCCATGTACAGGATGGGTAAGAATTTACATTTTTGGCTGAAGCATGCCAGTTATCAAAAGAGCAAGTGGCTCACAAGGGAGATAATCTTCAATATCAGCTGGGAGATAATTGGTTGGTTAAATAATTTGTTTGTCTCAAGTCCTTACACTGAATTGTCATGGATACTTCTGAATTGAATAATCCAGTAATAAAATATGTAATGTACATTTCCATTAATTAATGATTAAGAAAACTTAAAGAGCTAACAAGGGAGATAATCCTGAAAATCATCAGGGTAGACAACAGGTTAATAAAATAACTTCCTGGCTTCAAGTTCTTATACTTAATGGTGATGGATACTTCTGTAACACAGTATGTAGTGTATTCTTCCAGTAATTGTTGACTAACAAAACTTAGACATCTACACAATCAAGTGTAAAGACAGTAATTACATAATCAATGTTAGTAATTATCTCCTGACATTTTCCATAATTTTGAACACTAAACACCATGTGTCTTATTATGTCTTATTATACCTGTAAATACCCAAGGCATCACTGGCTGGGTAAATTAAAGCAATTAAGTAAATTAAATTACATAACAGAACAATGTTTCAGCTACAAACAAATACGAAAATCATTACCAGAGAGAAAGTGACATTTGTTTCCAAACTGAAGAAACTGAAAAATGTTCCTACTTTAACTGATCAATTTTTCCGTTCTTTAAAAAACTTCATTATTCCACTGGCTTGTCATCATGAAATTCATTGGTCTGAATATCTGATGGATATATTGGAATTTAGAAAATTATATGAATCATTCATTTCATCAAGTATTCAATAAGATCAGATCTATTTAAAAATAGAAAAGAACTTAAACACCTGATCTATCTTTTTGACCCATTTTTCATAAACACAATGTAAATTGTAACAAGAATGAATTCATTTTTAGGAACTGTTGTCAAGTTTAATACAATTAGTAGAGGTTCAGGGCAAATTCATGTAAAAATCCTACTGTGAAAAAAGAAATTTAACTAATTGTCTAAACTATTCATTCCATTGTAACACTTTTTCATCTGCCATCAATCACAAGATTTTCTTTCTTTTTTAATTAGATCCCATTACACTAATCAATAAGCGTTAAGCAAAACTTCCTGAGCGCTGAATTTTTCAAGTGGTATATGGACCAACTGTGGCAAAAATTTACAGATTGATTTCCATTAAAACAGAGGAACTCCAGATCTAAAGAGCTCAGGGTAGCAAACCTTTAAAATCATACCCAAACAAATCTGATACAAATCTTGGCTTTAATGATGTTTTAGTGGTAACCTAATTCAAGGAAATGCATCACCCCTAATAACAGCCTAATATAATGTGCATTCAGTAATGTCCCGCCCAAAAGTACTTAATTTATCATACTTTCCAATCATGTCAGCTGCACAATAAACTACACATAAGGGAGCAGTTATTATTGCTGTTTAACACTCTGGGGAGCAGTAATTATTCCTGTCATGCTTTCATTAACATTTTGTACTTCCAGGGCTCAACTAATTCAGCAATTTTTTTTCCCTAAATGACAATATCAAACAAAAAAACACAATACCATTGCAATTTGTATTTCAATTTGTCATCATTTTTTCTTACAGATGATATGGTAATTACAAAGACTTTCAGTTTACAGATAAGTTGCTACATATCCCAGCCTACACAGTTCTCTTAAGCCCTTCCAGAATCTTTCCCCAAAGGATTTTATCGACAGATAATTCTTATTATTCTAACTGAAATTTATCAATGCCCCATTGATTATATATTACTTATAGACAAAGCTTTTGGAAACAGCTTAACACTATTCTGTAACCATAAATAATTTGTTCTTTTAGGTTTATCTCATATAGAATTTTGAACAGAAAATATATCATTTTACAAATACTTGTCATATGTATGAAACACACTTATAAATACTAAATTCTTGTATTATCTAATTTGCAAAATCTCTTGACAGTTACAATGTAAAGTGTACAATTTGAAATGAATAAATAACAATTCATTGGACTAGCTGTAGCCAATTAATCAATTTTTTTCCCATACTCTGAGGATTCTGTGCGATTCATCGCGATTCATCCATGATAACTGCCCATGAGTAATGCACCTAGACCTGCCAGTGTATCTATGCACAGTCACCGCACTGGAGATCTGTATACTCCTGATACACTGTTTTCCAATAGAAGGTGACTCAGGCTTGGTGGGATATGATTTAATGTTGTTTGTAATTATCAGATAGCATCAGTCTGATGTTTCCGACCGAAAAACTTGCGTGGCTACATACTGTCGATACCTAAACACTGCTGATCCATTTAGTCAATACTGGAGAAACTAAATGTTAATCAAGACCATTCTTTATGTCCATCACCTTTTTTTCAAGCCTTACAAAAGATTTTCAATTTTCCCCCAGTTGTACTTGAAATTAATTTTTTTGTCTTAGCAAATACATTTTCTAGGACAAAATGTTTATTTCAAATTCAGAAACCAAGCTGACACAAAGTCAAACTGATCAAAAGCCAATGACAGACATAAATAAGTGACCTAATACTAATCTCCTATTACTAAAGCTTTTTGACTGAATTTCAAATAGAGGAATATTACTGTATATAAACCCAATGCTACCCAATACGCCCACCCATCTTTGGCATCAATACTGTTCAGTGTGTTCATAAGTCTACTCATTACTGTTAAGTAGATTTACCAATTACCAATGTTATTTCATTGTCCTGCAATAAGCCCACTCATTACTGTTCATTTGATTTACCAATTACCAATGTTATTTCATTGTCCTGCAATAAGCCCACTCATTACTGTTCATTTGATTTACCAATAACCAATGTTATTTCATTGTACTGGAATAAGCCCACTCATTACTGTTCATTTGATTTACCAATTACCAATGTTATTTCATTGTCCTGCAATAAGCCCACTCATTACTGTTCATTTGACTTCCCAATAACCAATGTTATTTCATTGTCCTGCAATAAGCCCACTCATTACTGTTCATTTGATTTACCAATTACCAATGTTATTTCATTGTCCTGCAATAAGCCCACTCATTACTGTTCATTTGACTTCCCAATAACCAATGTTATTTAATTGTCCTGCAATTAGCCCACTCATTACTGTTCATTTGACTTCCCAATTACCAATGTTATTTCATTGTACTGGAATAAGCCCACTCATTACTGTTCATTATATTTACCAACCACTGTTAGTTAATCGTGTTGTAATAAACCCAGTTCCTAATATTAGATGTTGCTCTTCTTGTATTTTTGCAGGATGAACCTATCATGTAATAGAAATTACTGCATGTGAAAATAATAAACATTATAAGCCCAACACAACATAAGACTGTACATTACACACAACGTGTAAGTTAGTTTGAATTAATCACAATCAATAACACAATCATCTTCGTTGCTTATTTCCACCCATTGATCTACTTGCTTGCAAGGCTGCATGGTCAGAACTAATGCAGCAGAGATAGAAACAATATCATGATGTGCGAGTGGATGAGCCAAGCTGGTAACAGTACGGTGTAGCGTGTGGTGTAGCGTGGCGTAGCATGTTGTCTACACTTAAGTCTATAATGGTAGTCTGGCCCAGGCTGTAAGGCACAACATCAATAAACTGATGAGCAGTTCAAAATCAATGTATGTGTCACAGTACATGATGTCATCCATTGTCAGCTCTAGATATGCATGTTTGCCATAAAAGTGTAACATATCTGGTTCAAAAATATTCGACGGATCAATATTGACAGGGATGTTTGTAATTTCTTCACTGGTTACTGCCTTTCTACCAAAATTTAAATACATAGATATTTTGTTTACTTCACTGTGTGGAATTCCTCATTCCCTTTAAAATCTTGACTACAGACGAAAAATATTTTGAAGATAATGTATAATTGATAATAGGAAAAATTCTGTAATTCCAACACCATCTTCTCCACCATTTTTTTTTTTTTGTTCCCCTGCCTTAACTGACATTCTATAGCCGAGTCTTGTTCAAACTTCATTTTTCAGCCGATTAGATTGTTTCTGAGTATACATGTAGTTCAGTTGGCACTGTTTTGCCCATCTGCCCATTTGTTTAACATTTCCTCACTGCTTCCGAAGGGATAATTTTGAAATCCTGGCTAGCTTGATAAATGTGCATAAAGCATTGATCTGTAAAAGTGAATGTAAGTCAAGTGGAATCATGATGAGATCTGTTCAACCACCAGCTACTTCCTAGAATGCAGGGGTCCTGAAAAGCACTCGTCCCGTCGTCATGGACGAGTGAAAATTGTCTCGGACAACCAGATTTATCTTTGTCAGTCGTCCGTCGGATGAGTGCTTTTTTCCAATGATATTAATGTTACAACTTAAATTTCAATAAAAATGTAAAGAAAATTTTAAACAAAGAAACGTGTTTACGGTACTTCAAAAACAAAATATTCCAGTCTGCACTCTCACTTTTGATTACACTGTAACTTCCATGACGTCAAATATGGCATTCGGAATATCTTAAATCATTTTCCCGTGGTCATACTGATGTCAGGTGCTCTCATTCTTAACAGCACCTAGTCAGTCAGATGTAAACAAACACTACAGCTAGGCCTAAGTCGCGAACAATGTCTGATGCAAAGCAGCCATCACTGCATAGTTTTTTCACTAAAACTTCAAATAAAAATTTCAAAAAGTCACGTCACATCCTCGCTGATTAAGTCGCCATTTCATAGCTGAATTTGGACGAGTAAATTTCCAATCCGGACGAGTAAATTTTTCAGCCCACCAATCTGCTTGTAAATATAATATTGGTTTGATTAAAATTAATAATTACGTAAAGAATTCCATTTGTTGATTTAGTGATACGATTTGCAGTGCATTCTGGGAGGTCTTGTGTTAAGCAGTGTGTTATGGTGACAGTCACTGGAGGTTTCCAAATCATTTACTGTGTTATATTGAATTCATTACCCCGTACTCAAACTTAAGATGGCACACACTGGGCTGTTTCCTTAATGTTAAATTAGTATTCATTGGTTACAAATGATACTTAACAGTAACAAATATGGGTGACTTTATCATAGTGTAGGTACACAGGCTTATAAACCATCAAATAACATATAGTATTATATATCTGTGTGCAGATTATGTACCTCATATTACTGTCAAAATTCCAGGGTTAAGGGAACCTTTTCATCTCTGATCTAAGATTTGTGCATATATTACAAATGCAAATATGTACATACTTTTAAATGAGTGAACAGTTTTATTTTACATATATTACATTCAGCACTATTTAATTATGTACCTAAATTTATCATCTCTTTTATCAAATATTACCATCTTTTTTCACTTCTGCTACAAAACACAAAACATCAATACCAGTCAACTGACATATGCACTGCTGAAGCAAGTACCTAAAATATGGAACGCTTCACGAATTTGCGTGCCATCCTTGCGCAGGGGCCATGCTAATCTTCTCATGTACTGAAGGCTATTTAAAATTCTTATGTCTAATGTTTTATGTAATAGGACCATACTGGCTACACTAGCTCAACCAGTACAGCTTCTGACATTGCAATTTGTGATTATTTATGTGGGCCCTTTGTATTTCACAGGAACTAAGACCAGAGCGATCCAGTGTTGTCCGTGATGTGTCCTTTGGGAAGAACCTTACTCAATTTACCCTTGATTGCATGTGACAGTGGCCTTCCACATACTGTTCAATAAGGAAATTAAGCCAAGCTCTATGAGGTGAGTACCCACCTCAAAATTAGCCTATCCCAGTTGAGATGGTGATAAACCGAACAACCTGGGACATTTTCAATGAAATCTGTCATAGCAATCTTTTTGTATCCATTTCTACAGGACGACCTTCAAGTTGCTTTAAGATATAGGATATTCTAACAAAATACTCCTCTGGGTTTGGAAATTTTGTATGTCTACAATCTTACCTCAGACTAACATTCCAAAACATTTACAAGATTATAATTAATTCAAACTTTATTATAAATTCATAAAATCAAATAAAAAAAATTCTTTATCAAGCTTATTGCTTATTAGGCTTCAAACGATTTCTTTTTTATTCCTGAAAAAAATTTAAACCATTAAATCGCTTTTCTAGCCTCAGCAGAATCTGACATGCATTTGGTTGTAGCTAAGTCAACGAAACATGAAGATTAGAATGAGAAAAAACTTTGGCGCTTTCTAGTTCTCATTATAGAACAACATCAATTGAACTATTCTTTTTACAAACAACAGAATGCAAATCTGCGTGAACAAATAGATTTGAAAAGTCTTGATCATCAACTAAGCCATCATTATAATTAGCAAAGAACTGTAGAAAAGGGAATTATTGATTTTAACAAGACCATACCAGAAAGCTGTGTGACTCTGCACTAAGGCGAGTCCTTTGTGATCCATGTCTTGGTGGCTAATCTCTCATTTCAATCTCTCTAATTTGGTTTCATGTCCGTAAAAATCTCTAAGTGAAAACCATCAACTACAACCTAGGCACATCAACCTGACATGAAATTGTTTTCTAAGGCCACACAGCTCCTAATATCTCAGCTTCTGGTAAGCGACACAAAATGCAGAACCATTTTCTGTAAGGTGGCCAGTCAGACCATTTTCTTGTCAGTTACATTAAGTACTCTGTGTCTGCATTATAATCATGAGACATCTCTGTATCTATTAAACCCTCATCTGCACATCTTTCAGATTTTTATTAGGATAACATTTCTCATATTTTGATTTGGTTGACATCTCTCACATTTTGGTTAGGATGTTGACTATCACAATAATATCACATTAGTAATTTTACTATCGCAATACCATCATGAAAAATTTGTTGGTCTCAATAGTCACCACTATTTATTTCTTTGTGTTAGCAAACAGGATCATATAAATTCTTGTCACAGTATCAAAAATCAGGGTCAAATAAATTCTTGTCACAATATCATAAATCAGGGTCATATAAATTCTTGTCACAGTATCATAAATTAGGGTCATATAAATTCTTGTCACAGTATCATAAATTAGGGTCATATAAATTCTTGTCACAGTATCATAAATCAGGGTCATATAAATTCTTGTCAGTGTCAATTTATTGGGAACCAATCAGGATGAAAAGAATGCTTCAGTCATAATATCACAAATCTGAGTCATTAAAGTTCTTGTCTTGGGGTCACAATTGGTCAGGGTCATATAAATACTTGCCACATCTTTACAGATCAGGATCAGCTATTGCTTTGTCACATAAATTTGGTTATTTGTATAGTCAGATGCTCTTACTTCCGAACATTTGTTTCCAAGTCAAGATAGATGGCCACATCATTTCACCATACAGTTCACTTGTTTAAAACATGTTTCTTCTTAACAAAAAGTATATGAATCAAAGGTGACTTTGTTTGAAAGAAATATGTATATATATTGATACTCTGCAATTTGGCACAAGTATTATATATAGTACAGTGTCTGTGGTACAATTGTAAGCAATGGCAGTTTATTTATCATGTTGTTGTTCTAAGCTACATCAGCATGACTTTGATATCTATGGCCACCACTGAACCTCCTACATGTCTGAACAGAAACAAGTCTTGTTCCAAACCTTGTCTGAACAAGCTGTAATCAACATGGCTTCATCCTCTCAATAGATATGTAATTTTCTGAACAGGCTACAGATACATGAAACCTCCCACTGAAGAGTCTCCCATCAACCTGTCACTGAACAGGTCAGGGAGGCAAATAAGATTTAAGCCTTAGATCTAATCTTTTGTCTGAACAAGCTATATGCAACATTGCTCCAGCCTCCCAAGGTACAGGGGAGCCTCTCTCTGGGCCTCCCACCAAACTGACTGAACAGGTCTGGGAAGTCAATGAGAGTTGTGTGTTTGATGATGGAACATGACAGGATTATTCTGTGAAGTCTGTGCCACCATCAACATCCCATAAACCATGTACAATGCCAGACACCCTACAATTGTCAGAATGACTTTTCCTCCTGAGACAAATCTCATCCTTTCTCACCAGCTGTGCTATGACTTGTCAACTACCTACTCTAAAATTAATAAAGGGTTCTAACCCGATAAAATCTTGAAACTTAGAGAGTAAAACTCAAAGCTAGTGTAACTATGAGGAAATTACATGTTTGGTAAAAAAATTCAAGGATAACTACTTTTTAATATGATAACTGTTAAAAGCAGATAATACTTTTTTTTCTAGGATATAAAATTTTGTATCTTCTCTATGTCAGAAAATGTGTATTGTTTTGCATACAATGACACATAATATTCATTTTTACAAGATAGGTTCTTGAATCAAACTGGAATTGGATTTTTCAGTAGGAGTGGGATGGGGGGAAATGACAACATCAATTTACTTCCAATAATGTGATAAGTGCTTTTGTACATTCAGAATATTTAGTATACAGTTATTTCATAATAGTCAATTAACATATAATTAATTGTTGGGTGTAACCCACTCCCCACTGAGGTGGCCAGCAGTTCCATTCTAAAATCAGTTACATTTGAAAATTAAGTCCAAAATGATGGACAACTCTCCTTTGTAACAGGTACACACTTTAGTCAACTGTAGTATATCGACTCAATCTTACCACATGAGATTCCATCAGCTAAATATAGCACAACTTTCATGCCAGAAAAATCAACCAGAATTGTGATAAAGTATGCTTGGTCTGTTTAAGAAGTAAAAGGAGTCTTAATACTGCACCACTGTTTACAAAGAAACACCTTGAATGAGAAAGTCTTAAGATTGATTGATAGTTTCACCAAACACTTGAGAGACCATGAGAACAGCTTATAGTCTGTTACCACACAGCCATTGACATCAATACACAAAACAGACAAGCATGCTGTCTATCTAGAGCATTGATAAGGCAGTGTAATAGACAATGATCCCACAGCCTCACATAACTCCACTCCCCACTTCAGCTTCTCCCTGTAATAGACAATGATCCCACAGCCTCACATAACTCCAATCTCCCCCTCAGCTTCTCCCTGTAATAGACAATGATCCCACAGCCTCACATAACTCCAATCTCCCCCTCAGCTTCTCCCTGTAATAGACAATGATCCCACAGCCTCACATAACTCCAATCTCCCCCTCAGCTTCTCCCTGTAATAGACAATGATCCCACAGCCTCACATAACTCCAATCTCCCCCTCAGCTTCTCCCTGTAATAGACAATGATCCCACAGCCTCACATAACTCTATTCTCCCTCACAACTTCTCCATTAAAATCTTCCCACAGCCTCACATAACTCCACTCCGCACTTCACTTTTGATCCCACAGCCTCACATAAATTTAGCTTCTCCCTGTAATAAATGATCCCACAGCCTCACATAACTGATATTGATATATATAACTCCCCACCTCAGCTTCTCCCTGTAATAGACAATGATCCCACAGATCTCCCCCTCAACTTCTCCCTGTAATCTTCCCACAGCTCTCTGCATCTTAAGATAGACAATGATCCCACAACATAATCCAACCAGCTTCTCCCTGTAATAGACAATGATCCCACAGCCTCACATAACTCCAATCTCCCTCTCAACTTCTCCCTGTAATAGACAATGACCTTCACACTCTCTGTACTTACCAGGTGATTTCATCTGCACCAATTCATTTTCGTCATAACATGTGAATCAATCTGATAAAATTCTGATCGTAATTCTCACTTTGTTACTCTCACTAAAACAACTACAGTATAGGATGTTCTAAAATGTGTCAAAGGTCAAAGTTCAGGTGCAAATCGGTGCACAATTATGTAAATCACTGGTGCATACTTTTGCAAAATCTAATGCACTATAGTGTACATGTAAACGGTATTTTATATCTTTGTATATAAACTGGTCTAGAACCAGTGTAAAACTATCTACATTATACAAACATTTCTCTACATATCTATCTACAGCAATTACATACAAACGTGCTGACATCATACTGTAATACTGCTGAAAGGTTTGTATCATCACAACTTTGTTAATGACTGATAAACAATTATCATATTACGAAAACAATTCTTGTATATCTACTTTGCCAAGTTTTTTTGTCACCGCCAAATATGTTTTTTTTTTTGGTTCCCACCACACCTTGAACTAATCATGTGCTATTGTTTTAGTCTGACATGCCAAACAAACTAAGTTACTCTGCTCTCCCACTAGTTTACAAACGGTGCCAAAAGCTTTAGTGTTCATCACTGTCTCCACGAAAATCTGCAGAAGTGTCGACAATGCCAACGAGGAGCAGTTCACTGCTGTGTCTGCACTGAAAGGGAGCCAAGTCTCACACAGTCAGATTTTGTCTATGAATGACATAAGCTCAAGAGCATTGGGTTATATTGATGCAATGCAGTATGTGTGTTTTGTTTTTCTGTATGCAACAAGATGTAGATGTTATTTAGCTCCTGTACTTTATAATCAGGACACACTTCAGCAAAGAAAACTGGTGTTTAATGCAACTATTCACACTGTACACATTGGTACACAAATCTAAATAACTGGAAGAATGTTATATTTTAACATAGCAACCAGGATAAAACTTGATCAGGCCAAATTGCCTTTACCACATAACCAGCTATTACTGTGTAACCAAATTAAAATGTAGCATACATGTAACCATAGCATACAATGCACTTTCCAGTAACTATGGAAATATATCTCCATCCATGTGAAAAGCAACTTTCCATACAAATTTATAATCAGATATAGCCAGAGGATATTAAACAACATAAGGCAGCAGTTTCATTTTTTTACAACTCATCATACAGGTGTTTCGTCCTTCGAAGACTCCACAGTAATGCTACGTCATACAGGTGTTTCGTCCTTCTACGACTCATAAGTAATGCTACGTCATAAAGGTGTTTCGTCCTTCTAGGACTCATCAGTAATGCTACGTCATACAGGCGTTTCGTCCTTCTACGACTCATAAGTAATGCTACGTCATACAGGTGTTTCGTCCATCTAGGACTCGTCAGTAATGCTACGTCATACAGCTGTTTCGTCCTTCTAGGACTCGTCAGTAATGCTACGCCATACAGCTGTTTCGTCCTTCTAAATTTTGTCAGTGATCATGTTGCTAAGTGTTTGATTCTTCATGAGCTCATTGAAGATGCTACATCATATGCCTGTTTAGTCCTTGTAGGACTTGCCAGTGATGCTAGAAGTCTGAACTTGTTCAAACCAAGGAGGCAAGCCAGCAAAATTTAATTGATCTAAAAAGAAAAGTCAAAATAAAAATTTGGGAGGTGCACTCATAATTCAATATTCAAATATTGGAGGACTTCAAAAGAACATAGCAGTAAAGGCGCGTCACTATTTGTAACTTATCACATAACAAATTAATGATACATTCAACTTTCAAGGCATTATCAGGACCATAAGCTGGTTTAATTATAAGTTGTTGATGAGGAGATACTGAAGAAAAGAATAGAGATAACCACCCAGGTTGTTACAGTAGACACACTGGATACAGCTGAGCCTGTGTGTTAGTCACTATCAGATCATACCATACTCTACCAGACATCAATACCATATGAATCATTAACGGAAACACAAGTATACTTGTGATAGAAAATAAATGGAGTATACAAACCTGATTAAAGGCCACCTAAATAAAGATATTTTCATTTTCCTCAATATAACTATACATAACAACTTCAAAAATGATTATCTGTATCAAAATGCAAAGTCTAACAGATAACTACCAGCAGTCTTGACATCAAATGACAATAAAATCACAAAACAGCATCGGAAACTACACCACAAAGCTCACAGGCCGACATCAGTTACCATATGATACCACAAAGCTCACAGGCCGACATTAGTTACCATATGATACCAAAGGCCAGCATCAGTTACCATATGATACCACAGGCCAGCATCAGTTACCATATGATACCACAGGCCAACATCAGTTACCATATGATACCACAGGCCAGCATCAGATACCATATGTCACTCTATAACCTTATATTCTAATAAGACTGACCCAGCTTAGTCACGCTATAACCTTATATTCTAATAAGAATGACCCAGCTTAGTCACTCTATAACCTTATATTCTAACAGACTGACCCAGCAAATTCACTCTATAACCTTATATTCTAATAAGACTGACCCAGCTTAGTCACGCTATAACCTTATATTCTAATAAGACTGACCCAGCTTAGTCACGCTATAACCTTATATTCTAATAAGACTGACCCAGCTTAGTCACTCTATAACCTTATATTCTAATAAGACTGACCCAGCTTAGTCACTCTATAACCTTATATTCTAATAAGACTGACCAAGCTTAGTCACTCTATAACCTTATATTCTAATAAGACTCTATAACCTTATATTCTAATAAGACTGACCCAGCTTAGTCACTCTATAACCTTATATTCTAATAAGACTGACCCAGCTTAGTCACTCTATAACCTTATATTCTAATAGACTGACCCAGCAAAGTCACTCTATAACCTTATATTCTAATAGACTGACCCAGCTTAGTCACTCTATAACCTTATATTCTAATAGACTGACCAAACTTAGTTACTCTATAACCTTATATTCTAATAAGACTGACTAAGCTTAATTGCTCTATACTGTAACACCTTATCATATGTATTATAGGTTGCATGTTCATCATTGCTAGGGATTTGAACCCAGGACCTCAGAAGTCTATCCAAATGGCTGTTTAACCAAATGAACTACTGCTTTCACATCCAGACCACAGTATTATAATTCACCCTAGTTTATAGTGGAAATTTTAGAGGTGAATAACTCTGAAAGTGTGAATTCTTTCAAAGGTGGCAAAAATTTTAATTTTTCTTCAAATTAGGTCTTAACCAAGCTTGAAACTGAATGGAAAGAAACAAAAAATGAGGTAATGAGCCAAAAACCAGCAACCTGAATACTCAGTGTAGAGATCTGGTGCCAGAAACAATTAAATGTATTTGTATCTATCATAAAAAAGATAAAGCTATGAACCAACATCTAAGTGCATTTATACATTGAAAAATTCCAACAACTGACAGCTTTCAAAAGTATCAAACCTATGCCTGATCCTGATTATAGGATAAAAGCTTCTAACAGACCCTGACCTGAGGGATCAAACTTCTGTCAATCCCGGAGTTAAAGAGAGGTAAAGTCTGCATTGTACAAAATACATGCAATGAAATATGTAAAACAAGAAATAAAACAAAAATGTTCTGAGAAATATGCAGAAAATCTATTCTACAGTTGATCTTCATCACTAGGTTGGTCCTCCTACATTGAGACATCCAAGCTAAGTGCTGGTTCGAAGAGAGACTGAAAGTCATGCAATACCACATTGAACTGAGGAATATTTATTGATCATTGGCACAGGATAAATTGTGCTAATACAAGTATATGTTTTCTGTCACTTGATCTTCTGAATGTCTTTAATTTTTTGCGTAGACAAATAATCTTTCTCTTTAATTCCAGTTCTCAGCATAATAGTCAATGTTCCTCACATACATCGCACAATGTTATTTACTCTACGTAAATTAGAAAAAATAAAAGAATAAAAAAAAACATGCAAATAAAAGAATTTTTGTCTGGCTGTTTGACAGGCTGACAAAGAAATGCCTAAGTTTAAAATGAGTAGCAGTACTCACTACAGATTCCTTCATCACCATAACATGGTTTTCTTTGTGTATCCCCCATCATCTAATAGCATTTTAAGTGAGTATAAAGCTCCATGTTTATCAATGGGCTGGCAAGGGAACAAATAACAAGAAAATGATGATCTGTTAAAACTCTTTCCTAGGGAGCCTCCTGTAACAGCCTCAAACTCAGACTGTGCTGTTTTATGGTATAAGGCATGATATTTTTTTGTGCATAATACTTGGAAAGAACAGAAGTCCAGGTTTAATTTGTTTTCTTCTATTTTTATTCATCACTTACATTCAGATGGCTATGGCCAGTAGCTCATAAATTGCCCTCCTATGTGTATTAAGAACCTTAGAAGATTCATGATGAGATGTAATAAAAACATCTAAAATTTTGTTGCCTTTTTAGTGCTCAATGCATTTCCTCCCCTGAAACAAACTTTCGAGTGATTCTATTCTACATCTCCTCAGTGTTAATTTGATAAAATTTCATTGTTTATTTGATGTATTTTAAGAATAATGATAACAGTATTTTTTAACTCACCAATTTACCACAAATAGGAAATAGTTAAATGACAAAACTGTGATTAAAATATAGAAGACCTATACTCGAGAATTTCTAATGAGAGAGAAAAGCTATCAAATTAAAAACAAATGCTGTATGCAACTGTTTCAATTTAGTTACAAGGTGACCTTAAAAATTCAATTAAAAATTCAGTGACAGTGCGACCTTCAAAAGTTTTAAACAGAAAACAATAAACAGGTATTTAACAACAGAGGCGGTATAACAATTGTCCAGTCTGCTGTTAGACAGATCCAAACACTGGATTCAGGATTCAGGGATAAAGTATTATGCAGAAAAAGAACAAAATAAGGATTCATATGTTGTCCTTATTCACAATCTAATAATCAATACAATTCATATTGATTCTGTATCTAACTGGAAATACCAGGGTTTTTTTCAGATTGTTCCAGACATCACAGCCTCATTTTCACATTTCAAAACCATGTGACCTTGGAAATTTACTTGACAAAGTTTGCCTGATGTGTTACAAAAGTAGCCTCAATTAAGTTTTCATTGATCCTTTTTCTGTGTCATCAGATCCACCATTGTGTTTGTATACATATCATTAAAGAGCAATCCACACAGAATATTCAAATCAATACTTTGCAATTAAATTTTTTCCAACATGTCACAATTGAATATTTTCTCTGCATGCAATATTTCAGTTCTAAAAATGTCCCTGTCATACATAAAACCATTATTTATGTCTCAACTAGGAACTATTAGAATTGTGGTCTGTATTTGGAAGAATTAAGTTTACAATGTGTCTTACAAGGCCATGCTAATTACAACTTCATCACCAATAAAAAGGAACTGAAGCAATTTCATACATTGTCGTCCTTCAGATTCATTTATAGTTCATAATAAACCAACCAGTAAAAGGTTGTACCAAAGATACAAAAGAGAACAGAACCATTTAAACTTTAGGTAAGATACAGAAGAACTATACAATACAAATTTAACTACATCATACAATTTTTCTTCCTTCTAGGACTCATCAGCGGTGCTACATCAACAGCTGTTCCATCCTTCTAGGACTCATCTGTGGTGCTACATCATACAGCTGTGTCGTCCTTCTAGGACTCATCTGTGGTGCTACATCATACAGCTGTTCCGTCCTTCTAGGACTCATCGGTGGTGCTACATCATACAGCTGTGTCGTCCTTCTAGGACTTGTCAATGATGCTACATCATACAGCGTTTCGTTATTCTAGGACTCGTCAGTGATGTTACATTATACAGCTGTTTTGACCTTTTAGGACTCATCAGTGTAGCTATACCATACAGCTATTTCGTCCATCTAGGACTCATCAGTAGTGCTTCATCATACAGCTGTTTCACCCTTCTAGGACTCATCAGTGTTGCTGTACCACACAGCTGTTTTGTCCTTCCAGGACTCCAAGTGATGCTATACCATACAGCTGTTTCGTCCTTCTAGGACTCATCAGTGTTGCTATACCATACAACTGTTTCGTCCTTCTAGGCCTCATCAGTGGTGCTTCATCATACAGCTGTTTCATCCTTCTAGGACTCATCAGTGTTGCTGTACTATACAACTGTTTTGTCCTTCTAGGAATCAGTGATGTGAAGGGCCTAAATTTTTAAAGTCGATAAGGTGACCGAGGAAACACTCAAGTGATAAAAAGTAGAAACAAGTTTATCGTGATGTCATGTGACATTTCTACGTTTACCATCAAAATTCCAAAGTCATGACATCTGATAGGAGTTCAAGGCTAAACAGTAAAAGAAGCATTGTATTCTGTTGTATTTTATATACACAGATATAGAATTAATCACTTCTTATGACAGTATGTAGAATCAACTGAAGAGTAGCATGCAGATCCTAATTCACTTTTATAGATAAACCTGTACTTAAATGACTTTTCATTAAAACAGGGAGTTAGATTATTACTTATTCTTAGAAATACTTTATATTGGAAAATAAGACAAATATTTCATAACATTGTATTAATCTGGAATTTCTTCCATTTGTGCTGCGAGACATATGGAAGACAAGCAGGTCTAGCAGCAAGTATTGACATTTCAAAGACTGGTCTGGAAATTATGTACAAGATTTGTGTCAGAAAAAGGTTAGTTGATGGTACACCATCGTTTTCCTCCTACGTCTCTTCAGAGCCTTAAGTCAACCACCACCAGCCAACTGTATTGATCCGACAAAGCTGACTGATCCATGGCAGATCATTGGAGAGCTGATGAGACAGGAGCCGGCCAGTGTAATTACCACAGCCATATCTCCACTCCAAAAAATACCGAAACTCTCTCACAATAGGTACAAACAGTCACAGCTCTGATTGCCAAAATACTAAAACAAAGATAGCTTCTAAAAAAATTTTTTTCATAAAATTTCCACAAACCACATACAGTTATATAAAATATGTAAAGTTAGTTAAATGATTGATGTCCCCTTCTGACAAAGTCCACGCCTTATCCTTAAATGATATTGATTACACAACAGCTCTGTACAACAACAACAAAACAGAAAGAAGAGTATTTAGGTCAAGGTTTTAAAACGTTTGTAGGCATTACTTTTCTTACAAAGTTTATGTCAATAATTTTACCGTAAAATTTATCAATGAGCCAAGAAGGCCCGTAAACACCTTACTTAATCTTAATCAAAGTCGGAGTGGGATGGGATTATTAACTAACAATAAAAAAAACACTGGCTTATAATAAATGGGTGGGCTAGATATACCAGGCTTGAGTTTATTGCCCAATACATACAGTACAAACTTTCTACACAGAACATTTGCCACTTTATAGCAAAGACTAGATGAGGTAATTCTATAAACTTTGTAGATACTTCTTTAATCATGTAGTAAGCCCAAGAGGACTTGAAATACCAGATACTAGCAAGGGGCTAGCTCAGCAGGGCAATGATAGGAAATGTATCAGTATTGATTCTACCAGAACTTCAATTAAGTTTTGGTGGGCTTATCAGCAGACACTGGCTTACAAAAGGACTGATACTGTATCATTTCATATCCCACGTTTTGCTTAAACAGTGTAATGGTTGGTAATTTTCAAGACTAGAAAAGAATTGCAAAAAAAAAAAAAGAAAAAGAAAAAAAAATTGATGAAAATGTTTAAAAACTTAGGTGAATCATTAATCTGTTTCGTGCTTTTAGTTTTTAATAAAAAAAAAACCTTACAATTTCAAAGCATTACAATCTTTCCGGTATCCATTGACAAATGTTAACTCTATCAAATGCTACCATAGCTTCTAATAGCATCAAGGCTGGCACAGGGAAATTATTTTCTAAACATTTTTCACTTGGCAACAACACTCTCCATCAAAAAAGAAAAGCACTGTGCTGACTTTCTAGGTCACATCTGAAGGTCACAGAGTGAAATGTTTCAGCTTCAATCAAATTTTTCGAGCCGATTCCACTGTTTTCTGAATCCTCCTCGGACTGAAATGTGACAGCTCGTCAAAAACTTTCGCTGCTTTTGCGTGGAAAGTTATCGAATTATTTCTGATTCTGTATGGCATATAAAAGCATATGATATCAAGGGAAATTGATTACAATTTTGCTGAAAAGTAATAAAGCATATCCGTCATTTCATTTATGTGTACAATATTACGTAACAACCATTGACTTGCTGAATTTGAAATGGGAGTTAAAAATGTCAAAAGTTAGTTTTACTTTAATCAATATCAAAAATCATTTCAAATAAAGCAGACACATGCAATTGCTCATTTTTTATTTCAGTTTCATGTGATATTTTACAGACTACACAATTACACAGACTATACAACAAATTATCATATGGAAATGGGTACACGTGCACTGAATATTTTTTGTTGAGTGAAACATTAATGTCGTTTTATGATTCAATATCAGCAGATTTAATAATAAGAAATACATTAAGTGGGCAACTTTAGAAAATAATGAATTTATTCCAAAATAAACCAAAGAGCCGAACAATCCCCCTGACTAATAACAACAAGGGCATATTACAGAACACTGAACAAAATATCATTGGTTGGTATTCTACTGAACAGCAATATACTATACAGCATGATATTTTCATGTTTGCTATTACACAGTTCATTGCCATCATCACAGAAATTTAATCCATGAAATAATGAGACACATGTGTTTTATATATATTTATATCCTTTTTGTGAATTTTTCATTTGTCATTTTAAAATAAAACTGAAAATTTGGGCCCTTGAATTAACCAGCTATACAGTATATGGGTGGGCTTATTACTAAATATATATGGTATTTTGATATTTGGAAACTTATCATTTGCATTTTAATACTGTCTCTACATATAGACCTCTGACATTTACAGGTATTTGGGGGGAAATGTCAAGGTTTGTCTTGGCAATCAAGCACCTGGTTTAGAGACCATCCATCCTGTTAAAGGTTAGTAAAAAGTATATGAAAATACTTATGTAAAGCACATGCTTTCTGACTTGAAGGTCGTATTGTGCTAATGAAGATAAAATGTTTTGAAAACATTTATTTGAGGCAAGGAAGATTGTTTTCAATGGATTCATACAGAACCATAATTTATCTTACAAGACCAGGGGCCCAATATTTCAGTCTGTCTGTCAGAAGCAGAGTAGACACATTACTTATAGCGTTATTGGAGCCACATCTTTATTTGTTTGATGATCAGATGAATACATTCTCAGGTGAAGGTTTAAGATTTGTGGACGATCTAGATCAGAGTGGAGTTTATATTTCACAGAAAGCTGAGATTTAAGACAGTCCATACTGTCAATAGGTTCTCCTAGGGCAAGACATGCATTTCCCCCTAAGTTGCATTGGACAGCATGTGGCAGGCCTCTCACGTTTTGTTCAGGAGATATAGCTACTAGTCTCCACTTCTAAATGAAGCACCTACCTAAAACAAGAGGCCCATGGGCCTTAACGGTCATCTGACATAAAATAAAAGATTTCAAATTTTGAACTTGAGAAGAAGTCGAAAATGTGTTTTCAAGATGGCGGCCATGGCAGCCATGTTGGATTTCGGACCAACCCGAAATTAACAAACTTTGGTCAGGATCATGTCACAATCATTTCAGGTAAGTTTCAGCTCAATGAGACATGTAGAACTTAAGAAGTTGAAAATGTTTACGACAGACGATGGATGTCGGATGATGGCGGACAAAAGGCGATTGCAATAGGTCATCAGACCCTTTAGTCGGATGACCTAAAAATGTCTCTGACTGTTCATGGAGTGATGAACCTGTATGTCTATATCGTCACAATAGATGTGAGTGGGCTTATTTTCGGGGAAAGGTTTTCTATTGTCAGAAAAATTCAGCAACACTTTTATTTGTGCTACAAGCTTGCATATCAGTACCATCAGCTTAAGTTACATTAACAAAACAGTCCAATTGAACCTATGATCAAACCCAAAAACAAGAGTATAGCAGCAGATATTTAAAGTTATTGGACAAGAAAACAAGCAAAAGTCACCATTCATCTCCTCCCTTTCTTACTCTCCTTCCTATCCTATCTTATTCTGTCTGCTGAAAGGTCAAAGGTCATAATAGCAGACCCTGTTAATAAATGACTATAAATGAAATTACACAAAACACAAGTTGAACAACACGGGCAGACATTTTCAACACTGATATGATGAACCTTATTGTAAAATTTTTTGAATGCAGATGAAATGAAGTGAATGAAGTGAACACATCTGTTAGGAAAACATCAATATTTCTTTGGGCGTGTGGTATGTTTTTCTCCCAGATTTCTAGCACAAGTAGAAACAGAGAGAGTATTGATTTACAAGACCACCACGGTATAAGGTTTTTATAATGATTCCTATAAAATACTTGGATGGAGGCAGAAAAAAAAACCCAAAGTCTTGTCTTGGAGTTAAGAGGCATCAGGATAGTATATTATATCGCTTATCTCTTCAGAAACAAATTACATCGAGCAAGGCAGTGTCAAATGACCCCTGACATTTGACAATTCTAAAAGTCAAGTAACATCTTTAAAGTTGTAAGGTGAAACAATAGCTTCACTAAGATTTAGAATTATTTCTTTAATCCCAGGAGCCCATGCTACTACCATAATTTGCTGGAAAGTCAAAAACATAATCCTAAGGTTGATGTCTGTAAGACTTGTCTGCACACATAAATTTTCAATATTTTTTTCTTTTGTAGTGTTTTCTTTGAATTTATGTTTCAAATATGTATAAATTTTACAGTTCTAGTTTACAAGGTAAGTTATAAAATGAATTTTAATTATTCAACCTGAAGAGACTGCAATAATCATCAGAAGCCCAGGAAGACTATGTTCCTGTAACCACAGAATAATAAACTCATGTATTATGTAAATTTCCTCCACCATAGTACACCTCCAAGGATGCAAGTCAATTGTATAAGTCGATCTCCATGAAGTCTCGGAGTCTCCAACAAGTCTCCAAGGAACCACCAGAACCTTGTCCCTTTCACTTTAACATCCAATGGACTGTAGCACATCAAAAGATCTATATACGTGGTTATTATGTAGGTATGGTACGCTTGGCGGAGACGCATCATTGATTTTCACATCACGCCACGACTATCTCCTTGTTTCGCCATTCATCTCAATTCAATTCGGATGTCATTCTACACCATCTTTGGTACATATCTACATAGTCAGTCGTTATCAAGGCAGTGTCTGTCGCATCTCACAGACAGAAAACATTGCCAGTTGATATATATTCCTAAATGTCCTCGTACATGTTACATTTCTACCATTCCCGATTCAATTAGGGATAAATTGACTTTCTGATACTGATCATCGCAATCTACATCCTATTCTTTACCCTACTTTCTATATCCCTGCTACATTAACGCATTTTCTTTATTTTCAATCTTTTTAGACTTATATTTGAGTAAATTTTACCCTTGCAGTATTCCATCAGGTTATAATCTGTATATATTAGAGAAACGTGCAGAAAGATTTATCTACAAAAAGAACCCCTGTTGTGTGGATAACTGTATAAAGCAGACATTTAAGTCCGGTCTCATTGTATTAACTTTTTTCCTAGATTAAACACTTGTAAACTGGATGCTAACTACAAAGGAACCACAACAAATTGTGAACTGCAAGGCTTAAAAGCATATTAGTGTTAATAGATAGAGGAGAATAACAAATATTTTATTTTCATAGCAGCAAATCAATTTAATAAATTGCTTAATTATTACAGAGGAGAAAAATTAACATTATTTTCCTAAATGCATCCTTTTAGCTGTCAAAATTTTCGGAAATTCTATGTAATTGATCATATTTTTTTAATGTCACCATCTGTACTACAGACATAACTTGACATAACTGTTACTATCAATCCATCTCACAATAGGCAAAACTTACTGAGCATTAAATACCATTTCCTTTACAACAGATGTGTGGTGACATGTATCCCAATCAGCAGATACAGATATAATGCTATAATTTCCCAGCAGACATCAGAATTTACAGAAATCAAATTCAAACTTGGTATCTACTTATCATCATTACAACACCAATCCAGATTACTGTGTCCACAAGGTGGGCTATATAACCCAAAATGTCATGTCGTTCAAAATTTTATTCTAACCTTACAATTTTATGATTGCATTTGTGAAAGAGAATACGATAAAAAAATTTACAGATTACAACAACCAATTTGATCTGAGCAGCCATTACACAAGTATTCATAAATGACATAACACTAAATGCATTCCAGATTTTTGTAAATATATATATATGAATATATCTCACAGTATTTTGACAAAACTGAAAATTATTGTTCATGTTTCTGATATTTATAATTTCTTCCAAGCAGAATCCCCTTCAAGATATCTTTGGAACTGGTGAACATTGATGACAAAACTGAAAATTATTATTCATGTTTGTGATATTTATAATTTCTTCCAAGCAGAATCCCCTTCAAGATATCTCTGGAACTGGTGAACATTGATGTCAATATGCATTGGTTTGTTGAACTATAATATCTAGAATTTGCAATATCAATATATGATAACCACAAGAAATGTCACTCACCTTATCAATAAAGAAAACAATCATGAATAACAAGCTTATTGGTTTTTATTGAAGATCTCTGGTAGGGATTTCTAACGCTATCTATTCTTGCCTACACATGCATGCAGGCCTGTGGCTGATCTTTAAAAGCCAATGAGCAATGCTGCATGAGCTCGGAGATAGGATACACAATTCCTGGAAACTTTTATGATCAATCTTACATCATGTCTACAGTGGTTCCCAAACGACAATCAATAATACCACTTATAGCAGTCTAACTGGCAAACAACATTTACAAAATTTAATTATTTATTTTAAAAGCTGTATAGTAAGTGATAACACCAATATGATATAAATGTTTTCCAGAAAATGCCATCACTTTCTAAACAAAGAGAAAGTTGTTGAAGAAATAATAGAATCCTTTGTGGACTGACAATTAAAGTCCTCCATCATTTACAAGTAAACAGCCACCTATATCAGTAGTCAGTCATCAGTATAATTCTCTGAACAAATCTCCATGGAGACCAGGTTCAATTTCTAAAGGTTGTATTTATTTGCAGACAGGAAGACACTTCTGTGTCTTACACAGGTTTTAGAGTAGAAATTCTATTGACATGTATCATCCTATATCCAGGTTCTATGTAAAAAGCAATTCTGCAAATTATTTAAAACAGAACTATTTTGTAGGTGTGTGGTTTTGAACTATTCTGTCAAGGAATGGTTTGGAACTATTTTGTCATGGAATGGTTTGGAACTATTTTGTCATGGAACAGTTTGGAACTTTTTTGTCAGGAAATGGTTTGGAACTATTCTGTCAGGGAATGGTTTGGAACTATTTTGTCAAGGTATGAGTTGGAACTATTCTGTCAGGGAATGGTTTGGAACTATTTTGTCATGGAATGGTTTGGAACTATTTTGTCATGGAACAGTTTGGAACTTTTTTGTCAGGAAATGGTTTGGAACTATTCTGTCAGGGAATGGTTTGGAACTATTTTGTCAAGGTATGAGTTGAAACTATTCTGTCAGGGAATGGTTTGGAACTATTTTGTCATGGAATGGTTTGGAACTATTTTGTCAAGGTATGAGTTGGAACTATTTTGTCAGGCAATGGTTTGGAACTATTTTGTCGCGGAACAGTTTGGAACTATTTTGTCATGGAACAGTTTGGAACTTTTTTGTCAGGAAATGGTTTGGAACTATTCTGTCAGGGAATGGTTTGGAACTATTTTGTCAAGGTATGAGTTGGAACTATTCTGTCAGGGAATGGTTTGGAACTATTTTGTCATGGAATGGTTTGGAACTATTTTGTCATGGAACAGTTTGGAACTTTTTTGTCAGGAAATGGTTTGGAACTATTCTGTCAGGGAATGGTTTGGAACTATTTTGTCAAGGTATGAGTTGAAACTATTCTGTCAGGGAATGGTTTGGAACTATTTTGTCATGGAATGGTTTGGAACTATTTTGTCAAGGTATGAGTTGGAACTATTTTGTCAGGCAATGGTTTGGAACTATTTTGTCGCGGAACAGTTTGGAACTATTTTGTCATGGAACAGTTTGGAACTATTTTGTCACGGAACAGTTTGGAACTATTTTGTCATGGAATGGTTTGGAACTATTCTGTCAGGGATTGGTTTGGAACTATTTTGTCACGGAATGGTTTGGAACTATTTTGTCACGGAATGGTTTGGAACTATTTTGTCATGGAATGGTTTGGAACCATTTTGTCATGGAATGGTTTGAAACTGTTCTGTCATGGATTGGTTTGGAACTATTCTGTCAGGCAATGGTTTGGAACTATTTTGTCATGGAACAGTTTGGAACTATTTTGTCATGGAACAGTTTGGAACTATTTTGTCACGGAACAGTTTGGAACTATTTTGTCATGGAATGGTTTGGAACTATTCTGTCAGGGATTGGTTTGGAACTATTTTGTCACGGAATGGTTTGGAACTATTTTGTCACGGAATGGTTTGGAACTATTTTGTCACGGAACAGTTTGGAACTATTTTGTCAGGGAATGGTTTGGAACTATTTTGTCACGGAACAGTTTGGAACTATTTTGTCACGGAATGGTTTGAAACTGTTCTGTCATGGAATGGTTTGGAACTATTCTGTCAGGGAACGGTTTGGAACTATTCTGTCAGGGAATGGTTTGGAACTATTTTGTCACGGAATGGTTTGAAACTGTTCTGTCATGGAATGGTTTGGAACTATTCTGTCAGGGAATGGTTTGGAACTATTCTGTCAGGGAATGGTTTGGAACTATTTTGTCACGGAATGGTTTGAAACTGTTCTGTCATGGAATGGTTTGGAACTATTCTGTCAGGGAATGGTTTGGAACTATTTTGTCACGGAATGGTTTGGAACTACTTCACTGGCAAATGTTAACAATCTAACTAGGTGTTGTATAACGTCCATACTTGTCACCTTTCCTCACACTTCCTGACAGTTACAGACCAGATGTTGCCTCAATGTTGGCAGATCCACCAACCGATAACGGCAGCTCTCATTATTTATTGTCAACACTAAGCCAGAGAATTCATTACTGCCCTCACAGCCACTTAGAAAGGTGCTTTTGACCCTTAACCCCTATTACTCTCCCATTCAGCTATTTCATTGCCTGCCAGCTGGTCTATTCTGATAATTTTAGTCACAATATACACTATCCTCCGGTAGCAGATACCCATGCTATGGAGGAATATGTCTTAGTTGGTGATAAAAGGAGTAACGCTATAGTTTTCCTGAATTTGGAAACTTGTAATACAAGCAAATTTATTTAAATTTTTCCATCATCCATTTGAAAACCATTTTAAAAAACATGCCAATTAAATTGCACAAAACACTAAAGTACACTATATGCATGGATCTCAAAAGTATTTATTCCAAACACTATACACTAATCACAAGTATCATAAATTACTTACACAACATATCAGTACATTCAAAAAGTCACAACATATGAAAATATGACAAAGTAATATTGGATTTGAAACAATCCCTGGTTTAAACAGACATTTGATTCAGTTGAAGCTATTTTCGCTACTTTCACACATGGTCCATTTGCATAAAATGCTGGCACTCAGACTAGCGGAGTTGTACCAGCTACAACAAATTATACATACTAAACTCCTACACTAATTTACTACTGCGGGATTCTCCACATGTATACATCCGTAACATCACATGTACAGTAACAGACCGAAAACAATGTGAACAGTGAGCATTCTATCAGAACATTCTGCAATGTGTTCTGTGGTAGCATTAACCGCAACTTCTCTGTAACTTAACTCATCAACCAGCATTACAACAACTCGAAAAATAATCATGAACTGTTCAGGAATGCACCCGTCCTATCATGCCACTGTTAAAACAATCTTCCCGTGATTTTTTAGCTTCAATGCACATCTACAGATGTCACACAGATTGCATCATCTAGATTTCCTTTAAGTATCATGTACAACTCTAGCTTATACCTAAATTTCACTACAACCCAAGTGAATTGTTTTAAAATTGATTTCTTTTAATTTACCGAAGTGTTTACATGTATTTTATCAATAGTGACACCTGACTTTTCTTTCCTTTTATTTTTCATTTGTAAAGCAATAAAATGGCTTAAAAAAATGTTTTATTTTCCCAAAATGAACAAAAAATTTTTAAAATATCTCCTTAATTTTAGAAAAGAATCAAGAAATATGTCTTCCCTAAATTGGAAAATATTCCATTAATTTCAATACTCAGACACAGGCTGCACTAGCAAAGCATCGAGTTATATGGAAATTGGCATTGAAGACGCAATTGAATGACACAAACATCCATTTCAAAATCACATGAAATTAAGTCCTGAATGCACTTTGAAAATATCATTTTTCCAAATTTAATTTGTTGATAATTCCTACTGCTGATTAATATCATGAGGCCATGCCATTTTTCCTTAATGAGCTATTTTTCTGTAAACTGATACAGTTTTCATGAAATAGTAAAGATTTTATCTGACAAACTGCTGTTGACTCACCACTGAAGGGCCCCGTGTACGTTGACTCGAGGAGACAGATCAATAAGTGTCTCCATCAACAGCCATTGTATTCGTCAACATGGCAGATTTTCTAATTAGGAGATTGTCACAGTGCTTAACTTTAAAACCAGCAGAGGTCATAGGGTATGTGAGCCAATCTGTGTGTTAAATGTTGTATTTCCAAAAAATTGTATTTATTGCTTAAAAGCAAGCGTTGTGGGAAGAAATGGTATTCCAGGAAGATCAGTAGCAGATGCCTAGATTAGCTGGGCAGGACGGAAGGAAGACTAGTAACAATATGTTTTGTTTGTGTGCGGAGTTCATCAGCCAATGAACAGTCAGTTAGTTTGAAGCAGGCTCCTTGTAGTAGCTGGAGTCTTTCAACCACACTGAACATCATACGGGAGACCACATTGCAAGCCATACTGAGCAATTTGGGTAATTGAAATGTCTCGGTTGCCCAAGGACACGACTATGACAACACAGATCGGTATCCTAAGAAACACAAACATCCACAGATAGGACAGGTGTGTAGCACAATGTATATTCCCTAATTCAAATATTACCATTATATAAACCCAAGTGTATCCATGGCATATTGAAATCATATCAGTAACTTTTTCTATAACTTTATGAAATATACCTAAAAACTGTTTCTAGCAAAATATCTATAAAATTGCTTTCATGCATGAAAATTATCATCAAACTGATTGTTCACAAAAAACCTAGTCGTGCCAAAATAGTGAATGGAGGCAAGTGTACTTGGTAAGTGAACAGAATTCCAAGTGACTTTGTAAATTATAGCTCATCATATTCCAATATCAAACTAAATA
This sequence comes from Ylistrum balloti, assembly GCF_031769215.1. Lineage (NCBI taxonomy): Eukaryota > Metazoa > Mollusca > Bivalvia > Pectinida > Pectinidae > Ylistrum > Ylistrum balloti. Next base: position 1,556,137 of record NW_026781888.1, read on the forward strand.
TTTGTTTTATATATAGATCAATGCTACCTACAGTAATATATAGTCAGTGAGATATATACACACAAGCTTATGTCAACAAGTCCCAGCTACAGGTTACATATATATCATGTTAACTTCTTCAGTCAGCCATCTTTCTCACGACTCTTACCTGTTTTATGGTAGGTAAGATATTATCCATGATGTCACAGGTTAACAGTCTGACAGGTGTTCCTCAGAAGTGTGGGAGCTATCTTATATACTTGTTCAGATTTGTTTTTATTTTCGATCAGCTCTCTAGAATAAATTAACTTGTGAACTGTATAATTATAATTATCCAAACGTTTAAAGACATTAAGAAAATCTGTTTTACCCTGTTAATCTAAATATTTGCATTAGCTGAAATAACTTGTTTCAATATTGTTGTAAAATGAATTAAAGTTTTTAATTATTATAGACCTAAGTATGATCTGGCTATTTTATGAATTTTAATTTCATGACATTTCATGTATATGTAAAATCAGAATTTTTCAAATTTGGTCACTAAACTTAAGCATTTAAATTTAATGTACTCCTCGTTTCAATCTGCTTTGCATGTATATATTTTGTGCATGTAGTAAGTTGTGTCTTACTCTCAAATTGTATAGTTCCATACCTAGTCTCTTTGTATACTGTACTGGTTTACTTGAAGTAGATACTGGTCAATATATACGGCATTATAATGAATAAGTAAACAGGGAAAAGTATATTCCCTTGGCCTACAGCATCAATAGATAGGTCTACCTGAGGAACTATATCTATACAAGAATAATCAAAATCATCACACCTATCTAATAGTGAGTCAAACACCAACAGGTAACCAGCTGTAATTAGTCATTAGGTACCTGTCAATCACCTGTGTATTGCACCTGTATATATATTTACTTGTAATGTAATCTGTGTATTACACCTGTTACTATTTTTACCTGCGTTATTTACTTGACACACTAGAATGTTTGTTTACATGTCTGTTTGAAATAACCATCGGGGACTTCAGGAAGATAAGATAGCCTAGTATAATTGACGTTTAATGTATTTTCAAAACTGTAAACAGTGAGTATTTGTATCAGAATGTTAACCCCATGATAAGCATGTACCCTGATGATGTCATTATCATAGGTATGTGTTAATCATACACCACCGGGAGTGGTTTATCTGACAGATTTAGTTAGGTAAACCACATACACTACAGTAGATAACCAGTGTACATATCATATCTGATCCAATAAGCACCCAGGGTGCTTAAAAAATTGCAATTAAGGGGGGTGCTTATTAGAGACCATCTTAGATGTAAAAGAAACACATTCAGTACGAAAAAATCTACTGTACGGTTCATGTATTTATAAAATCACTAGTTTTTTTAACATGCAATAAAACCATCTTAGACCATCTTAGATCTAAGTTTTTTTAAAGTTTTTCTGGAATACATCTCCTTATAAACCGACTTAAAACAATTCTTGATCGTGACTAAAAGGTAAATAAATCTAGACTTTCAGGTATCTGAAGGGGGAAGGGGGCGCTTATTGGATCAAATGCAGCATATACGTGTAGCTTCTAGTCACTAATATACAATAGTAAAATGTACATATAGATATGATGATCGATACTAATTCCTATACAGGTGTGAATTCAGTATAATTTCTAATAAATTAAGATAAAGTCCACACAAACTTTTATATACTGTGTTTATCATAAATCAGACAACTGCATGTTTATTAATCAACTGGACATCAATTCTCATGTTTATCATTCAAAATAAACATCAAATAAAACAACACTCTGTCTACTGATAGAAAAATGTGAGTTTATTTATACAAAACACTTCCACGTATATCACACAGAAACTGGATTCTTAACATTTACCTGTGATAACGTTGTACACATCTGGTCATCTATACCTCAGTTTGTCATGGTCAGTGACAGTGACTGGTTTTATGAAGTCACTGCCCACCCAGGACAACCCAGCTACAGAAGTAATTACACCACTGATAGCCATGGTACCACCTTGTACCACACTGTACCCATACAAGTGACAACAGAACAATTAGGATGATCCAATTCCCTGTGAGGCTGATGGTCATATCAGTTCACCTTTTCATCTCACTGACCAGATGGTTACTTCCAAGACACAGGTAATTAACAACAAAGTTACAGGTTAACTCAGGTGTGATTACAAATATCTTTAACACCTGTATTAATTTACCTGTACACTCAGGTGTGATCCTAAGCAGCTGTACCACATAACCTGCTGAATCATCTATATCTCATTATTACAGTCTGGTCACAATAACCTCACATGTTCACCTTTCATTATCATATAGATTATAGGCGAGTAAATTTTCATATTTGGAGCAAATGGGTAAACCGACTATTCTATCAAAGTGTATTCCATAAGAATCTACCATAAAATGAGAATACCTTATCGCTCAATTGGCATATTCAAGACCATCAATGTTAAACATCACTTACTATGCAGAAATTACTCTACGTATATATGCCTACATGTAGAAAAGCTTGTGAACATCATATCATGAACAGAAGGGAATTTAATCATAGGCAAAGTCTTTTTTATTCTGGGTCAAATCAAAATGGCGTCATTTCGTAAATATTCAGTCAGTTACGACCTGATCGACCAAATACAGTAATCAGATGTCATTCTTTGGCATTTTGTCCATCAACATGATCAGTCTCTAGATCTGTAATATCAATGCTGCCAAAATATTTCAAGTAAGAACTGAGCCACAGGTAATTTGGTGTGACCCAAACATGCAACTTGCATGTTCACTGAGCAGACACTTTGGCAATTGCCGTACCTGCTGCCGTGCAAGCTTTGGTTAGAGAGAACGGCAAACCGCCAAGCATAATAAACAGAATCACCAAGAGGATTAAAACAAAATCTCAACACATGCAGCAGATACCTGCTTTCCCTGTTAATTCTCATTGGGAATCCACACCGACTGAGCTGATCAGGACTCAAGGTTACAAACCAGTTCATACCAACAGTGTAAAACACTGGTTATACTACCATTCATTGTACAATCATCTGTAAGAATATCACACATGTTAAAGATCTATACATATTGTCTATTTTTCTGAAGAATTTGTAAAGACATAGTCATTTTAATGGTTTGGATTCAATGATAAATCATCTTCTGAAAGCCATGTACATGTTTGTTGTGTTTACCGACAGCTGTAACATTTAAGTTTGTTACAGTATTTTGCTTGAAATAAAATCTGACATAATCTTGAATCGCAATATAAGGTTCAGATACAAAGATCAAAAGAATTTCTTACTATATGCCTGAAAATTCTTTTCTATTTCTGGCATTTTAATTGCATTTCTCCTCTACATTTTTTTTTCAGTTTGAATATTTCATTGTTAAAACAACATCTAATTCCCATTACAAAATACACAGCACACTTGACAAACCTCTCTACAGCTGAGGATTTATCTCTTGGAGCCCCATTCTTTACAAAGTGTCAGAATTTCCAGTTAAGATATACGATCTATTTCCAATATCTTCAACTAAATCACCATATATCAGAAGAAAAACGGCCACTTCCCAACATTTCGATCTGTTTATCTCAGGCCTAACACTGACTTCTTCTCTAAAGTTTCAAACTTAAAATGAATAAAAAATGTTTTCCATTATTTCAGTGTTTTTTCTTGACTGATAATACGCCCCAATATACTTAACTACATTCTGTTAATGGCTTTGCTGAACTCTACAGTTCTGTTATCAGCTGCCATTCCATCGCCTCAATTTCCAACCACCCACTATATTACACTGAAATTATCCCCCAGTTAGTCCTTGCTCTGTAGTATTAAGCACACAAATATCTACATTGCCATTCATTTGGAATTACAATCAACCCGACCACCCTTCGACATTGAGTCAGAATTTGTATATCAGGTTTTTAGCATAATAAATAAGGTACATTCTTTACAACTAAAACCTCATGTTACAGCTGGAAGTTAGAAGGGACCCAAATTATGTTATATTTTAACTTCTTTACTTTTCACTTCTATATATCATGACCAGATTTTTGATAACAGACTCTGCTCACGGATTCAACAATTACACACATCTTCCTGAAATGATGAAATAGCAGGCCTGTTAAACCTTGTATTAGATATTTTGTGTTGTAAAAACCACCACACAAAAACTCTGTTATATCTGCTAATCAACTGTCGACTAAGTTATACAAACTTCTACACATGTAGATTTTCAACATGTGTATGTATCTACTGACTGGATGGTTTCTGGAACTGATCATTGTTCGGCTTCCAAAAATGATCTAAAAGTATTAATCTAATACACTTCCATACTTTATGGGATAGTCAACGCAAGGTCAGGGTATTATATTAGGCCAAAGAATTGACTTAAAAAAATGCGAAGTAGAACAAAACCGACATGTATGCAAGTTTCTTCTTATATGGGTAGGTAGATACCATATTTACCAGAAAATTAAACCTTTATGGAACAACAATCAAACGCTTTTTACTTCTCCTGTAATAAGCCCACCACTAGACTTTGAGCTGAAATTTCTATACTGGCCCTCAATACTTATAATTTAAATGAGTGATTAGAGTTTTTAAAGTGCTTCCTCCAAATTTGCTGAAAAGTTTAAGTAATGGGAAGCATAAATATGGGGAAGATGAAACAGGAAACAACTCTATTTTTGGCCTTCCCTTACTTTCATTTTCTACTCTTCAAATGCCTGCTCATGTCTCCTTTTTCTCTGATGAAAGACAATACCAGACAATAAATTGTTAGATAAAGAAGTAAACCAAACTGATGATGTCTCTAGGATAATACCTCTCCAATTGCACACCTACAAACCAGTAGTGTAATACACTGGCTGATTACATGTACCATCTACTGATAAAATAAGCCAACATTGACCCTGTACTGAAGCTCCTGTACCAGACAAACAATGGGTCAGATTACACAAAACAGTTCTGCAGGCCTTGTTATCCAGATCACTCCCAGCCTTTGTCTACAAGCAGTTCTGGAGAACTCCCTCCCTATCATCTTCACCTCCAACCTTTGTCTATAATTCACAGACTTGAATAATTCTACAACTGTAGGCCTAGGATAGCCACACTCCCATTTAGTAAATCACTACCAGACCAAGTCATGGGCAGATAAGGTCAAGGTTGACAAACCTAAGATGATTCTATAAGAAAAGCAAGGACATCCTGCATCAAGGTTATAGGCAAATGGAACACCAAGGAGCAAAGGTCAAGGACATCTAAATATGAATCCATCAACATATCCTCTTTCACAATTACCAAAGCTAACACTAACAAATTTTCAGCACAAACATTGATATCTAATACATGGTTGTCATTGTCGAAAATTCAAAGTATTTGCTCATTACATTCAATAATACATTGAAATAGAATCATTAAAATATAATTCTGACCAATTACTCATATTTTGTAAAATTCTATTTTTTGTTTTCCTATGCCTGCTTACTTATTTTTGTACTGGAATATGTTATTGTACCAATATGTTTGCATTGATATATGTACATTTCACAAAATTAGATTTTCACAGTGACCTTTGTGAACTTACATTTTCACCATGACCTTTGTGAACTTACATTTTTACCGTGACCTTTGTGAACTAACATTTTCACCGTGACCTTTGTGAACTTACATTTTCACAGTGACCTTTGTGAACTTACATTTTCACCATGACCTTTGTGAACTTACATTTTTACTGTGACCTTTGTGAACTTACATTTTCACTATGACCTTTGTGAACTTACAATGTACATTTACTTCACCTTCACAGGATCACCCTGCTCTAATTACTAAAACCGATGAAGAAAAACAAGTTTTTAGTATTGCAAACTGTAGGACAAAAGTCAAAGTTGTTCAGAGGAAGGTTAACAAAGATTGTGTTTTAAAGACCAATTAGCCAGGAATAAAAGTCAACAAAAAGAGAACAACATATCACTAAAATGCTGCTACATGTACTATACAGGTCTATATATCAATCTACTGTCCATTCATGTGGCAGCCTCCGAAATCAAAAGCACACTTTTCTTGTTTTATCTTGAAATCCAAATAATCCTGATTCAAGCTGGTCCATGTGTTGACTGAAGGAGGAAGCTGAAGGTAGTCGGGATATAAATGTGTATTTCATTAGCCTCTGTAATTGATAAATATAGAAAAATTTTAATCTTTCGATCATGGGCGATATTATACCACATAACACATCAGATGTTTCATCTGCAAACACCTTCTACAAATTGAGACAAGTGTTTACAATAAAAGCTGAATCAACTACGTCTGCTTTCATCATTTTATTACAACAATCGGCATAAGCCGTGGAAATCCACTACAAAAACACTGCAACTCCAGCATGGATTCAATTGAAGTTACCCTTAATCTCCTCCTCCTCCTCCTCCTCCTCATTGTGTCATTCAAAGAGAAAAGCAACTGCTCCTTTATCAACAAATTTATTCTACTCTGATTTCTTTCAATTTTCATTTCTTATCTCTTTTCAATGTTCAGATTACATTTTATTAAAAAGATGTTTCAATAAACAGGCCACATTTGAAAATTCAATAACTTTTGGTATAATATTTATACAACATCCCGCTTAAAATGCAACTACAGTTCTTTTTCTAAAATTTTCAAACTTACACTTTTAACAACTTTAAAGGAAAATTTATTTGAAAGCAAATTGAACTTGCATACTGAGGTAAAATTTTATGCTTAAATGATTCTTGAGCCAGATGGAGAAAAGACTCCTTTATCAGTTGGTTAAGTGGAACCAACTGTTGGAACCTGAGGCAACTCAAAATATTTAATGGCCTAACAGTGCATCACTACAGCAACCAATTATCCACACACCCATCACCATAGCAACCAAAACAAACAAACGACTGAAGGTCAGGGATTTGAATAAAAACATGAACATTCTGTTTTTTATCAAACTTCATAAGTGCCTGGGTAGTGATATAGAGAATAATTAGCTACTGATGACAGAGATTAGACATCATGATCAACATTTTCCAGAGTTATCCTCCTTGAAGCTAGCTCCCGATTAAAATAAACATTTGTCCCACCCAAAACATTTCACGACATTCTTATCAAATATTTACTTTCTCAAATTGTGTTTCCTTCAATTCCATCAACTCCCAGTAGAACAAAATACAGTGTGCTAGTGTGTTTTACATTAAAGTGTCTACAGCTGGGTTTATACCCAACAATACCATTACATCAGCTGACTTTCCATGAAGAGAATCGGAATCAAAAGGTTTCGTAACAAATATATCACAATACAGGCAAAAGCTTGTAGTTTTCCGATGTGTCTAAAAAATCGTAATTTTTAAATTTATAACGAAACATTTATTAAGCTTTACAATATAAATGACATTTGATAAACAAGTGTGTTTTAATATAACAAGAATAAAAGATCAAGCGTAGTCATACTGTTTCAGAGAGAGGTGGAAATATGACTGCACACATTGATTGTGCATATAGACGCAGGTTTGAAGTAATTTTCATAATATGCTTGACATATAAATTCTCATTGCTATCAAAGCGACAATGAAGTATGTTTGTCCTTAATAGTTTCTTATTTCTGCAGATTTCCGTATTCTTAATTCAGGTTTATTCTAATGAATTTAGTTGTGTCAGTGTGATGACCCCAACATGATGTGGTAAAAACTCAGTTATATAATTATTACCCTTTAGTCATAACAAAAATCTTAATGTTTCTTTGTCCTGAAATTCTTCCATCAGATAAGAACGGAAACTGCTTCATCAACATCCTCTATGCTGACTTCTGTATGAACTTCTTTGATGATATTGAGTCGATTGGGTGGGACATAGGCAAATGTTTTTCATGAAATAAAGGGACTTGTGTAAGTCTAGACTACAACATGACTCTTCCTTGATGCCAGACACAAGCTGGAGGCTTGGTCTGTTTAGCCTCCTCCTAAAGTGGTTTCAACAAATGGTGTCTGTGTTTACCGGTAATTTCAACAACTCCAAATGAACATACTGAGTAAGTCTGTCTGTATATCACATACTACACATCAACTGCTTGTTATATAGCATCTTGTGTTTATTGAAAAGGTTCTTTGAAATTCTGTTTAGAAGCAGGTATTACAACAAGTTGTGATATTCTGTAATTTTCTTAGTGTTTTTTTAGGCCAAGCAAAAGAATGCCATGTTTATCAAATCAGACCAAAAAAACATGGTTTCTTATTGATCATTGTACTAACCCCTGGCAATTAACATCACCACATTTCCTGAAGTCCAAAGTAAATCCACAACAGATAATTACAAGACCTAATTAATATTTTGTGCTTTTTTTTAAACAATTGACTTTCATCATATTTATCTCTTAATAAATATTTAGACAGGAAAAACATAATTATAGCTTGCATTTTTTTAAAACTGAATACGATAATGTCCCATAAGAAGCTGCTAAAAATGATTGTAATGATAAACTATTAACAAAGTCCTACAACTTATTATCACAAGTTTGATATTCTTTCCTCTCAATTCATACTTTTCATTACTATCAGTAAAGATAAAAGAACACTAACTGTTTATTTTCCTATCAGGTAATCAACGTGACATGCCCATGGATATACAATCATTGATGATAATAAAAAATGTTTAGTGACTAGAACCAAACACTATCAGGATCCTATTTCAAATTCATGTTCTAGATAAATTGAACCATGTTAGGACCAGGAGATATTTTATTAGTAACTTGATACAGAAAATAGCTTCTTACAGTCCTCCTTTTAAAATCATATCCCACTATAACAGATACCAAACTGTTTATAAATTAAATTATCATAAGGGTTCTTTTTTCAATCTTACATTCATCACATTTATCTAAATATTTTTCCATGTCCAACAGTGTTGTGCACAAGCTGGACACATTCAATGCCTATATTTTTTTTATCTCAAATTAAAGCCATGACATCTAACAAATCAGCTGTTTATTAAAAGTTTAAAAAAAATTATCTCCCTTGTGTATTTTGGTAACAGGTTCCCCTATATAACTCTTGTTACTAGTTTTAATTTAGATCTCTATAGTTCTACATCCACAGAGGTATAAAGTTAATTGTGTGTGGTTTATATATCATACCGAAGTTATAAATGTTAAAGCTTCAGAGAACATTCAGTACCTGTATATGTATTTAAGGCTCGGTTCTCATACCCATTTCACAATTATAAATCTGCCATCCATAAATCATATCATACACTTCAAATGTTATTGTCACATAAACTGCATTTTGGACAAATACTTAATGTGGTAAATCAAACATAAATGAACATGAACGAATGAAAATTTTCTGAAAAGACAAATATATCAAGATTAATATAAAATACTTCTCACGGTATTACAATGAAACATAAATATACTAGTGTAGATATGGAAACAACATAAACACTGTCATTTTTCTACAGACGTGTGTGTGTGGAATTTAGAATGACATGTGATAAATTTTCACATACCGGACAAGTTAATTTTTTGTAGATCATTGACCTGCCACATAAAATGACCTTTGAAAATTTTGTATCGCCATGAAAAATTTCATGTAAATGAACCAGCTTTGTTACCGGTCAATTAAACAAGGGCTGTCAGAAATGGGCTATGCCGCCCAATTGGGACAACATATGAAAAATAACAAAGGGCAAAATAAGAGATGGTTCTTGTGCATTGTACTTCACCTTGTTGAGAATTATCTACCTATAAACTTTTGTGTTGATACCTCTTATATTTTTTTTGTAATGTTTCAGACAAAATTTAAGTATGAAAAATAACAAAGGGCAATAACTCCTAAATTAGACAAAAGAGTGATGGTTCTGATGCAGTAGACTTCTCCTTATTGAGATTTATTAAAATATTAAGTTTAATGTTAATACCTTTCATAGGTTTTATGTTATGTTCCGTACAAAATTATTACAGACAAATGGAGAGATGGCTGAACAAAATGGCGACTATATGCTCTTCCTTTGGGGAGCGAAACAATTTCAATCTGACGATTAACCCAGATAAAATAATGAAGTAGTTATAAAGACAAATTATCACTATACATCAAATATTCTATTTCGAGTCTGTTGGGCTTAATTACTAAAGGATAATTTGGTATTTACCAGAGACTAGCTCTTAGAACAGCAGTGTTAAAACATTCACATTGTTAACAAAAACGTAAACTCCAAAACCAAGATATCAAATTATTTGTCAGGTACCATCAATTAACTCAGTAAAATTAAAAGGTTATATATACCAATAACAGCATATTAAGCATTATCTCCTACCAATTACAACAATTTTATGGGTGAGTTTGACATTTTCATACAGTAAGGTGTACCAATACTGATATCTAGATTTATTCAATTTGCCTGTATATAGAAGACATTATCACACAAGACTCCTAAACAATCACTTACAGACCCATTTAGTACTATCACACATCATGAAAGAACAAATACCATCCTAGGTACCTGAGCTGAAAGATGTGATATACACTGTATTTTAAAAGGTCAAGTTCATTTAAACTCTCTGAACAGGAAGAAAAAACACATACCACGCTAAAGGAACTGTATGCCAAAGTTTTTCTAAAAATAATTTTGCGCCAAAAGGAATCTCATACTAAGAGCTACACCAACTAAACTTAACCTACAGATGCTCTTTACTAGAATAAGATCAAATTGTTTTGTACATCGCAATTACATGTAATATATAAAAGATATGTAATTATATCATTTACTTTCCTTACCCACCACACAGGTGCCTTATGTTTTACCATGAATCAAAGTGCTGTCAAACAGACCTGTGGCTGCCAAAACTGGATTTAGTCAGTGGTACCACACAAGGTGCCTTTGTACCATGAATCAAAATTGTATGTGGTTGATGTCAAACAAACAGAGACCTTATGGCTGCCAAAAGGAGATTACATTTACAAAATCCAAGTTCAGAGCTGATTTACTACCAAGTACACCAAGACAGTTACAAGTCTTTCTTTCCCTGAATATTACATCGCACAATTATTTCCTAGCACTACAAAGAAGGTTAACAGACAGTCTGTGTGTCAGACCCATCACAAATGATTATGCTCAAAAAGACGGGTGCATAAAACTTTACTACATGTTGGAAGCACATAAACAAACATACAACAAATATTACTGACATTATGTTTGTTAGCCAATAAATTCTTTACTGCAGTAATTGCGTACAAATGTCTTTGGATTCACCATCAACAGTTCAAAAGAGTAAGAAACACCAGTACAATCCATTTCTGACTCAATCTCTCAATGATTATGTGTATACGCTAACAATATCTGATAAAATGCACACACCTCAGCTCTCTAGTTCTGACACAAGGTTAACCATCCCATAATGCATTTTACCAATCATCACCAAAGAAAGAATAACTATCCCATTACTATCTCACCAATTACCACCATCACATCAAGAACTAAAAATACATAAAACATCTTAACAATCATCACCAGAGCAAGATTTTCAATCCCATAATACATCTCACCAATCATCACCAGAGCAAGATTTTCAATCCCATAATACATCTCACCAATCATCACCAGAGCAAGATTTTCAATCCCATAATACATCTCACCAATCATCACCAGAGCAAGATTTTCAATCCCATAATACATCTCACCAATCATCACCAGAGCAAGATTTTCAATCCCATAATACATCTCACCAATCATCACCAGAGCAAGATTTTCAATCCCATAATACATCTCACCAATCATCACCAGAGCAAGATTTTCAATACCATAATACATCTCACCAATCATCCCAAGATTTTCAATACATAATACATCACCAATCATCACCAGAGCAAGATTTTCAATCCCAAAATACATCTCACCAATCATCACCAAAGCAAGATTTTCAATCCCAAAATACATTTTATCAAACATTACCTGAGCAAGATTTCCAATACCATAATACATCTCACCAATCATCACCAAAGCAAGATTTTCAATCCCATAATACATCTCACCAATCATCACCAGAGCAAGATTTTCAATCCCATAATGCATTTCACCAATGATCACCAGAGCACAGGTTTACAATCCCATAATGCATTTCACCAATGATCACCAGAGCAAGATTTTCAATCCCATAATGCATTTCACCAATGATCACCACATCTCAGCAATGATTCAATCTGACACTTTATTAAACTGCATATATCAGCATAAACAGAAAACTTAGTCTGGAGCGTAACATTCTCAATCTCTGACTCTTCACATAAAAATTACATTCATATATTGTTAAAGTGTTTTATAAAACTTGCTTAGCTTTGAAATAAACCAGATCATTGATAAGTTTAGCACCAATGAAAGAACCCCAGGAAAAGGCACTGGTTGTGTCATCACTATCTCATGTGTCAGTGACATCTGTTGTAACATGGAGAGTGAAATATAAAATCAGAAATGAATTTTTACTGCTACAGGAAAAACGCTTCCCGTATGACTATTAGTCATAATAAGCAATTAAGAAATACCAATTACGTAACAATAACATTGGTGTGTCAATCAAAACAGTTTTTCAGTGTAAGCTAGAAGCATACATTGATTATATTCCTGGGTGGGTCTCTATAATACGGTTCCTGCAGCCAGTTGTCGCCTCGCTTAAACATGCCATAGCCACAAAGCCTCTGCAGACATTACCGCGGTAATGATGCTTGTATGCTTGACGATGCAGCGACTTTGTGGGAAAAAAAACATGGGTGATGAGAGGAAACAACAATGAAATCAATTCCTGATTAATTTCACCCTTCAGTTTCCATCTGTAATGAACCACAAGTAATTATGTCACACACAACATCCAACACATTCAGATGCTGCGAGTTGCACTCATGTCACTCTTGTTATGCAGTCCTTTCATACACAAGGTGTTGGAAGTTCAGAAGAGCCCCTATATGGGATATACTATTACAAACAGATTGCACTCTATAGACTTATTCCAAACATGATTACCACTGCTCCAATGCAAACCAGAACCTGATCACATGTAAAACTTGATGGCATGACGTCAAAAGTATATGAACCAAACCTGTGGATGGAATCTTCTCCATCTGTACCATGTATTCAAAGTGGGATGATCAATATGGTTACCTAACACACCATAAAGGAAAAACATGCACTGCCAATCATCTATTAACTGAATTTCAACGATTCAAAATTACATTGTATCAAACATTCCCCAATCCTGAATTGTCTTCCTATATAATACTACTAACAATATTGTGACCTGTTTACAATACATAGAATGAGGCTACTACATGCTACCCAATCTACCGTAGGTGGTACTAACCCTGTGTGAGACAGTCATCCTATCTTTATAGTAACAGAAGGATCACTCTGTGAAGTATTTTAGAATGAATATTAATTTCAAAGACAATGTTTCTGTTTGAATGTTAAGCCTTCAACATTGTACTTATATATCGAAATAAGTCTACCCCCATCTATTGCTGTTATGTAGAATTACAAACTAATGTTATTTGTTCTGTAATAAGCCCACCCCTATCTATTGTTGTTAAGTAGAATTACTAACCAATCTATTGTGATATCATATTTTATTGGCCCCTGTTTGGCTTTTTACATATTACATACCAGAACCATTTGTTGTGGGACCAACAATTACTTATGACATATAATACGGGAGATTTATGGTATTCTGTCAAGCTCAAATTAACATTCATGGCAACTTTTTCCTCTTGCATGCATACATGCAGGACTCTTTCAGCTATTCCTGCCTAGATCAATTCTGCTTCTTTGATTACAGTGTCGGCACCATCCATTTGATCTGGATTTTTTATCTTTCTGCCTTACAACACCGATTAATTTTGTGAACAAACATGGATAGATTATTGACATTTAACTGCAAATGTATGCAGACAGGAATACTGAGCTTCAGGACACAAGATAAAATCTCTTCAAACACTTGGACGAACATCAAACAACAAAGTGGAATGCCATTATTGTGTATGTGTTGAGCTACAACATTAATTGTAAACACTCCTCATTGTTTGATGCTGATTAAAGCAGAAAAAAAAAACCTTCTGTGTCAAAGCTTTGAATTCTTCAAAAAAAATTAGGACCGATTGCCAAATCTGAATGGCCGAAAATTAAGTGTGTACCACCAGTTTGACACAAAACCTCCACTCCATTACCCATACATACATTCATTTAACATCATATTTTACTACTGACTATGTAAAAAAACTTGCACTTCATAATTATAGAAATATAGAGCAACAGCCGTATAACATTATGATATTTCGGAGTTTTGAAATCTATTTCTGCACCTTTATAAAAGACCTTCGTGCATACCTACAAGAGAAAATATGGCTTCCATTACATTATGCATGTATTTAATGTTGCTGAACAGAACTCCTGAAAATCCTCAAAATGTTTCCTGAAAGTTACTAGAATCGCTGGTTCTGTAACCTGTAAAATGAATACTAGTTATAAAGGGCATGTCTGTTTAAATTGTGTTGAAGTCTAAGGTATCAGGATACGTGGTTCATCTGTGCATGTAACTTTTATTAGTCATAACACTAAATATTACCACCCATTGTACCAGGATATAAAACTCACAAACAGAATTGTTGAATTTGAAATTATAGGCCTAACATTTTCCTAAATTCTGCCCAAAAGAAACTATTAACCACTGATTTTGTATGTATCTCAAACAGCTCATTTGTTTCTGTTTTAGAAGTACCATATCCCAACATTTACCATATATTGATCAGAACTAGACTGATCACAACTAGGCTCACATCAGCTGTAAGGTTGGGGATGCATCATCGCAGCCATCATACGATGGTCCTTATGAATATTCATGATCTTGGTAGAATCAATAGAAAGGTCGACATGTATATACCTTGACAGGCAAGTAGGTTTTACAGTTTGAAAAAAAATTCTGAAAAACTGTTTAACATAGGGAGATATGCAAAGATTCCTTATCAAACCCATTTCATTCGTTGACCTGATATCTATTCAGAAATAAGCCAATGCTTTACTAAGAAGATAAGGTTTAAGAGACATGCCAGAAGATGCCAAACCACTGCTGTCCATTAATAAGCATCAGGTTCTAAAACAAATAATATATTATATCTACCTCTGATCTGTTTGTCAAATTTGTTTTAATTTCTTTCACAAGTGAACATCTAAGACTACTTAATTGACCAATGGGGAGATGGAGGTGTTGTATAGCAAGTTTGCTGAAAATACTTTATCAACGAATGGGGGAAAAGGTGTTGTAATACAAGTTTGCTAAGACTACTTAATTAACCAATGGGGAGGGGGAGGTGTTATAATAGCAAGTTTGCTAAGACTAATTAATTAACCAATGGGGAGGGGGAGGTGTTATAATAGCAAGTTTGCTAAGACTTATCAATTAACCAATGGGGAGGGGGAGGTGTTATAATAGCAAGTTTGCTAAGACTTATTAATTAACCAATGGAGGGGAAGAAGGTGTCGTAATAGCAAGTTTGATATCTTATAGTAGAGGAAGAAAATAAACAGGTAAAACAATGTTTAACTGTCAATTAGTGTGTATGCCACAACACAACAGCTGCTTCAGAGAAAAATCTCTTGTTCAGCTGAATCATAGACCTTGTTTATGGGTTGAAAACACAAAGCATAAAATCACCTTGAACCTTTGACATTCACACAAACTTAATTTACCAACACTCCAATGGTTCTAAAAGGTCCTGTTTTAGTGTCTTCAATCATTTATATAAGGGGAAGAAAGCAAAGCTAGATTGATTACAAAAGTAAACACAAAAAAGTACCTTGCATACTTCTACAATCAAGAATAATCCTCAAAAATTTTCTAAAGAATTTTTCAGGTAAGATAATGGCCACATTCCTCCTCTGAAAGTATTTAATATTGGAGCCAAATTCTGCATTTGCAATACATTCCCAAAAATTTCCTTCCCAATCATCAATTTTATATTGATCAAAATCAGCAAAAAATGTCCCATCCAAAATTAACCAGAAAAAAACTTGTCCTATAAAACATGCCCTTAACATAGAGTTGAGAATGAATCTGACTGTTATAATCAGTTATTCATGTACTGCTATCAATACACAGTTTGAACATTTCTCAGTGGCCCTGTACCTCTGGCTGAGTAGAAAACATATATATACCAGATTATTGACAAAAAGTTGATTTTTGTAAAAGTCATCCTGACCCCCAATCTGAACATCAAAGACTTCATGATTTGACACAATAACCAGATCTTGACTAACTCAAAAATCGAGAAACTCCCACAGTAACAGATTTTCAAAAAGCCTTAAGTTTATGAATATAAATCCAATCCATCAAACATATCTAGTAGATATCTGCAGATGGACCCAACTGAGGATGATATGACAGGATTGACAATGCTGGTGTTGACTCCCTAGTGATAAGACCAGTGAAACACTGATTTTCTACTTGACCAGCTTTGCTGTAACATGTGACCTTGAAAAGAAAATGTTCAGGTGCATGATGTGTGTCAGATTCAGTAATAAGGAAACCCATGGTCCATGTTTGTCAGATTCAGTAACAAGGGAACCCATGGTCCATGTTTGTCAGATTCAGTAACAAGGGAACCCATGGTCCATGATGTTTGTCAGATTCAGTAACAAGGGAACCCATGGTCCATGTTTGTCAGATTCAGTAACAAGGGAAACCATGGTCCATGTTTGTCAGATTCAGTAACAAGGGAAACCATGGTCCATGTTTGTCAGATTCAGTAACAAGGGAACCCATGGTCCATGTTTGTCAGATTCAGTAACAAGGGAAACCATGGTCCATGTTTGTCAGATTCAGTAACAAGGGAACCCATGATGTTTGTCAGATTCAGTAACAAGGGAAACCATGGTCCATGTTTGTCAGATTCAGTAACAAGGGAACCCATGGTCCATGATGTTTGTCAGATTCAGTAACAAGGGAAACCATGGTCCATGATGTTTGTCAGATTCAGTAACAAGGGAACCCATGATGTTTGTCAGATTCAGTAACAAGGGAACCCATGGTCCATGTTTGTCAGATTCAGTAACAAGGGAAACCATGGTCCATGTTTGTCAGATTCAGTAACAAGGGAACCCATGGTCCATGATGTTTGTCAGATTCAGTAACAAGGGAACCCATGGTCCATGTTTGTCAGATTCAGTAACAAGGGAAACCATGGTCCATGTTTGTCAGATTCAGTAACAAGGGAAACCATGGTCCATGTTTGTCAGATTCAGTAACAAGGGAACCCATGGTCCATGTTTGTCAGATTCAGTAACAAGGGAAACCATGGTCCATGTTTGTCAGATTCAGTAACAAGGGAACCCATGATGTTTGTCAGATTCAGTAACAAGGGAAACCATGGTCCATGTTTGTCAGATTCAGTAACAAGGGAACCCATGGTCCATGATGTTTGTCAGATTCAGTAACAAGGGAACCCATGGTCCATGATGTTTGTCAGATTCAGTAACAAGGGAAACCATGGTCCATGATGTTTGTCAGATTCAGTAACAAGGGAACCCATGATGTTTGTCAGATTCAGTAACAAGGGAAACCATGGTCCATGTTTGTCAGATTCAGTAACAAGGGAACCCATGGTCCATGATGTTTGTCAGATTCAGTAACAAGGGAAACCATGGTCCATGATGTTTGTCAGATTCAGTAACAAGGGAAACCATGGTCCATGTTTGTCAGATTCAGTAACAAGGGAAACCATGGTCCATGATGTTTGTCAGATTCAGTAACAAGGGAAACCATGGTCCATGTTTGTCAGATTCAGTAACAAGGGAACCCATGGTCCATGTTTGTCAGATTCAGTAACAAAGGAAACCATGGTCCATGATGTTTGTCAGATTCAGTAACAAGGGAACCCATGGTCCATGATGTTTGTCAGATTCAGTAACAAGGGAACCCATGGTCCATGATGTTTGTCAGATTCAGTAACAAGGGAACCCATGTTCCATGATGTTTGTCAGATTCAGTAACAAGGGAAACCATAAGTAATATTCCCTTCTTTACAGCATTAAGGATACATGACACAGAATTTATGTAGTTATCTTAGTCATTATGACCTGTATCTTTGCATCACTCAGGATATAGATCAACTGGTAGTCTGGTAGATCCCTGGTCATTACCACCAGTATGCTCGGATTTCCTCTATGGGTGTGCTCCAGACAGTGTTTACCCCCTTCAAATTAATATTGATTACTGTATATAATATTATAATGAATATGACCTTGACTTACCAGTGACAGTTACCTTGACCTCGAAAGGTTTCAAATCTTACAAAATATCCCACAATGTGTGTGGTAGTGTATAAGGAGATAGGTATGAATTAGCAAGCCATATCCAAACAAACATGTGTTAGAGAGTGATCAGGGCACAAGTGCTAATAAATCAAATCAGTTCTCCAATTACCAGGCCCTTCCAAACGTGTTATGGACACTGATGAGAAATTAGGAAATATTCCAAGCTTGGTTGGCCAATTGCATGAATATATATCAGGTTATAAATAAATAGGAAAGGGGCATGATACATGCCTAGGTTGGAAGAATGCAGCAATCACATCAAGTTATCTTCATCTATTTTAGAGGAGAGGAGATTTATAAATCCTGTCAGTGTTGTGTTGTTGTTGAGATTTACAGCTGCTACCACCTGAGTCTTGTTGGTACTGAGTAAATGGATACCAAATAAAAGCCAAGAGAATATTTATCTATATTTATCACATTAGTACAAAGATCTATTGTTTTAAAATCACAGGGCTCCTTTTCATTGGTTTGAGACAGGAAATGTTTGTCTAATTTTTGAGAGACAATAATTGGTATATTAGGAAGGAAGTTTTTATGAGTAAACTGAAATTTCAAATTTTTTTATTAAATATCAAATACTTTAAACAGGAAGTGAGTCCCATTATTAGCCCCCACTATCTTGGTTGGTACAATTTAAACAGAATTTCAAAAACGCATTTTATTATTATCTAATATAAAAACAAACTGGGAAGGATGTACAGAAAGTGTTCATGGTGATCCAATACAACATAAACATCAGAAGAAGAGGTCAATAAGATATGGAAGGCTACCTACCAAACTGTGTACAATAGGGAGGTACAATATATAATAAGTATGCCTAGATGGGAGGGAAGGCCACAGGAATTGTCAGACCAATTTATACTTGGCACATCCAACATGTAGCTAGACACAGCAATTTATTCCAACTTGTCTGAAGTCAACTACAGTTGCAGTTTACAATGTGTATACAAAATATCTTCATGTTAACTGTCGACACTACCCATTATACTATAAACTGTATCACTTTGAACTCCTCTTCTAAAGTCAAGGTATTTTCTGTATATTTACAGTAAGGTCACGGCCATACCGGGTATTTAGCTATCACTATTGGTCAGAAATATTGGATCTGAAGTAAAAATTCCATCAATGTCTGCAAGGAATCAAACCTGGGACCTCTGGCTTAAAAGTCTTACCCTCTAAAAATACCTAGTAGTTCAGCAGCAAAGTTCCTTAGAGGTCAAAAGATATGCTGACATAATTACTTAAACCAAAAATATCTGTTGGGGGTAATTTTTTCCAATATCTGGATTTAGACTTCAGAAAACTGGTGAAACTTCCTTTAAATATATGTGTGTGTATTTAATTAAACACGGCCATGTACTCGTAAAATGCAATACACTGATAAAGCAATTGGGAATCAAATTTACATGAATCTTCAGACTATTTTAACCTAGTCGCAGCGCGCAGTTTTTCATGAATAATTCTTACTGTAGCCCAGTTCTTTGATGGAACACTAGAAATGCTCTCTTAGACAGACAACTTTTCTTGGTGCAAGCACATGTACTATTGCAGATTTTTGTAATTACTACAAAGAACTCATAAATTACTTATACAGGGAAAGATGTCAACAGTTCTGTCTTTGTAGGAAGATGATGTAGGAAATTCAAACCAACTCAAGACTTGGTTTATCTGCTTTTGAGAAAACAAAAAATAAACCAAATTAGGTATTTATAAAAAGTATAGCTGTAGAGTTTTTTGGTTACATTACTATCCTTTGTTTTTACATCTTTTATATCATTGCAATTTTCAAGGAAACACTCATAAATACAAACTTGTGTTCACCCTTCCACAAAAATATATCATATTGAAGCCTTTTGAAAACTATGTTCAAAAATACATCATTTCTTTATGAACTTTATAAACGGTTACGTGGAAACAAATGTACCAGTACGTTTTTTGTTTTGCATCATCATAAGAACTTAGGAAGAATACAGGATTAGTCTATTTCATTTCATTTGTCACACAGACTGAATATATCACGCAGCCATATTATAGATAATAGATTCAATGAAACAAATCCGACCTGATCCACCCCTTCATTCAATGAAAATAGTTCATGTTAGAAAACACTTTTATAGCAATGTGTCCATTTTGTTTTACAGTGAAAATTTTCATGTAAAATGTATGGAGGAATTAGTCTTTGGTATCGATGGAAACGCATTTGAATTTGTCAGTTTTTGTTCCAAATGCGTGCAAGTAGAAAACTGCTTAAACAAACTCTGCTTTAACAAATCCCAGTTGACTACAATTTCAGGATTTGTCAAACATCATTAGTGTCATCACTGCAGGTTCAACTATTAAGATTTGGAGTGATTACACACCAATAGGCTCCAAGACAAATGCTGGGGAGACCTTTTGGTATTTGCAGTAATTTCATTAAGTATCAATATGACCATCCTTAGATAACCATTCTAAGCATAAACACATTTAACAACCACACCAACAATTCCCACTATCATTGGACACATCCTTCTCTTCCCAAAACAAAACCACCTCCTGCCTTCCTCTATCACCACATTTCAGCCAAGCCCATTCACATTTCACCTAATCCTTCATTATACAACCAACATGACTTGACTTCCTCTCATTATCTCCCTGGTCATCTGATTCTTCAACCCCCTCTGTTCTACCAAACAATCAAAATCACTTGATTCACCTCCCCCCACCCCCTACCCCTATCTCCCTGTCACCAGACTCTTCAAACCAAAACCCTCTCCTTCCTTAAACAAACAAACCATCCTCCCTGTATATCTGATCACATGACCCTGCAACCCCTTCTTTCCCATAAAACAACCAATATCACCTTGATTCTCTTCCCTACCTTAAATCTGATTTGATTATCCAGCCCCTCCCCGAGAATTATGACCCCCACCTCCCTCATGAATCCAGCATTAACCCTACCATACTTTTGTTCTAAGACTGTGACATACATGATCTGTACAGACTAATTCTTAATAACACTGATTAATTACACAAACAGCTTCTGCAAGATGTTGCTTTAAAACTTGCTGACAGATATCATATATATAACTATCTGTCTACTCATAAACATAATGTTTTTCGAGAAGCACACCAATGTCAGTTCAGAGACAAATCATTTATCATCAGCCCTTTTGTTATTTAATATGTAATGTATCTATGTATATGTGTAAAATATCTGTCGAAATGTAATTTCTCTAACAATTCAAAACTAATTCATATCAGTGTAATACTAAATTGATTATCTAGTTCACATTTATGAAAATAAAATGCCAAATATCCATGCTTTATCATTGTTCAACATAAACTCAAAGTTATGATAATTATAAATTACCAATATCAATAACTTCTCAAAGACATGGATCAATATATATTAGAATATTGCTGAACTATCTTAGAAATATCAGTGTTTTAATTATCAGATTCACCCCAGTAGAGAACTTGGAGGCAGGCTTCATTGATCTTGGTACATTGGTAGATAATTGACCATATCTCTGATGCAATCTGAGAGAGTCAGTGCGAGATCCCGTGGTGAGCAGCTCGTCTGACCTGCCTGGAAGTGCATCACTAGGATCCCTCGGGCCCACTTAATTAATTACCCCTCCCTAATTACCTCCACTGCCGAGGACACGGGCGTCACATTATCGAACCCCTCTATACTCAAAGTTCTTCAAAAGATAGACGGTCATGCTTCGGTTACTTGCCCAAATACACAACCCATCAAATAGTTAAAATTCCATCTACACGTAATCTTATCTTACAAAAGTAAACAAAGCGTAAAAAGACGATAGCATTGACATGGTTTCTACCAACACACACGTTGTTGTCTGTGAGTGAATGCCAGATTACTTGTACATGTATGAATCAGAGGATGAAATGTCAAACTCGCTTGTCACATGGGAATAAGGATGTCGATTAAAATCATCTATATTCTCGCAATTCTGTGGCTACTGTGGCCAAATTCGGTCAGTTAAACGGTTAACCATTCAAAAATAAAAATATATTGAAT
This sequence comes from Ylistrum balloti, assembly GCF_031769215.1. NCBI lineage: Eukaryota > Metazoa > Mollusca > Bivalvia > Pectinida > Pectinidae > Ylistrum > Ylistrum balloti. The sequence goes on from NW_026781888.1 coordinate 1,578,522, forward strand.
GAAACGGAAGCACACAACCCTAAAACGAAAGTGGCAGATGGAGAGTAGGGATGAAAGCGACCGTTAGTACAATTAACATATTTGGACTCAAATGAATCATAATATATGCAGCGAATCACCACAAATTATCGGGTACTTACTTGAAACGAAGAGAAGTAAAAATCCCTGTATTAAGAAAATGCAGGTAAAATTGTCCATTTTGATCGACCGCTGGTTTAGTTCCAGTGACTCTGTCGCTAAACGAACGCTTCTCCTTTCTCACTGTCCGATACAAGCTTTCTACGAGTCCGTGGGAATATTGAGCCTATTTACCACTTGCAAGTGCCCGATCCTTCCGCGCGCAGAAAGAGACCGCACTGCAGCGTTGTATTTAGATGCTCGATTCCCGGGCTGTGCGCCAAATGATCGATTTCCTCGAAAGAACCAGTATGTGTCGAATGGAGCAGTAGTGGAAATTACAGCAACCACTCGGCATCACAATGGCATCGGTCCGACGCCCCAGTTGACTCAATGAGCCAAAACCGTGTTGTTTACAATTTTCAGAGAAAAAAAAAATTGGGACATACTAATTTGACGATTCGGAATACGTGTAATTTTTGGAAATTTATTTTCCGGATTATATTTTTTTCTCTTTGGACCATTATTGGATATTTGAAGATCAGCGAAAACAGTGTTCGTCAATAAATTATTCAAAAGACTGCTTATGTAGTCTATAAGCTTTACGGCGAATAGATAAATAGTCTATGTCTTAACTGGATTTCGAATATGTGGGTGTAGGGTATTATTTAAATAAATTTTCTCGTTTAGTAGATTTCTGCCGTTCATTTAAATCGATGCTATTGTGTATCTTGGACAATAAATACTAGGATATTGACCTTATATATATATTTATTTTATTTTAGAGTGGTAGTGTACAAAGTATCGGTAGGATGTGGAGGAGAAACGATTTTTAGAAGAGCCGTATAAGAAGGCTTGGTTTGTTCTTTTCTAGAATTTTTTGTTGATTTACAAATGAAAATAATATCTTTCCTTTCTTTCTTTCTTTCTTTCTTTCTTTCTTTCTTTCTTTCTTTCTTTCTTTCTCGGGACAATTGTTCTATTGTCGGATGTTGATATTGCAGTATTTTGGATTAAATGTAGTAGACTATGAACTTCCGACAGTTCGACAGATAATACTCGATTTTATGAAGAATTATTTCTAAAGGTAGGGTTTTTACCATTATCATTATTTTCATTTTTCTAAAATTATAAAAAATGTGATGTTTAAAAACACATTTATCCCTTCAACTATACACCATATCTTTTATTATATCTTATAATTAGTATAATTATTTATCAAATCTCTTGATTTCCAATATGTCCGCAAGGAAAGTCGGAAAATGTTCCATACGACTGGTTCGATCCAGGGGGGTCACGTCATGGCTCGTGCAAATCTTTTCTATCACACTTACAGTGAGTCATTGCGATCAATTATATCCCTGGTGCTTTATTCAGAGGGGAAAACGTATTTACATATCGACGACATGAAGCAAATACCATGAAACCTAAAAAAAATACATTAGATCAATCTTATTTAAATAAAAACTAAAAAAATTGGAAGGATATAGATAACTCATAATTTGTGAAGTTCAGCTGAACCGATTTAAAACAACATGGCTTCCAAGTGGAAATACGAAACTTAATAAACACCAAGGAGAAATTTAGCAATGCATTACAGAAAAGAAAATCGATAAAAAAAAATCATGTTAGATAATTTTGTCTGAGGTCCCGTTTCTTTCTCCCATGGTAAGATGTACATATTTACACGATAGAACTGTGAATTTGTTATTCAGGTATCTCCTGGAGAGATTTGGTGACAAAGTCGTCCCCCATCATTACAAGGAAACTGATGGTAATGCACCAGATCGCCTGGTAAATTACCTCTATATCCGAATGCTTAGACAAAATGACTCGTCACCTTAATCAATAAATAAATATTAAATTGTGTATGTATATTTTCAGAATATTGATGATTTAGTACGTACATGGTAAGTGCAACCATTAAATCGACAATATCTCAGACGGTTGAGCACCAGCCGTTGGAAACATTTGTGGATTTCCGATTTGTGTATGGTCCAATCCATAGGCGGTTTAGGTTTCAAGAAAACCAATATACCATATCGTCCTTTGCTATTTTGGTTGTGTCTTATAGGACAAGACAATTAACTCCAACTGCTCAGGAGGCAATGGTCTTCCCGCATGTTGTTCACCGAGGACGCCACCATCTACATCATGGATACCCAGCTTTACGATTACTAAGTCTTGGCTATTCCAGGAAATATAAAACGACCAAACAAACCAGTACATGTTATATTTAACCAAGTTGTAATGGGACATGTGAATGCACTCTTGAGAATTCGCTGACCTGATTTATAGAATTAAAGTTACCTCAAATCTCTATATTGATGGAAATTCTCGGACAAAAATTCAAGAAAAACCTAAACGACAAACTATGAAAGTTGTATTTATCCGTTATTGACATCTTACACCCAGACAGGCCTCAAATACGACTGCACGAGAACACAAAATTAATATTGATGACTATTTTTCTTTCTTTTTTTTTTTTCGAAAACAGTAGAAATCGATGTTTGCCTTGCGGCATTAGTGTGACAACATTGATCGGTCACTCACTGGGTACCTGTTGTTAGATTTTTATAAGGTGTTGATTGAAAAAGTAAAATTTCGTGAAACAGAATGCACGGACGTTCAAAAAATGAGTAGCCAGCCATACTATACACATGCAATCCATTTGATCACCACCGCTGGCTATAAACCTTATCAGACTGTTACAGTCTATGCCCCGTCAACTTACAACAACACAAACTGAACAACAAGAACATCCAACCACGATATTAAAAAAAATGGCTTCAGTGCTAGTTATATAAGAAACAAGTCTCGAACATAAACATAGCAATTTGAATATATTTTTCTGGTTTATTTAAAAAAAAAAAGCTATTTGCTTTGATGCTTACCTGACGTTGAAAAGATATCTATTTGAGATATACATCAAGTACACAAGAGAGAGATTAGTGGAAGTTCACCAGCCTGTCTACCTTGCCACGTAAAATAAATATTTCATACCAAACTAATTATCCCGTGCTCTGATAAGGTGGGTCCATCCTTCTGCAACAATTTCAGAGTCTAGTTTGTATCATTGCTGGAAGAGATTACCCTTTGTGCACGAAAAGCAATTGTATATTCGCTTGCCGTATATCACAGTACGTTTAGCATTATTCTGCCTAAAATTATATGTAATTGGCTATATGTGATGATAGACATACATCCTTCAAGTAGGCGACCTTGAAAACTGTTAAAGCTGTCCGGGTAATGAACTCGTTGTCCCAGGCACTAGTCGAAAACAACCAGCCATTATTTTCTGTTACCATGGATAAACGCCTTTATATTCTTGACATGACCGCGATCACTCAGTGTTCTCTCCAAACCAAATCAAATTGGTTATCCTTTTGACCTTTCGACCAATCAGTTTTACATACAACATAGACTATATCCATCTATGATACAATATGATTTCAAAATAGCCGGATACTTGCAAAATATAACCGGATACAGACATGCTGTACTTTAATTGTCTTTATCGTTTTTTGTTGCGGTTGTTTTCTACGCGTTTAAGCTATTAGCATATGAAAGGAATGGCTAGTTTTTGTTTACAATTCTGTATTGATTGATTTCTATGACCAATAACTGACTTTGTAATTCACTCAAGCGGGCTTGCTACCCGAAACTGACCGTTTCATTGTGATAATGTGATATTCTATAAATGTAGGGTTTTGTTTTAGCATGGAATGTTTCTCTGTCGAGGTAAGTGGTGATATGAATCTATCGACAACATTGTATACATGATTGGCTACGAAAGAGCAGATATGACGTATTAAGACACGATGTTTTTGTTTTTTTTTAAGTACATCTTATCTTCTAAAAAGATGATAGAAATCAGACACAAGTTAAATTACGTTGTGCATTAAATACGATATGTAAACACATAAAAAAATAGGAAGGAAAACAAAGCATCACGTGCTCTGGACCTCGGACTCGGGATTGTCGTTGGCAATGCTGCATCCGGGCCTCGAACTCGGGATTGTCCTTGACAATGCCATACTCGGACCTCGGACTCGGGATTTACATAGGCGATGCTGTGGCTGAGCTTCCAGCTTAGATTTTTAACGTGGCAAAGTTGTGTCCAGACCTCGCACTCAAAGGACCAACATTAGCAGCATGCCCGGTCCTCGGACTCAGGAATTTTATCGACAATGTGTCCGGACCTCGGACTCAGGATTTACATTATCAATTATGTGTCCAAGTCTCGACGTAAAACGATAAAGCTGTGCTAATGTGACCCTTGGGTAAGCGTCGTTCGTGTATCTAGGATCTACAATAGCAGGAATGTAAATGCGCGTTTCCTATAGACATTTCGTTACCGAAATTCGATATAACACTAGTTTCGAATCCAGATGTGATAGAAATATCTCAAGCATTACATTTTCTGTACTTCATGTGACCAGATCAGCATTTTGAATTGTTACCCACAATGCTTCATTGATGAATTTCACGATTTTAAAACACAAACCATCTCGAAAGCATGCATACATCCATTAAATCTAGACCAGACACACCTGAAAACTGGCAGTCAAGTATAGATAGCTTTAAGTAGATCCTCTTATTGAGGGAAAAGTCGAGGGGTGTCTTACATTGTATTAAAAAATCGAAAACAACACATCAGAAATGAAAATTGGAAACTTATTAGATACAGAAATGGATAAGACCTTGTAAGAAAATAAAAATATACACGTGTTTTGACATTTTGCAGACTGTTTTTGAAAGCCGCGTCGGTATTGTATGACAAACCAGGGCAAACTGTATAATGAGTAGAGTTTTCCGTCGTTATTCTTGAAATATTGTGAATCGACGTAGAAAGGAAACAGATGTTACTCGTCTGCTAGAGAATGAAATATTCAATATTGCATCGTTAGGGTTTGACTTTCGCCCTCACGTGCGCACGAGTTATAATGGGAGTGTAATCCCGTAGAGAATAAGACCTTGCTATGTAACATAGTGTACAGGGAGTATAGCGATTGCGCTTTTGAAGTCGCATTATTATTTTCCAGCCCTGTTTGCTAATTGATTAATAGTACCTCTATATAAATAAACCACACATGCAGAAATATTTTCAACGAAGTTCGTTGAAGGAAAATATTGTTTAAGGGAGATATAGACAGTGGCAAATTCAGGATCCACTCCCTCTCCTCCGTCGTCAGTGCCCTATTTTTTCCATTATGTCCCCCCTCCCCCCTGCCACCATTCTTTATGTGAAGTGTTCCCGATAATTAAGAAACGTTCGGGGCAGGTGGAGCTTAGGTAAATAACTAAGAGAGTACATTGATTGTAGCCAAAATCTAGGCATTATTTGAATGACTATTATCTCAATTAATTAAATATTAATTAATGTAATTGCTTGTCTAGATACTAATATAAATACATACACGATCAGAGCTCAGAGCTGTACTAATTCCAACTATTACATATACATGTCGCATTTATCCGACATTTAGCCTATATCAGGTATCAAGCCAACAAATATATTGCTGTGCAGTGAAATGACATTAAACCTTGCATTGAAAAAAATTGAGTCGAACATTGTGCGTTGGCACACTGCACTAATTAGGGAAAGTATTACCTATATCCGTTTATCCGCACATGTTTCTTGCTTTTAGTAGGGATGTATAACATACAGTCGAACCATTGTATAACTCGAAGATCCCGTTTAAAGCACTTCGTCGGTCCTTGCCTAACTTTGCACAAAACATTCGAACTCACTTAAATCGAATACTTGGTTATCTCGAAGTTTTCTCATGGTCCCGCCGAGTTCGAGATAACGAGGTTCGAGAGTATATCTGTATTATACGTCACTGATCTTACTCGAGATATGTGGTTGAATTTAATTGGCGAATTCTTTGTGTTCTAATATCCCGAACAGTAATGATATTGCACATTTGGAACCCATGTTGGTTATTTGACTGGGTTACACAGATTTCTATTAAGATTTCGAAAATGACAAATTAACATTTCTTAGAATGTGCAAATAAAATTAATCTTGATACAATGGTTATAGCACTTTATTTATTTATTTAATAGACAGCAATAAACATGATGTTAAACATGATGCCAGTTAATCTTGTGGGCAGCTTTGTCCCAATATTGACCGGAACTCGAGCAGTTTTCATTTATAGGCTTATATTTTCAAATAAAACGGAGGAGAAAATCGCATTCACGAAAATAAGCAGGCAGAGAATAAAACATCACGAAATATTTCATAAACATTCAAACGTAAATAATCAGATTCTGTATTGCTTGGTGATGTTGGTGTTTTCCATCAAATTCGCCGAGCATTGCTTAGAGCTCGACGACTGGCGAGCAGATCACTTTTCTCTGATTATGTCGGGAAGCAGTTAGCTGAAACGAACCATAATACTGTTTGTTCTTCATTGTACGTGGGTGTAAATTGTAAATTCGATGGAGCTTTTGTCTGTCCTGGCCACTGATGGGCCTCGTGGTAGTCAGCAATCTCGCCTTCATCGCATGCTGTTGATATTCGACATGTCTGACAACTTCTACATCAAATTTTAATGTAGTACAGCAGCTATTGTTTCCTGTTCTTTCAGACTGAAAATTTATATAGCATTAACGAAATTAGTTCTTCTTTGCAACCGAAGTAAATTAGGGATGTTGAATTATGATAAAATATTTAGTTTTCAACTATTGCGTGTTTGTATGAAATTTCAATACGATATGCAAACCTTCCTACGTGTTAAACATCCATGTTAATGTAATGTTACTACCGACGTTCAATATATCAGCCATACTTTCCCGATATCACGTGCATTTTCAGGTCGAGGTTACCACAAACAATATAGAATTAAGCAGACGATGGCGATCCAGTAGATGTTTATCGACTTCCAAGAGAATCAATATACACTGTTATTTCTTTTTAAATCCACATATTTTACGAAAGTTAGAATTTTCGAGTCAGGATATTAGAAATTCCCGTCTTCTTCGCTAGAAGGCAAAATTGGAAAACTATGTATGCATACATTAATGACAATTTAAATATGTAATATATATTGTTGAAATTATTGTATAATATATTGTTTAAACTATAATGATTTGAAATTACTTCGAATTTCAATACAAGTTACCGAAAGATCGCGCGCCATATGACTGTTACGTGTATTTTCGTCCATGAATTCGTAGAGCAATCCAATCAGCAGTCGAGATTTGATCACGTGACGATGTGAGACATTGGTCGCCAAAAGAAGCAGGATGGATACCATGCCGTTGTGAATTCGTCGTGATAAACTCCAATAAATTCTACAAAAACAATTCATCTTTCGGTAATGTATTCATGGAATGACTGCTTGACCGACACAGCTGGCGCCAAACTGCCGCACGCGCATGTGTCACTATCCATTCGGAACTCTCAGCATTTATCATAAAAATAATTGGGATATGCCTTTTCCCTGAACACGGCTCAATAAATCATCGATATTGGCTCAACATACTCGCACATAGTACAATAATGGCTGTCCAGGACTTATCAATCCCACGAGACCAATGAATAGATCAGGCAAATAGTCAGTCTGCTAAAACGTCAGCCGGGAGAAAACCAATGTCGGTATTAATGCAGAAGTTATTAGATGATAATTTCATATTCAGAAAAAAAGAATAAAGAAATGGGGAAAACTTTGATATCACGCAAATCCTTTAATTTTGATAGAAAAATGACGAGAGAAAACCTTGTTGGGAAACAGTTTTTTTTTCTTTTTGCGAAATCTAGATATGCCAAGATGGGTTAAAAATTTACATGACGCCAATTTTCTTTCTTCTCCCCTGTATATATAATACCAATTCCACTGTAGTAAATCATTCTTTTCAGCCTCAAATACCCCAAGTTTAGAACATCAATAATTCTATATCGCTCCTATAACACTATACCACTCTGATAACCCTATACCCCTCCAATATTCCGATAACATCCAGCGCGCCTCTAATACTACTACCTTCAAAACTCCTATACTTCAATACCCCTGTTTCCTATATAATAACTCTATATACCCACCAAATATCCCTACACCCATATATTTATATACTCCACCAATATCGCTAGATCGTGATACTCCTCCAATAACCCTATCCTCTCCAACAACCCTATATCCATCAATGACCCTGTATACCCATACCCCCATTAGTCCTTTAACCCTTATAACCACACCTCCAATATTCATACCCTCCCAATAGTACTCTACCGTTCACTCCTAACATCACCATACACCGTAGTTATAAACTCCGATACAAATTTACTCTCCGTTTTACTATCGCTCAGGCATTTTTCATCCTCAAATCCTTCCTGTATACCTTATTTCGATACCCCTTCTGCCCGCTATCCCACTCAAACTTACATATACCTCATTTAGCACCACGCCTTTACTCAAATCTTAATGTAGTCTAAGTCTCTATCTGTATCATTCGGATTGCCTTTACTCATTTCTCCCGTTTTCATGCCACACTCCCCTTTACCCAAGGTGACCGAGGTTCGAATTTCTCAACACAAGTGAAAACGATATATCATTATAGGTAATTTACATCATGGCTCGCATGATGTTTACAATCTTTCTTCCAGTACATTGAAACTGAACAGACTATTTACAGGCCAAAAGAAATAATTATGATTGTCACGTATTAGAAGAACTGTTAATTCTCTTTTAGCACGTGCACAGTAACTATAGGAGATTGACATGCACGAGGGTATCTATACGAAAAATGTACCTAAGCGTTTTTTGGTTTTGTCGCTAGCACAATGACTGTTACGTTTACAGTCAATGTTTTAAACGTCATAGTGACGTCATACGTGTAATCACAATATGTGTA